>NW_024044570.1:4255750-4715870 GCF_014851395.1 Micropterus salmoides | reverse complement strand
ATATATATATATAATATATATATATGTAGATATATATATATATATATATATGTAGATATATATATGTAGATATATTTTAACAACCTGCAAATTAAAAACTATAGGCACGGCTGCAGGTAAGTGGAATGCCTTCTTTTTGGATGGTATTTTAACCATCTTTTTTACATTGAACCAAAACTACATCATGTATTTACTAACTTTCTGAACAGATTTGAAACTCTGTAGATTTGAGGACCTTCACTCATCACTGAATTGTCCGTTTCCAGATGGTTAACTGCTCAATTATTCCTGAGGTTTGTCTGCTGGGATGAATGGAACAAAAACTATTTGAAAGTGTAGTTTGTTGGTTGCCAGCAGAGATCTCTGAAGTTGATACGTTTTCAATGCTATTAAACTTAGAAATGTTGACAATTGAGATTCAGGGAGGTGTTTTGGCTTTTTATTTAATTACCTGATGATTATTCAAAATATAAAAATTGTTAAATAATCGGTCAACAATTCAATAATTATTTCAAAACTATCTAGGTTTCCTGGCTTGTAGAGTCATCCTGTGTTGAAATTCACATGCTGCGCATGCCTAAATAAATTTGTATTTAACTAAATTAGAGAATAAGTTATAGTTAAAGTCAAGAATGTGTCCAATGGTGGAAAGTAACACCGCACTTTTACTGAAATACTCTGCAAAACATTTGTAGATTAAAGTACGGAATAGTATACATGTACACCTTTACTTTTCTTATGATTTTGGTGATAATACTTATGTACTTCTACTTAAGTACATTTCAAATACAGAGCTTTCACTTGTAATTTAGTTTTATACTTTTACTTAAGTAAAACAGAATATTTCTTCCTTCACTGGTCTCTCTAGTCGCAGTTTTAAGTTTCATAGTCAGAGATTGTGTTAACCTGACACTGGCTCTGTAACAGGCAGCAGTTAAGACATGTAAATATCCCACATTTTCCATTTCTGATCCTGTTCAGACGTCTTCTTGGCCTCCAGCTCCTCTTAAAAAAAAAATTAGAAAAAAAAGACAGTCAGCCTGTTTGCTTCGACTTAATTTGGAGGCAGCCATGCAAACTGGGCCACCAAGCAGGGGATAATTGGGCATGTAATTATGAAAAGTCAAAAATGCAAATGAAGGTGTGGATACGGTGGCCAGTCAAGACGACGTCTGGACACTTGACCTATTTTCTGTCCTGAAAAGGCGCATTTCTTGTCTTAACCCGGATTAACGCATGGGAAATCAATTGGAATAACCAGTTCCTTGCAGGGATTAAAGCATGACTCCATAATGGGAAAATATATAATCCACAGGTCGGACAGGACTCAGTTTTCATCAGACCACGTTTTGTATTCTCTCCTGTCAGGCTCACGGGGGTGTTTGCTCCATCTTTTGTCTTGCTGTGGCGACCTCTGACCTTCGTGCTCCTATGCGAGGCTGCTGATCAAGATGCTGAGGCTCATCCTGCTGCTGTAAGTCACTGTGCATAAAGGCCTAAATGCAAATCACTATTTCAGTCAAAGTTTGATTGCTTCTTTATTGTCCTGGTAGTACAACATGACTGTTCATCTTCTACTACTATTAACAATTCCTAATTTGTTTGGTGAGGCCCTGCAGGACAAATATTAAAAATCTAACAGGCCTGAGCAATTTCAAATTAAATATCCTGAACCTATTCCTGCTCCCCAGAGGATGATCCTTTTCCTGACAGAGGTTCACAAAGACAATTTGATGTCATCTGGTTTGCTCAGGATTTTTTTTGCCATCCCTCAGTGCAGTGCACAGATGTCACGCATTTAGTGGGGGCCGCTTTGGGCTGAAATTTACCTTCACCTTAAAAGTGAAACATTTTAGGTGAAAAAATTAAGAACATGGCCTAACATCTGGTCCGTTTGTATTTTCAACATAAGAGCGTTAGCTCCTCCCTGTTCTGCTGCAGACATGAGCTAACAGTGACCCTTCAACTAGCTCAGTGACCCATGATGCCTGTGAAGGTCTAGGGCTGATGGGAAATGGTGTTAAATTTTTTTTTTTTAAACCATCTACACATATTGAGCTAGCGACACAACGTACTGCTGAGTAAGGTTATACTGTAAGACTGGCTTTTTCGCTATCACCTAGTGCATTCATTTGGACATGATAATGTGTCAGTGGGACAGCTCTGAGAATTGTGGGCGAACTACATGTCTACTGTCTTTATGACTCTCTGCCTTTAGTAATATGAATCTTTTTGTTGGTGAAAATATGTTTCTTCGTTGCAATACAGCTACAGTTATTTGTAGTTCTGCACACATAAACAAAACACTCGAACAGGCTCTTTCTTTGGTGTTCTTTCACTTATTTAATCCCCTAGCTAATAATCCATCAGTGTTTCATGTCCAGCTAAAAAAAAAAAAACATGTCAGTATCCCATGCATTACATTTAGTCTGTTACAAAATCCAGAATATAAAATCATTAATATTCTCCAACTACTTATAATTAAACCATAACATTTGAATGCACTAAAATGGTAAAATATAAAAATCTAAAAAGTATAAATAGAAATTTGGTCCATCGAGTTGAGTACTATAATATTATTTACATTAGATTATTATTTTTTATTATTCCAGGCCCTTATTTAACTTCAATAGCACACTGTTGCTACTGTTGCAATGGTATTTACAGAAAGGAGTTCAGTGCAGGAGCTCTATAAAAGACAAGCTAACAAAATATCTCATTTGTTGTAAAAAGATGCAGGTTTTTCCCTTTTTTTCCCCATTTGGCTCAGTGCCAATAAATACAAAGGTCTAGGAAAGGTTTGTTAGTTAAACGTCTCAGGGCAGTACAGCGTTAAAACATAGGGCAGTTAGTCTATAGCTTGTATCAAAGTTATAAGTACAGGATGAAAAATACAAAGGCACACATTACAAAAACCGCAGGGAGTCCAGATCCAGCGAAGAAGAAACTCATTCAGTACATGCCAGCCTCAAACTACAACACAGTCCTGAACAATGAGGATTTATATTTAGTAGTTGTAGCGGGAGAAGTTTTGTTGGTGGTTGAAGATGAAGGACAAAATGTTGTTGCTTTGTAATATTTAAACAAGAGTTCTTTGTGTTTTGGGGGCGGTTACACCAAGGATTCAAGGCTCTCTGCAGTGCTGGCGGTTCCCACCACGATGGTACCGTTATTGTCAGAGGACTGGAGGGTTTTCTGATCTTCTTGCGTCCCGATGAGACTCAGCATGGCTTTGTACAGGAACTGGTACTGCTCCTTTAAATCAACCACAGGTAATCAATTGTTATAATTAGGGGTGTGTCAGTATCTCAAAATAATTTAATCCATTGTAAACCAGGTGAACATTATGCCTTTATTATTGGATCCTATTCATTGTAAATTTGCCAAATTGTTTTTTTTTCAGGAAACTTGTTTTATTCTAAAATTACAAACCTGTAAAATAAACCATTACTTTAATGCTATACCTTTGTGAAAATAACAATTTGTACTACCATCAGTACCTTAACTAAAACCATTTTAACTATTAGCATCCAAACAACATCATTCTCTCTCAGCTGCCCCAAAAGTTGCAATGTACTGTTATAATAAGGCATTAATATTTATATTTCAGGATTGATGAATTGTATACCAGCACACCTCTAGTTATAATGTTGTCACTGCATCTGTGATTCACAGTGTAATTTTGAATTACAACTTGGGTCAATTATTTCAGTATTATTAGCACTGTACTAAAGTTAATAGCTGAGATCTGGGAAGGTGGTGACATTACTGAAGAGACGTGGTGCTGTAAACTGCGATGAATGCAGTTTATAATCGTTTTCTCTTCCAAATAAGTTTCTCACCTGGAGGTGTGTTCCCAGATTTCAGTTATTAACTTAGTGAATAAAATGTTATTACCGATTAAAGTAATGGACAAAACTGTGAAAATAACACCAATTTGAAATAATCTGGAATTATCCTTTACGCATTAATGCTCACACAAGACAGACAGTACATTATCATCAGCGTATTGTGAGACAGAAAAAACGGGCTTACGATGTCGCAGAAGATTCCTGGTCTCATGAGGTTTGTCAGCTTGGCCACTTGAAAGACATCAACCAAACCTTCGGCCTCCAGCTGGCGTGTCAGAGACGATAGAGCGCAGAAAGTCCCTGCCGTGACTCCACCCACACTGGAAAACAAAATGGTCAAACCTCTCCTGATTTTCACTGTAAAATATCAGACCAGAAAAATCCTTTAAATGTTAATATTCTTACTCATCGTGGACCACAGTGGGGCCGTCCTTTCCGGTGCTCTCTTCTTTCACCAGGTTGATGAACTCGAAGGTGTTGCTGATGGGACTGTCCGGGTTCGGCCAGCGGGGGGCGCGGTAGTGTTTCACTTCCAGAACGTAGTCGTCCTGCCGAGATACAGAGGAAAGAGAGCAGACGTCTGAGTTTTTAACTTTTTGTCCTACAACCCCTCAAAACAAAGAGTGCAAGTGTTCGCGCCTTAGGATAACTCAAGGCAGTTTGTCATGCAAGGGTTAAAATATAGGTCTGTTTCATTGACTGTATATAAAGATTAAAGACATGACAGCTCCCCAAAATAGATTAAAAAAATCAAAGTACACTAAAGCTTCCTAAAGATGTTTTCTGTCATTTTAGGTAGTTAATTTTTCTGATAAGTTTGGTTTTGATTAGTTATCTGGGTTTCACGTCATCATTGACAGCTGAGCCCTGGTGTACAGGCGGGACCTCGATACTGCAGCACATTCTGGCTCCAAGGCAGAGACACGATGTCCATCTTTATATACGGTCTATGGTCTGGATCTATTAAATTTGCCTTGAATCACCTTCAGTGATGATGCATTCATGATTGTTTGCCTTTCCTAGGTACTTTTATTTAGCGCAATATATCTGAGCTTTTTGAACAAGTTTGTTTTCCAGTCGCAATGAGTAGTCTTTTCAAGTTTGAAACCGGTAATTCTGGTAAGTCCTGCATGAGTTGGGACTAGCAGGCAACACTACAAGCAGTATTGCCCCTCATTAACAAAACTCAGACTTTTTAGTATTAATGGGCTGATTTCAGCTCAGGCTTTAATCTACTAAAAACAAGCTGTGCATGTGGAATTACAGTATATAGCTTTACCAGCATTGCAGATAGTTTGTCCTGAGGGTGGTGCTAGTGGAAAGATCTTGGGATCAGAGCATTTAATGGAAAATTGGCTATTATTTTCTCATATAATCAACCAAAATGTTGGTTATAAATAATGTCCTGGTGGCAGAGCTATTCCAATACATGAACCTGACACTGCTGATTAAAGTTACTCTTTACTTTCTACATTACATTAAAAGATATTCCTACTTTCCCTTACTGGGTGAATGTGATTTAGTTTGTTCTGCTCTCAGCATTGAAAAAGGACATTAAAAACATTTAATGACAACATTTCTTTCTCACTGTTTTCTGTGTACTAAACGGAGTAAGGTAGACACTTTCTGGAAAGTGATATTGTTAAATGTTGTCAATGCTGTGAGCAGTACAAATCAACCACTTTCACCTCTACTGTGCTGGGGTAAATGCAGAAACCAGGACAAATAAAAACAAAACTATCTACATAAATAGAACCACTTAAAGAAAACCAGAAATATGTTTTAGTGGTGTAATGAAGTTGTCATGTTCCAGGTTGCGCTAACCTGTGTGGCTTCCAGTACGTAGTCTTGAACCACCAGCATGTCCTCATTAGTCAGACAGATGTGATTCTCACTCCTCTGAGTAACAGTGAACATCTCATAGCTGATTGGCTGCCCTTTACGGGGCCAAATGACACACAGCTCCTCCTCTTCCATCTAACAACACAGGAAGTCAGCAGACAGTTACATCAAACTCTAAAATGAATAGTTTAACATTTTAGGAAATATCCACTTTCTTTCTGAGAGAGATGTTCAGATGGATTTCAATCTCATGTCTGTGTGTTAGTGATGCGTTGTTGTCAGTACAACGGGGAAAAACTCCCGTTATTCCGACTTAGGAATGTTCACTCACTGTTTCAAGATGGCAGCCTTGTGGTCACACCATTTAAATAGCCTAAATTAGCTTCTTTTACTGTGAAACCTAGTCTAGTAAAGATCCTTTTAAATTAGCTGAATCGATTGTTTAAGTGTAAAGCTGGAGTCAGGATGCGGTTAGCCTAGCTTAGCATAAAGACTGAAACCATAGAGAAACAGCTAAGTTAGCCTTGCTCTGTCCAAAGTTGAAAAATGTGGATATACTGTAGTTCCAACATGCACAAAGTGTGTTTTTTACATTTCTGTGTTTGTACAGATGAAACAAACAAGATTCAACAGGTTCATTATTGAGCTTAAGAGGTGTATTTTTTAACTTTGGACAGAGCCAGGCTAACCACTCCCTGACTCCAGCTCTGCATTTAACACACAGCCATGAGAACGAATACCATCTGAACAATTTATTCTCTAAAAAGGAAAAATTGTGCATTTTCCAAATGTTTAACTATTAAGTTTAGTGTGTACAGACTTTGCAAAAAAACGCAGATGACATACAACCAATTTTGAACACATGCGAAAAGAGAAATAATCACACCAAATTCTGTCAAAAATGTGATTTGAAATAAAAAAAGACAGTTCCTCACCCCGCCTGACAGCGTCCCGAGCAAAGACACAACGACCTGGGTGTTGTGGTCCCATATCATCCTCCAGAAGTCCTTTATGGTGCCGGGCAAAGGATTCTGTGTTATGATGAACTCGTTGCTCTGCCGGTAACCCTGCGGGAACAGAACCACAGCTTAGTACCAACGATACATTTCACTCCTGTTCTCTATCAACCACCTTAAACTGATTCAAAGTCAAAAGAATTAAACCTGAACAGACTGAGTTTGTTCTTACTGTGATGTATGATGCATTGATGTAGTCTGACGTTTCCCCGGCCATCGTAGACAGGCGCACTCGCGACCTCTCAACTGAAAAGACACGAGTTAATTTCTCAAAATATGCTTTAGATTCATGCAGGATTGTCCTATCTTAGCCCCATCCCCTGATCGCAAACTGTAGCTGAAGAGGCAAATTAAACATTAACGTCACGCTGACTGACATCTTCTTCTTTTTCCTATAAACGCTGCAGTTCCTGAGCTGAACATGTCGGACTCACCGGGTATCATGGAGCAGTTTCTGTTCTTGCTGCGGTTGCAGTCCTGCAGAGCTACAGAGTAGTCACACTGCTTCACTCCGGAGTGACAAACCAGCTGTGGAAAACACCAGATGTCTGTTAGTGACTGCTGCAGAATCAACTCTGAATCATTAGATGAAGATATTTTAAGCATCTATGCACCTGCAATCATTCTCAACTACATATTAACATTGTTAATGAAGTTCTGCATTTGTTTCAATGTTTTTCATGTTCATTCTTTATCTTTGATAACAATTACAAATGTCTCACAACAGAATTCATTTTACAACCCTTTTGCCTGTAATGGTCAAGATAAAGCCTTAAATTTTCTTTTAATTTATGTTCCAGATCCTCTTAAATCTCTATATTTATACTATTTTATTTAATGTTAGTTGTTTGAAGGATGTGTGTTTCTGTGAACCTATAAGTTCATGTCCCATTCTCACTGTCTGACTTTTAGACGTGATGTTGGAGACATTTTAGGGTGTGGACTATTTCCTGTTGGCGGAGCCAGCAGTAAGCTGGTTATGGCTTAGGCAAAAGTCACAACAACAAAAGCAATGCAGGAAAGAACCAGAAAAATGTCATCCAGAGTGATTTAATGAGCAGCTCACCTTGAACTGTTTGTCAAGGCGCGTCCTCCCAGCGGGCCCCGGGGTCAGCAGCTCGTCCACGTACCTGTGCAGGTGAGCCGCCACCACCTCTGTCTCTCCAGACAAGATGGCTTCCACCAAGGCATCATGGATAAAAACGTACTGTTCCTGCAGAGAGGAGACAGATAGAGCTCAGGTAAGACTGTCTTAGGCACCTTTTAATTATAAGATATTCTACCAACCTTCATTGGTATTATACCTGCACTGACTGAGAAGTTGCATGTCAGATGAAGAATTAGAAATAATTTGTGGGCAAATGGCAAAGGACTACTTGGAGAGAATAGTTCTTCAAGGAATATCTATATTTCAAGTACCAATCTCGCTTCCTGTAGTCTTAAAAAGTTAGTTTTTTGTTTTGGTGATTTGAAGGTCAAAAGACAGTTTTAAACTGGACCAAATTTATTTGAAACGTAAAATTTTTTGGATATATATAATCTTTGTTTTTACGTAAAAATAATTTTATTTTGTGTTTACAGTTCAGCTGCCTGCCTCATGGTAGTTTTTCTATAAGAAAAACCTCACAACATGATGATGTTTAAGCAGGTATTATATTAACCTTTTTAGTTTAATATTAGACAGTTTCAATATCTTCAGGGGAACATCAATGTCTGAAACAAATTTCCTGGCAATCCATCCAATAGTTATTGAGATATTTTAGTCTGGTAGACTGACAGACCAACACTGCCATCAATAGTGTGGCTAAAAATATTTGAAAATAAATTAATTATTATATTTCAACATGTAGTTTTAAACTAGCCATGTTCTGACCTAGAAATTCTTACCTGGGTTCAAACTACAGCCTGTTGAAATGTAACATTTGACTGTATAGATGTGTGTGGACAGACAGAAAGGTGACCTCTGACCTCTGTCTGAACTAGGTAGTTCCTCTGTGTGCGGATGTGTTTGAGGAAGCCTGTGATGTTGACTGTGTTTTCGTCTTTCATCTGCTTCAGCATGCTGTCCAGGACGATATACGTGCCCGTCCGGCCAACGCCAGCACTGCACAGCAACAAGAAAGAAAAAGAAAATGAACCCAGGATTTACTGGTATGAGGTTAAAAACGAAGCATCATCTCATCTTGTTTTATCAGATCTTACCTGCAGTGCACCACAGCGGGCCCCGTGGCGTCCATCCTGGTTCTGGATGACTTGCGGACGAAGCTGAGCAGAGGCAGAGCAAACTCTGGGACGCCCATGTCGGGCCACTGGGTGTAGTGGTACTGCATCACTGTCCGCTCATTGCTCCGCCCTTTCTGAGAGCCCTGCAGGTGGACAAGACCAAACAGGAAGTGATTAAAAGAAAACTTCCAGCAGGGACTCAATGTCTTCCGTCGTAAACGTATAGGGTGCTGGTCCACAGGGCTCTGTGTGGTGTGCTGTTTAGCCTCTTTACATTTGCTTCCTGGTTGTGTTTTGGGATTTATTTTTAAGATCTTATTACGTAGATTATTAGTTTGAGATCTTCGAGTAGTGGTCTTCTGTCTCTTCCAGAGTCCATGCTGAAAACTAAAGGGGACAATTAGGCCATGTGAGTCAGTGTCTTCTAAAAACGCACTTTTATCAAAAAGTGTATCACTCACTGTGATATTTATTTTATCTTTCTCTGTGTCTCAGTGAAGCACTTTGTTTTGATGTTCTATAAAGTAAAAGTACTCTATAAATAAAATGGATTATTATTATTATTATTATTATTATTAGAGATACAGTATGTTTCTCTCTATATTATAATACGTCTTTCAGTTGACTGTGTATAATAAAACACTGCAATATCCCTGTGGCACACTCTGGCCTTCATACGCTTCTTAGGTGCAAGATGATTTATAAATGAAGTTTACTATGGCTATGGATATTTAAAAAAAAAAAAAAAAAAAAGTTTTAGGGTCTATAACAAGATTATAAAAGTAAACAAACTGAACAGTTTTATAAATTCCCAGACATTTTCCACAGTTCAAAAAATCTGAGATGCTGAGAGCACCACTGAGTGTTGGTGATGCAACCATATCTCTTACAAATCAGGTTCTTATTGAACTAATCTGCATTAGTGGTTATATCTTGTATGAGAGAATCTACAAAAAAATAACAGGGCAAATGATGTTTGAATATTTTAACAAAATCCTTTTTCCCCCCTAGTGGTCTGTTTGTTTGGTCTTTAATGTGGCAGCTTCTACGGTCACTCTCTTATTTGATTTGTCTGACCTTCTTGGACTGGATGTTCCTGACAGTGAAGGTCCTCTGGGTGTAGTAAGCAAGTACTCTGGTGCTCTTCACCGTCACCAGGAAGCTGCCGTACTCCTCCTGCACCTCCGCCGGCCAGTACTGGTCACACTTCCTCTGAGGAAACCATAAACACATCAAGTATTATCTGTATGAATTATGAAGCAAATGACAATTTTCTTTACACAAATTTGCTTCCACAAAATAATAATAAATAAACTTCCACAGTTTATTAACATTTTGTACATTAAATAGAATAAAAAATGTAATTTTGATTTATTGGATTCAACGTGTTTTTTCACTCTGGAATGTATGGGTTATGTATGAGTAAATGTATGAGTATGGGGAATGCGCTCTACCTTTATTTAATATTATTAGAATATACAGTACATATATGTATACATGCATATGTGATCAATAGTTAAATTGTATGTCAATATTAGATGCTGTCTGAGGTCATTTGCTAAGTACAGTAAATGTCCAGGAATATTTCACCTCACAAACTAAAAAATAAAGTTATAAGTTCAGATTGTGTAATCAAGATGCGGTCACTCACTCTTCCTTTCTCCATCAGGTTGGTGATCATGATGATGACGCTGACGTTTTGCTCCCAAACCATCCTCCAGAAGTCCTCAGTACTTGACCTCAAAGGACCCTGAGCAGCGATGTACGACCGTGACTTCTTGAAACCCTGAGGAAACAAACAGAGACGAGTTTGAAAAACTACTAAAAAGACCTCAAGAAGAACAACAGGCAGAGGTTAAAGTGGCACTCCTGCATTTTAATATTGCACTTACATAAGTGGGACAATTAAAACCGGACTAAAGATAATTTCAGACAGGGTGCGGTTACACACAAACAAGTCTTTTTAATGATGTTTCAACTTTCAGTCAAAAACTCTCACTGTCTGAAAGCACGTTAAGAGTCTACAGCCATGCTAGCTGCTCTGTGAGGCTTCAGGCAGTCCATCCAATAAGATATTTGTGGACTGACCAACAGACCGATATTAGCACCCATAGTGCCATGGCTAATAAAAAGATATCCTTGCTTTTGCCTGGCATGGATCAAACTCCAAAAATACTGGATTTCCCTGCCTGTCGGTCTTTCAAACTCCACATCTAGCAGCTAAGGTGCCAGACATTTTTTCAGAAGTTGGTGGAGACCAAACCAGAGCTAAGAGGAAAGTGATAATTGGACTTTCTTTCGTCAGTTGGACACAAACACGAATCTAAAGGTGTGTCTGCTGGATGTGGAAATAGGCAACACTTCACTAACATGCTACATTTAAATGCTAGCCACAACTACTTTATGTGGTGGCAATATGTCTGGGTGGTGCATCTGTCAGCTTATATTTGTCTTTCTGGCCCCTAGCGGTCAAAATCACTTAATGCAACGTTGATATATACGGTGCCTTCATTCAGTAACAGCTCAATTAGAGTCTGAGTACTGTACTGACTGAGTTTCTGACTGAAGTCTGTTCAAAACAGTATCCTCAAATAAAGATAAACTGAATTAATTAATCTACATAGGCACAACACACATATAGTATCTCAAATACAGGTATGAATTTGACCTAGTTTTACTTGATATAGCTGCTTTTAGTTCTGTTAAAAATGGTTAGCAGTGTTAGAAACAACCAATATTCTCCTCTTCAAGCACCGAGCTCTTGAAAATGAAATACTTAAGTTCACTGTGTCAATTCTCATTCATGATAATTTGGTGAGCAAGGTTACAGGCCAGGAAACAATGGGAGACTGTTCTGTAGAAGTACTCACATTTGAGAACAAATTGCCCAATCATGGAGCTGTAACTGGGTTGAAATCTTAATGCGTTGTCTTAGTTAAAGGGTTTAGAGTTTGTAGTAGAGTTTAGTTTTTTTTTCTCCTGCATGTGCACAAGGATGCACATACGCATAGGTGAGGTGATACACAGTCCTATCAGTGGTTTTACACTATTCCACTGATCTACAGGTGGAAGAACTATGCCAAGATATGCAGCAATGTGCTAGCAAAGGCAGAGAAGAAGGCGGCTTCTTGCTAGTAAACTATGCCAGTTTTTCTCACTGAGATTAAAATGACCTGGCCCGGGAAGCCGCATTAGCTTGTTGCAGAATTGAAATCTCCTAATCCCTAATCATCCTCCAAGGTAAGGATGGATGGGAGGTGGGGAGGGATGTTTGTTAAAGTAAAGAAAAATGGAATGAAAAATATTGCTTGAATTGTAAATTGTATCACTTGCATCTGTCCTTCAACAGAAAAACATTTAACAAAAACAAAATTGGCTTTGTGTTGTTTTATGAAGACATTCAACAAATGTGTTCAAGCTCAAGGATTCACACAATGCTTTCTGGTTGGTAACCCTGAACGTAAATAAGTTTTGTTTGTTTAAAAGAAAACTCCAAAGCGCACACACAGCTTTAAGGCCAGCACAGGAAAGAAAGTGTCAAGTTCTCAGCAGAAGGCAGCATTCAATCACTCACTCTAATAGTTAAATAACCTTCACATGACAGCGTGAAGTTGCCTTCATACTGCTGAGACGCAGACAAAAGTGTGAGCTGCAGAGATCCTCAATGTGCTTTTACCAACTTCGTAACCTGTGCGTCAGCTCTCCAGAGAGGCCGTGAAAGTCAGAGAGTTTTTTGGGTCACCTCTGCCTTTCACAAAATTAGATTTTAATGTTTTGGTGATAAGCATAATGGAGAGCCATGCGGGTCCCTGCTAACAACAGACTGTCTCATGAATAGTTTCAGAATTCTGCAGAGGATGTACGTAAGGTGGCTCTGAGAAAAATACTATAATTAAAATCAGTTTTGTCTTTGTGTTTTGCAGTAACGCGGCTTGGGGTGAAAATGAGGCGTCAGTATGTGTAGAGATGTGAATTCCTTACGTCCACGTAGTTTGCGTTTATGTAATCCCTCGTTTTCCCGTCTTTGTCAACCTGCGGCAAGAGTCGCACCCGGCTGTGATCATCTGAGTGTTAAAGACAAGAAACAGAGCAACACGTGATCAGATCAATGTGGAAACAAGTTGTTTTCTTTTTGAAATAAGTAAGGTCTGTCCACAAATCCCATGAAAAGACCAAAACCTTGTGTGGTCCGTCTCAATACTTTCTAACTTATGTCTGTGGCTCTTAGCTCCAAACCCATTGGTTCCTACTAAAATAAACACCTCGCAAATATATGGTTTCATTTTTAAAAAAGGCTTAGGCATTTCCTAAAGCAGCTGGTCAACAAACTACTCAAAGAGGAGGAAACAGTGCATCACCCAAGCATTTCTCACGTACACAAAATGCAGTTGGAACATACTCAAGCTGACATCATAGTATATAAATAATAAAAGTATTTAGATAGCAACTAGACAACCTTTATAATCAAAAAAGATATGGAAATCTCACTTTATGGGAACTTAAGGAAGATACAATTCTTTTAATATTATGTGACAGCCAAATGATTAAATGTACTTAATAATAATTTAATAACTCTTTCTTGCTTCCTTCAAAAACTTTCTTCTTGCTCCTAAATGTAATGGTGACAATAAAAGGTGATGGTTTATGACTGGCGGACAAATCTGCTTTTTGCACAGAATCGTTTTATTTTTTTTTTTAACACTTATCTATTATTGCAGTGTACATCAAAGAGGAAAGTTTTTGACTGTTTGATAAGTTATTATAAAGTACATTTACTCATTTGGCAGACACTTTTATCACTGCAAAATTGTAAAGTAATTGGTCATGGCTGGGATTTGAACCGGGAACCTACTGCATGAAAAATAACTATTCTTCCACTGTACAACTCAATCACACAAGCAAGTAGATTTAATCCACCAGTAATAAACCTTCATATTTTTTGCTGTCTATACATTACATTGCCATTTACTGATTTAGCTGATGTTTGTATTTGATCAGCTCCCAGTCTGAGTGGCAGATTCTCCTCCCTCACTACAGTGTGCTGTCACAAGAGTCAACAGAAAATGCAGTATTTCACTCTTCTCAGGGTTAACAAACTCAGCAGCAGCTCCTGTGGAGCTGACAGACAGCATGACCTGTTAATATCTTTAGGTCTGCATAAGGGTACAGCTTAGGTTACATTCATCTGAAAATATAAAGACAACATTAATAATTTGGCACTCACACAGAAATAAGGATCATAGTTAGATAGCTAACATTGTTTCACCTACTTATCAAATGAGCAAAAACTTTCCTCTTCCATGTACATTTAGTAATTTTTATCCCCCCCCAAAAAGGTTTTTTATGTCCCCATAATCCCCAGGCTTGCTGCAATGACAGATCCAGCGAGTGGGAATCGACCCCTGGTCTCACAAACCAAAGGCATAAAACAGTGTAAATTTGCTGTCCCCTCAAAATAACACATCACACAGCCATTAATGTCTAAACCGCTGGCAACAAAAGTGAGTACACCCCTAAGTGAAAATGTCCAAATTGGGCCCGTTGTGTCAATATTTCGTGTGGCCACCATTATTTTCTAGCACTGCCTTAACCCTCTTGGGTATAGAGTTCACCAGAGCTTCACAGGTTGCCACTGGAGTCCTCTTCCACTCCTCCATGACGACATCACGGAGCTGGTGGATGTTAAAAATATTGTGCTCCTCCACCTTCCATTTGAGGATGCCCCACAGATGCTCAATAGAGTCTATCACCATCACCTTTAGTTATAGTCTTATTAAATTACATTATACAAAAAAACTTCTTGTTAACTTTAGCTCAAGTTACAGTACATTCTTTGATGCAACACTTCTTTGTAAGGCTTAATGAACGGTATAAGCTGTTAATCCTCTGGATCCCAGTTTGTATTTTGTATCCCACTATAACTTTTGGCAGGAAAATAGAAACTTCTCCATATTCATTCCTGTTATTAGTCGTGATGTGAAGTATACACAAAATTATCTGTGCATTATGGAGTGGGATACATATTTTGGCAGACTGCATGTCCAGCCTGGTAGGACCAGGATGATAATAAGTTACCCTTTGAGGAGTGGGACAAAATTTCCAGTAATATCCAAAGGCTATCCATGCAGTGGAAGCGTGGAAGCGTGGATTACAAGGACAAAATATTGTCTACAATGCTGCATTCAGTTTAATGTACATTTTGTCGCAAAGAAGATATATTACTATGATTACTGTAGACCAGGGCTATTCAATTGGGCCGGATTTTAAAACCAGGACACAGAGACATTTTCTCACGAGTTGGGATCATTAAGATTTTATTGACACACTTGTATTGGTAATCTTTATTGGTTCAGTTCTTTGCTCTCGTCAGTCCTATTCATTACTAAATAATTGCATATATTATTTTTAATTTTTTAAGTTTCTAGAGCAGCTACAGGATTTACAACAGCAAAGTCACTAATATCTCTGTCTGTGCTTATTAAACAGGTGTGTTGGTAAAGTATTAGCTTTTTACTCGCTAAGTTTTTATTGCACCACATACTAACGAGCGTAGTTGTCCTCAATGTCGGTAATGTCCACTGATCAGCTGGCTGACTTCGCTCCGTGTGTGCAGGCGCACTGCAGACACACAGAGGAGGGGAGAGGCTGCAGATACTTCCACACGCTATACATGTAGTTTACTTTTGTTGTCTTATATATTAGCTTATGGGCTGGGCCACAGAATGAGTGTGTAACTGCATGACTGTTTGAAAACGGGTTAGATAAATGGCCCAATTTGGACATTTTGACTTTGGGGTGTACTGTTTCCAGCGGTTTATGCATTAATGGCTGTGTGATGCGTTATGTTGAGGGAACAGCAAATTTACACAATTTAGACAAGCTGTACACTCACTACTTTACATTGTAGCAAAGTGTCATTTCTTCAGTATTGTCACATGAAAAGGTATAATCAAATATTTACAAAAATGTGAGGAGGGGTGGACTCACTTTTTTGAGATAGTGTACATACTCACCTCGCGCATAGATACTTATAAATGACAGCAGGCTATGTGCGAGTGTGTGTATCTATGTGCAAGCAAAGTCAAAGTATTACATTTTTCCCTAAGCAGCTTCTCATAGGTCGTGATGTCTGATATTCATCATTTAAACCTCAGCCGACCACAACTGTATGTTATTTACAAACATCAACTTAACCAAAATTCAATCATAATGATCTAACCTAATCACAAACTGCACACTGAGAAATGTGTCACAGCAAGCTTGTGCTTATGAGATAAAAGTTGTCTTTTTAAAGTTACAAAAAAACAGATCTGTCATTTTTTGTAGTGTTGTGAAACTTTCTGTGAACGTATCACACGGTGTGGACTGTACTGAAGTGTGTACTCACAGGCCAGGATGTTGCTGTATCTGTTTTTATTCTTGTTGTCAGGATGGTTGGAGCTGTCAGTCGTCATCGCCATGTCGACTGTGCACGTCTGAACCTCCTAAACACACACAAACAAAGTAAAACTTTAAACCCATACACACCCCTATGTACAGGTGCATCTAAAAAAAATTTGAATATTGTGGAAAAGTGCATTGTTAGCACCTGAACCAGACTGAGAGGTGTTTTGAGTTAATTAGCTGATTAGATCTCTTCTCAGGTTGACATGTCTGTATAATAAATTATATTATCTAAAATTGTCAAAACATTGTCAAAATACTTTTGAGATGCTGGAGTTTTGATTTCCACAAGACCTTTTTTTAAAAAGTCCTGAAATATTTCACTGTATGTGTAATGAATCTAGAATTTGAAAGCTTAACTTTCTGAATTAAATTACAAAAGAAAATGAACTTTTCCACAATTTTTTGAGATGCACCTATACTTCAGTACAGTTAAATTTCTGGAAACATTCTACATCTCTACTAAAATTACTTGTATACATGTATTTGACAGCTTGTGTAACTGGTTAATTTGAAGATTCAGATATTATATTCCACACAAAATATAATATTACTTGTAAAACATTACTTGTCATCATTTGAAAAATTTCAACACCAACACGACGATAAATTTTTCACACAATTTACTTTGAGAAATATAAATGTGTTTTTATATAAAATATATATTTTCCCCAATTGAACAAAACAAGCTGTTAAATTGTCTGAACACAAGCAGGTACAGTCCCTTCCAAAAGTATTACAGTAAGGCAAATTCCTTTGTTTTTGTTGTTCACTGAAGACTTTTGGGTTTAAAATCAAAAGATGAGTTTGAGACAAGAGTTCAGAATTTCAGCTCTCATTTCCTGATATTCACATCAAAGGAATTTGCCTCACCGTTACCGTCCAATACTTTTGGAGGGGACTGTATACAATAACTAAATAAATATGGATCTAGCAAAGATCTGAAAGGCATTTTGAGATTTTACTATTATTTAACTTCTAATTAGACTGAAACCATCGGCGTGGATATTTTTAATTGTGATATTTCTACTTAAGTCAATGATTTAATGACTTCTTCCATGGATGTATTAAGAGAATTGGATACAACATAGTGAAGCAGTTTTATTGCTGCCAGTTTGCCTCAGTGGGCATCTGAGGTACTGCAACAACAAAACTACTGCAGCCCAGAAAGCATTTTCCCCACCGTTCATATTTGTACTAAGCATTTTTAAAACAATGGTTTAATATTTGTACATTTTCCCCCAGAGCTCAGAAATAATATTCTTTTGTTTCTGTTGTTTTAAGTTCATTGGACTAAGAAGCAAAGCTTGTAAGAGAGAAACCTTTTTTGGCTTATGTGCTAGGTGAGCAACTTTGTAAAGAATGGGCGCCATTTTGAAGTCCTCTATCCATTTCTTATAATTCATCCATGACTCCTTCCACTAGTGTTAAACAGCAACCATGCTTTGAATATCCACAGTTCCACATTGACCAAAACACTTACAAAAAAACAATACAAGACAAAGACAAAAGCACAGCTACGCGTGCAGCAGCGTCCGTCCATCAGTCAATAAAGACGTCAGGAGGAGAGCGTCTTACCTCGTAACTCTCCTTCAGTATCTAATGACGAGGGTGAGGAAGCAGCAGGCAGCAAAGGACGTTTCCGTGACATTACAGTCAACCAAAGAGGTGCAAAAATACAAATTACAAGACGACACAGAAAACGACGACTAATTCATCTCACAGTACAGCTCATGCTACTGCAAACACAAAGGAAGGATCAACCCAAATTAAAACAAACAAGGTTTAGTTCATTAAAAGTTCAAATTCATCTCCAACTGCATTCTGGGAATTTTAGGGGCTAATAGACCACCTCTGTATTTCAGTATACTTTTGTTATTTTGCTTCCAAACTCAAGTACGTACATTTTCCTTCACGACATTTAAGAGGTAAATATTATTCTTTTACTGCATTTAACTGACTGCTGAGGTTACTGTGTCAACTCTTCAGAAACTTAAAAAATACATCTTTTAGATATAAGCGTTTTAGACATTCAGCCTGTACAATATTTTCTTTTTGAGGTACCACAATGGGAGAGGTCCCATACTGACTCATGCTACTCAGAGAACTGGAGTTACACATGTTACCAACAACTTGTCCTTATTTTCCTCTTATGTTTTCCTTCAGGGTCTTTTTATAACCCATGTCTTCATATGTCCCATGTGATATTACTTCTCTCCATTTTCTTTCTTTTCTTAGCCAATATTGTAGATGAAAATTTATCAATTTATCAATTAGTCATTCGACAGAAAAATTATTCTGCATCAATTTTAACAATTCATTAATATCTAGAAACACGATCCCCCACCACGTCTCCTCTCCTTTGTAGCCTTGTTGTGTTTGTGTTGATTTTTCCTTTAGTGGCACTTTTACAGCAAAAAAAGTGGAGCTTTAATTCATGAAGTGACATGTTGCCCTTGAGGTCTGAAGTTTGTTGACTGTTTGTTCTGCTGATAGTCAACAGGTGAAAGTATGGTGGAATATTAGGGCCATTGTAGATTTAAAAAGAACAACAATAAATTACAGAGCCGGTGGGAGAAGGTAATATATTCCTAATTTAATAATAACACAAGACAAGACACAGTCCTCCAGACGAACTCTGACATATATTGCAATTGTAAGTAGGCAGATATGATAGACTGCAACAAAGCCGCTTGAAAGCATGTGTCACATCTTAGTCATTTATAAATGTCCGCAGTCTAACTCTGTTTTTGAACAGAAGTATCTCATAATACCTTAAATCTTATATGTGACAAATGTTATTTTAATATCTGCATACTCTGCTTTTAGAGTACAGAGCTTTTAATAACACAAGACAGTTATTTCTTGCAAATGTATGACTTTAAAAAAAGTTTTCTTCTTGTAAATTTGTCAGTTTTCTTCTCATAAATTTACCTTTTTAATCTCAAAGAATATCTAAATGTTTTTCCTTGTAAATTTTTGACTCCGTTACCCCCCTCCACCAGCTCAGTTTTTTAACCTACAATGGCACTTATACGCCGTCGTATAAAAGACACCTGACACGCTGCTGCATGAACACATGAATGAATGAAGGCTCCCACCAACTGATTATTATGTCATTATGTCACGCAATCAATCAGTCAATTGTGAATCCACTGTAAATTATAATAATTATTGGTCTTATTCACAGTGAATTCCTTATAAATTATGATCAGAGAATCTAAAATAAGCACACAATTTTACAGTCAAAGTGAATCCAGTTACTGTTACTGTATGATCACAGCTCGTCATGCAGCATGCAGACAACAACGTGATGACAATCCGACACAAACATACACACCACAGTCACGTTTTAGACAGTAGAGCTATTATATGCAAAAATATTATGTATTTCAATTTCAGTTGGGAAATGGAAAAACAGTCCGGTCTTTGTACCTCAAACTCTTGTCGAAAGCCGTTGGTGTCATGAAGCTGGGCCACGTGTTTGACGAACTCCTTCACTGGGAAAGCAGTCTGCTCGTCTACAGGATAAACAGGAAACAACGATCAACTACCCTGTGGTACTCTGGTGACTCTGGTGACAACATAAAAGACAGCGTCTTTGATGAAGTTGTAGTACACATTAAAGAGTCTGAATTTATATGGCCTGAGATCATCAAGAGGTAAACTTCTGTGAGCACATTTTTGAAATTTAAGACTTTTTTGCAAAGTGAAGACATACTGAGGGCATAGCAACAAGTAACAACATTTTGGGAAAGACATATTTGGAACAGGAGGATTTATATATATATATATATAAAAGTGAAAGATTTTTTAAAATATTTTTATTTTTAAAGTAAAGAGGACTTTAAGGACTTTTTTTTTTTTTAAGTAAAGACATTTTTGGAAAAGGGAAGAATTTTTTGAAAACTGAGAACAATTTTGAAAGAGAGGAGGATTGTCTTTAGTATCAACAAATGTTTGGGAAAAGGGTGGTCTTCACTTTTCTAAACAATTGTTGATAATCAAGACAATTTTGGAAAGTAATGATTTATGAAAACATTTTCAAACTTGTGGGGAGAAGTGGGGAACTTTCAGACTTATTTAGAAATCTAGGACATTTTTAGAAAGTGAACATTTGGAAAGCGAGGACATTTAGTCTGGTCCTCACTTAAGGTTACAGGTGTTGGTTAGAGCAAAGAATCTTCAGAGAGAGTAAAACTCTCTCCAGCGCCTATTTACCATGTTTTTGTGGAGTTTTTCCCTCACCTGAATCTAGTTTAAGGACAGAGAGTGATGTATGTTGTACAAATTGTGAAGCCACAAGCTTGTTTGTGTGCGTTACCAGATGTTAATGCAGCAGTGGATGGTGCAGCGATGACTCTGGGTGATGAGCTGTCAGCGATGTAGAAGTGAGCCGTCTGAAAACAGGTCCTGAAGACAAAACACATAAAGACACACCAGAGTAAACATTTTAAAATAATCTTTAACCATAAAGAGTTCTGTTTGTCATTTGATTTAATAAAGCAGTCACATTTTTGTCCATACATAAAAATATCTGACAAATGTAGAGAAATAAGTGGATTATTTAAAATGATATATATTTTAGGTGCGACGGAATTTAGGGAAACATTGATTAGTATTTTACATAAATATAGAGACACTAACTGTTATTGGCAACAGAAACAGTGTAATTAAAATAAAGACAAATGTAGAAAACTTGGCTTATCCTAAAAAGAAAATGCAAATACTGAATAAAAAGAGTTTTGTTTGGGGGGAAACACTCTCATATACTATGCCATGCTTCAGCCTGTACTAAATCAGACCGATACTGGAGAATCAACTGAAAGGCAGAAGACGCTTTTGTTTTCATGTGACTCTGTGTTAGCCCAGATTTTGGAGAATACATCGTAATCTTCCCAAAAACACAGGAAAAAAAGATGTTCTGGTAATCCTCGACAAGTTTTTAAACGGATGAGAACGCCTCTGATGAACCTGCGTTGTCTCGGCCAGAAATGGTCATCAGGGATTATCACAGACAAAAAAACAAAAAAAAAAACAGCAAAAGGGTTGAGCTCTGAGATTAAAGACGTGTTTTGGAGGAAACATAAACTGTTATTCTCTCAGCGAGTCTGATGAGTGTTTATTTACAGACAAGACATTTTATACCAGTTCAGCACTAACCTCTTGCTTCTTAAACAGGTTAATTTCTAACGGTTTCCATTTATCAAAAGCTTAGAGCAGCAAGTGTGTAAATAATAATTGCTTGAACTGGTTTAGAAGACATTGGACATGTTCAACAGACGGAATAAAGGCCCTTTTACACAGTGTGTCATGAATCTATGGTGTCTTTACTAATATTAACAATCCTTCATATATTTCTTCTTTAGGGTGACGTCTTTGCAGGAAAATAGCGTTTTGGTTAACTGTGGCACAGAGCTGTAAATGTAAAAAGAAAATGTAAAGCTCTGTTAAATAAACCAATGACTACATAAATAAATGGTATAAAAATCTAAAACAACTGACTAGTGAAGGTATTTACACCTGCCGTAACTCGAAAATAAGGTTTTCTAACACAAAAGGACAAGATTAGTGTGCGCCGTTGTAAACATGTTCCAGATGTTCACCATCGTAGACTGTAAGCTTTTAAAATAGTTTGTAATGGGCTTCATCAAAATGAGACAGAAGGCTACTGATACCCAAACAGCTCATACACTAAAGTTAGCTTGGCCATGAGCTAATATCAGTATATTCTGAAAGGTCAGATATGCTGCTGCTTCTTGACTTCAAACGTTCAAACAGTCCTTCAGTTAATGTTGGATCTTACCGTTAAAACGCAAAGTTCATTTTCTGACAGATGGTATTTGATGTTGTGACATGTTAGCTTTGATCACAAGATGTAAATCTGCTGCTGTTCATTGGCCAACTTAGTGCGTTTTACTTGTTTATCTACTGAGACTGAAACTACTTAATCTGATTATATTGATGTAGGCTGTAAGAAGCTCATCAAAAACTTCAACCTATAAAATAGGAAAACAGCTGCTGCTCATTAACAAACACGCTCACACACGGTCTGTTTTCATATTTTCAACCTTTTTTTGGCACCGAACATTCACTATCTGGATCCTCTTGATGAAGTTTGTCTGCAGATGCCAATAATACAAATTCATCTGAATTTCTTGTGCATTCTGTGGATCTCTCAGCTTGTTGTATACTTGTGAAGTCGACCAAAATCCCTTCAAACTGCTTGACCTCAAATGCACAGCAGCAGTGTCCAAATGAGCACCATGTTGTCAGGAGGGAGTGAAAAAGGACACACCACCAGCAGGATTAGCGCAGTTTGGACTCCTGCCGCTCGCCCTACAAGATGCTGACACGATTCCTTCTGTCCGACATAATCAGGCGGATGTCCTTTTCTATCTCCCGACCCTCTCTTGATGCTCGCAGCACTGCAGCCAAGGTACATCCTTCACAGAGGATCCCCCGCTAATCCCCCCCCCTGCTCCTCAGATTATTATCAGCTTAGCAATGCTCAATCTTGGAGATACAACAACAAGCAGAGTGCAAAACAAGAACAATATGTTGAGTCTCCGGCACGGCAGAAAATCAGACAAAGTATTTGCACTGGCTTTGACAGCATGTCCTTGATCAGATTTTTGAAGTTGGTTATTTCACGGTCTGAGTGGACAGCATGGTTTTTTCCTACTGCACTAGCCAAAGATGTTTCCAGCACAGGAAGAAAATAGACTTTTAGTTTTATGCCCTAAATAGCCGTAAAAAAATTACTTTTAAACTATTTTCAAAGAAACTTTTATTTGCTACAGTATTTGATATGGCTCAATACAAAAAAAAACAGCATCTCTCAAGGTCTTCAAGAGGAATCAAAAACACTGCTGTCAAGCAAGCGGCGGCGAAAGGCTTCACTGAGTCTGCCAGCATCTGCATCAACAACATAACACTGGAGGTATTGTTTGTGAAGGAGCTGCTGCGTAGTTGTAGCCACCTCTATGTTACACACACAGAGCATGTACACAAATATTTAAAATTTAAATAAAAAGAAAATCTATACATGCAGTTACCTTTATACATATATTTTACAAAAGTAATGGTATGGTGATACCAGCATAAGGAAGGATGAGAGGGAGTTCAGGAGGGAAGAAGCTTTTGGATTGCTTGCCAGATGGCAGCAGGGTGAAAAGGCTGTGGCTGTGGCGAGTAGGGTCTTTTAGTATCCTCTGAAGTCTGCACTTCACCAACATCACTGATGCTCTGGGCGATTTTAATCACCCGCTGCAGAGCCCTCCTGTCCTGGGCCGTGCAGATCCCATGCTCATACCTGCCAACACTCCCATTTTCCCAGGTTTCTCCTGTATTTTAAGGCCATCTTCCAGTGCCCTCACGTTTTGTTGTTTCTCCGGGGAAACCCGTGTAATTTGCAAGGCCACCAAACTATTAATTAACTAAATTAAAAATATTGATACATGGATCCAAGTTCTGGATGTTTGTCTGATGTCACACCTAGGTTGCCAGAACGTCTAAGAAACAAAATACACACACTACATACAATTCAACCCCTCCGTTACCGAAACCTGGCGTCCCACAACACAATCTCCTGTATTTTGAAATCCAAATGTTGGCAGGTATGCATGTCAGTTTGTGCATGTTCCCAGTCAGGATGCTTACTATTGCTCTAATGTAAAAGTTAACAAGAACTTGGTACGGGAAGTTTCCTTAAGAAATACAGCAGTTTCTGAGATATCTTTTCCAAACAACAGTTTCAGAGGACAACAATGTGTTTCTGTCAGAGAGTTGTGGACTTATTCTGCCCGCAAATGGACAAAACAATCAAATAAATGTAGATTCAAAAAACACATTCAGTACTGACCTCCAGTAGATGAGGATACTAATGAGGACAATCAAGCCGACGACAGTTAGGGTGGAGATGACGGCCAGAGGAACCACAGCCTTCCTCTCTCTTTCCCTGATAGAACCAACTCTCGACTCATGGCTGCTGTTACTGGCATCTGGAGAGCAAAAACAAGAGGATAGAGATTAAAGATACTGCACAGTGAGAAAAGAAGTCAGAGCCATCACCTGTCGCATTCTAGAGGATTACTATTATTGTTTGTGTTGAGGATAAGCTGCTCTGGTTATAGAAACGTAATTAAACCTTTCTTGGCATAGTCTAAGACACAGCTTCTAACCTGTCTTCTCTGATTTACCTCTACAGCCATGTTAGAGGAATTAAAGGACCCTTTTATCAACACCTATTTTAAATTAATATTAACCTGGATGTCATTGAACACTATTAAAATTATTTGATAGGTTATTTGGAATTGCAGATGTTTACTTGTGGCTTTTCACAGTTTTCCCATTACAAAACTATTTCAACTGCTTCTCAACTTAATGGGAAAAACCAAATATGAAATTCTACAAAAATCTGAATGTTAGTGACATCTTTTTCTGTCCATTACTGACCTTGACATTAATGATGTTTGTGACATTTCTAACATGATTACAGATTAATACTGATCTTACTAGGCATCCGTATGTTTGGAGACACTACAACAAAAGGGTCTTGGAGAAAATAACATTTATAGTATAAACCCAGATTGCTAATACTTGTCCCTTCTCATATTTTTTCCCCCTCAAAATGCCCATACATATCCTCTGCCATCTTAACGTGTCACATTCTGTATCGCAATTTTGTGGAGGTCCCAACAACAGGAATCCAACCAACATATAAGAAATGAAACCACATGAGAAGTAACAGGACGACCTAAGATGACTCAGGTTTATTTCAATCGATAAGCTAATTTCTGCCTCCAGAGCCTTAGCCTCCTTGAACTGTTTACAGGACTAAAACTCCAAAATTCTCAGATGTCTAATAACTACTTCAGCAAGAAACATGAACTGTATTTACAACAGCCCAGCACTGAAACACGGTGTACCACCATTCACATTCACCCACCTACAGACCAAAACACTACAACTCATCACATTCAAATCACCTGCCAAACTACTTGAAAGAAACAAGTAGACGCACAAAGGCTGATAATCAAAAGTCCATCAAAGATCAAGCCAGAACACGATCATCAAACTGCACACAAAGCTGAACTAGAGTCAATCAAGCAGCATAATTGTACCTTGGAATAAAAGGAGAACCTGGCTGAACCTGACCTCACTGAACTGTTGCTGCTGAATCCTCCCATTATTGTCCGATAACCAGTCAGGAAAAACTAGTATGGATTAAACTTGATTGTGAGGCTGTTTGTCAGTTTACCTCCTTTGCACACACGTACTCAGTTCAGCTGTGAACAGCTGGGTCAGCCCTGTTGACTAGTTCATAAAGAGCCTGTTCACTTTCTACTCTGTGCACCCTTAGAGTAAAACCCATTCATTCAATCATCCATCCAACAGATCTTTGTCTGCCTCTCAAAAAGCCTGGACACACAGGCGATGATAATGATGATAAAAGAAAAGGTCTGGACAGAAGATGGAAAAGGTTATTCATTTCGGTGCAGAGACTGATGAGACATAGTGACTCAAAGGAGATTTGATGAGACTTAAGGACACGAAGCCTCCTATTCAAAGTTCTCACTGAAAAGATATTTAATATAAACTGTATAAACTGTATAAAAGTTGACCTACATGGCGAAGGTTGAGTTCTGTTACTGTACATCTGGCTGTTAGGAGCACGGTACACATGAAAGGTAGGACTTTTATTTTAAGAGAACATGTCAGTGTTTTTGTCTGTTTTAACCCAAAATAATATCAGTTTTTAGATTAATTTCCACCTTCCAGGCAGCTATTTGGTTTCATTAATTTCTAAGAAAAGTCAATTTTATTTATACTATTTTTACTAAAATTACATTTTTTAATTTGCAACATACATATGACACCCTCCATCCGAAGATTCAGATAAGAATTTAAGACTTTAAAGGGCTGGACACATTTCCCCATGCTTTTGTGTCTATATGACTAATTGGGACAACATTTTTTAAATTGGTCCCGTATTGAGAAAGTGCGCTGCAGCTGGCAGCAGTGAAACAGTGCTGCAACGTAATCCTTATGGGCAACTGTGCACAGTCAAAGTAAATAAATATTACGGAAAGGATCCTGATAGAGACAGTCCTTTTTTTTTTTAAGAGCAAGATCATTTTTGGTTAACCAGAAACAGTCACTATATTGCTATTGTCAAAGCCACCTGACAAAAAATGACTGTAGCGCGTGCGTTCGTTCAATAGGAGACCAATTTTAAAAATGTTGCCCAAATAAGTCAAATAAAAACAGGAAAATAGGGTTGAAAAATTCTTAACTTAAAAGAGACTTGAACTTGCTGTCTCAGTCCTTGGTCCTTTTCTATTTTCCATTTATATGCTCCCGCTAGGCTAAATTATTCAGAACTACAATATCTCATTTCACTGTTACGCAGATGACATGCAGCTGTACCTCCTCATTCAACACAATGACCAGATTTGACCCACGACCCTTGCTATAAGTCTGGATGATACTAAAGGATGGATGGCTAATAATCAAAACAGAGATCATAATGTTCTGCCTTCCAAAGCCCTCCAACACCGCTGCCCAGTCCCTCAACTAGTAATCCAATCACACCAGACCCTATGCAAAAAACCTTGGAAAAAAATTGAACAATACACTGAAATTTGATAGACAGGTAAACACAGTGAAATCTAACTTCTTCCAGCACAGAATCCTATCCAAGATCAGAATATTATCATCATCTTAATAATTAGAAAAAGTCTTCCATGCTCAAATATCCTCAGGACATGATTATTGCAACTCCCTGTACTTTGGTATCAACCAGGCCTCCTTCCCCCCTTACAAATGGTACAGAATGCTGCAGCCAGACAAAAACAAGAGACCATATTACATCTATACTGCCATCTTTGCACTGACTTCCTGTTCGTTATCGAAAGTGAATTTATTTCAGTACCTATGTTTTTCTATCTATCTATCTATCTATCTATCTATATATTTTTCCCCATGTCACTGGAAAACCAAAATGTGTAAGACAAAACAACAAGCAAACACATGTTTCTTACATATCAAACAAACTGAAAACTCAAGAGTGTCCTTGAATACACAAAGAGTATTCAAAGTCGTACAATGCAACTTAAGTAACTACACAAAAAATAAAGGCAGCTTTTGCTTGACTGTGATGGACTATCTATCTGCAGCAAGTTTTGAGTGTCTGGAAGTTGAGTTTCATGTAATTAACTGTAAATGAGAAATTAAAAGTAAGGAAGAAAATTAGACTACAAACTGATAACTTGTAGTTAATGATGCAAGGCAGAACCAACTCAAGATATGGTTCTACCTTTCCCAGATTATTCCAAGTCTAAAAACGTATACCTTACCTTATACCTTACCTAGAAAGTGGTCAGCAGTACTGTTAAGTACTTTGTTACGTGATGAGGTGCAACATGCAAAACTATGCAAACCACAACCACGATTAGAAACTAGACACTGTTAAATCTTATATGAAAGATATCGTTTTGTGGGGGGGGGGTTTGACTGCGGATTTTAAGTCATTTTTGAGACTGTAGTGTAGTTAGAGACAGTATAGATGGGGCTGATGTTAGAACCAGTTGAAGTTTTAAACAGCTCTGCCGCTCTCTGGTGGCCATGACGGGTACCATTTGGGAAGACAATACCTCTGACACTGCCAGGCACCGATTAATCATGTGTCATTTGGACAGATTTTCCAAGGTATTGCATATATTTGGTGTACACCTATTCATTTAACTTTCAATAACATTTTTCAAAATACCTTTAAACTCAGAATTACTTTAATAATAATAAAATATATTTTGAAACACTTATATACTCAATAACATAAGGGGGTTGGGTGAAGTGGCTAAAAGGTTTTTAAAGAAATTAAGCAGGCAGGTAGAAATTTAAATATTTCCCTGAATACTTAAATGGATTAAATTCATAAAAGGAAACAGGTGTGCTTCTTCTCTACAGATTCTCAGTTGGGTGCTCTGCCTCAAAAAAAGAACTTCAATGTTTTTGTTGCCAAAAACAGATTTAGGAAAAAATGCAGCACTCCAATGATAATAAAAAAGTAAAAGAGTCAACAATTTTTTTTTGTTGATGTTATTTTCACTGACAAATCTGCTGACATGTTTTAGTGTGAATCCTTCAGAGCATACGGTACATGACAGCGATATGATTTCCCGTCATGCGATCATCAGCATTTAGCCAATAAAACCTGTCCATCTCAGAAACGATCTTTAAAACCAACAACAAGCTAAAAATAATGAATTAATAAATAAAGGTTCCATCCCAGCACAACTCTAAACAGAAAAAGTGGTTTAGAAAATGGATGGATGATTGGTACTAAGATTATTGAGTCTCAAATGATGATGATGATGATAGGGATGGTACGTTCATTGATGTTACTGGATCCTGGTGACTGTGATGAGTGACGTTTTACCTTGCATGCATGAATTTTCTCACTTTCACATTCCCAGACAAAAAAGACAAAAAATGAGATGTAGTTTTGTTGTTGATAGATGGTAGATTAGTCGTCTTTTTGGTGTCCAGTACTCTTCCTGATCCCATGGCTTTTCAGTGTAGTATGATGTTTTTTTGCCCACACGGACAACTTTTTTACCTGCGACTGGCTCCTCTTCCTCGGACTCTCTTTCTGTGCGCTCAGGGATACTGAAGTCAGAGGACGTCTCGTTGTCGTACAGGCTCTCACCCTGCCCTGAGCCGCTCTCCTCTTCCCTGCCCAGTGACCAGGGTGGAGCCGAGGTAACCGCAGAAATGGTCGGCTTCGCTGTGCCTCCTACCTCCGAGGCGACGTCACTGCCGCTCGCACTTTCAAAATAGAACGCCGTGGAGTGTTCATCCAAATCGTCAGGGGTCTGGCCGGACCCAGAGGTCGTAGGGGGAATGGTGTTAGCGACTTTGGTTGAATATGCGAACGCGCTCTCTCCAGAGCCTGAGGTTTGAACTCTGTCCCACTCCTGATCTACACCCTCCTGGGAGTCAGAGAACAGGGCCGAGCCAGAAGCACTGCTGCTAGGATCTAACACCTGTCCATCTGGGGTGGGGGTGAAGGGGGAGGCTGTGAGTGAGGAAGGGAGGGCAGAGGGTTGTAGGGCAGAGTTCCCGTCTGATGCTGAGAACCAGGGATTCCTGACGCCAGACGCTGTGGCTGCAACAGAAACGGGCAAGTCACTATGGGTGACTTGGAGAAGGCGGGAGTGTGAAGAGGACGATGAGGAAGAGACTGTGCTATGCGAGAGGAGCGGTTGGTCTAAGGACAGACCATCAGAACCCAACACAGACAAAGAGTGTAGAAGATCGTCTATACCAACACCAGATGCCGAAGGGAAGCCCACACTAGAGTAAAGATCTAAGCTAGCAGAATCCCAGGCGGAAGATGGCAGGGGTACATGAGGAGAGGCATGCAACCAGGACGAGGACGCCGACGGCTCCAGAGAACAGCCGCACATGGGGTCCACGTCACTAGCTAACGGAAACCCATCACCGCTGATCTCGGGGAGAAAGGATTCTATTTTGCTTCCTGTGGCGTACCTTGAGTCCTCATACCCAACTGAGAAAACATGGGACAAGCCCGGAGTTGTGCTAGAAAGGGTGAAGTCACTAGAGAGCAGAACTGAAGGCTGGAGGGTGGGGCTGAGAGACAGAGAGACTGTTGAGAGTGACAGATCCCAGGAGGATTCGGAAGGCTCGGCATCGACGGTGGTGCCAGACGCATCCGGCACCGTTTGGAGAGGAGGGGTATCATTAAACACTGAAGGGTCACCTGAAGAGACCGACGAAGACCCAGACAACAAATCACCATTGCTATCATTATCATTGAACCTGACACTGGGGGAGACAAGGTCATCCTCCCAACCAGACAGGGAGTGAGAAGGGTGAGGGAAGTGAGGCAGGGTTGAAGCAGGGAGCGTGAGGGTTGAAGGAAAAGCCGGGTCTTTGCTAGACAGTGGTGCGGTAGCGGCATGCTGGGAGTCCGAACCAGAGGCAGACAACACAGGCCAGGACGAAGAGGGAGGGTCATGCAGGCAGGTGGAGGGGGTGGCGTCGGGGTCCGCAGTGTCACACAGAGGGGTGGAGGCGAAGGAGGAGGAGGAGGAGGAGGGGAGGACAGAGGGGCGCTCACCGTTCGACATCGGCTGTGTGGTCTGCAAGAGAACACCCCTCAACCAGACAGAGGTTGTGGTAGATGAAAAATGAGACATGCTGGGACTTGTGGGCGAATGTGGAACAGCTTCACCCGAGGAGGAAGGTTGGGACGTTGAACTTTCAGCCTGGATCTCTGGAAGACCTCCGGGTTGAGCGGAAACACCTCCATCAGTGGTAGCGTCTCCGTTTATGGGACTTGCCAAGCCTCGGTCGGTCTCGGCCTGGATTAAGGATGGTGAGGTTGTGCTGCTCGTGTCCCCAGCATGAGACCTCAATGTGGTTGTAGGGGTGCTGTATGAAGAAATACTTTTGCCACCTTTTGTCTTTGCACTGGTGAATGTAGGAGTAGTGGTATTAACACCACCTTTTGTTTTTTCAGAGGAGTCTTTATGACTAATGCCTCCAAGAACACCATGTGTCTTTGCACTGGAGTATGAAGGAGTAGTGGAAGTGGACACGAAGACTTCCTTGGTTGTTGTTGTGGAGTAAAAAGGAGCGTTGCCACTGAAGTCAGCACTTCCTCTGGTTTTTGGTGGCAGGGTGACTTCTGGTGGCTGTTTGGAGGTACTGCGTGGTGCTGTCTCTTCAGAATGTGTCAGGACTTGACCAAACTGGGTGGATCTAACCGGGGAAACTGGATCAGTAGTTTTCCTCCAACCAGATTCTGCTGTTGTGGTTCTTATGCCAGGTAGAGGTAATACAGGTAATCCAGTAGGCGTGGTCCTTGGGGAGTTTGTAGGAATCCAGGCCAGATCATAATCCTCGGTTTGGACTGGTTCTTTCCAAGACAAATCGGGTTCATAGGTGCCCTGTTGGTGACAGAAAGGTTTATAGACTGGGAAAAACAATAGCTATAACTAAACAATGACATGCAGTGTGAAAAAATAAAATGTTTCCTTACCTCAATGGTAAATTCGTCTGAATCTGGATCCGGTGTATTTTCTGGAAAAAGGCACAGGTTGCATAATTAGATAAACAAAATAAGTCAAAACTAAAACTAAAATAACAAAATAAACAACATAATGTTAACTCATGGAATACACAATTTAACTTGTGCCTACTACTGTCAATTGTATTTATGTTGGACTTAATTTCCTGAGGTTGAAAATATAAAAAAAAACAATAAGTAGTGACATTTGACAAAGGGTAAAACAATTTGAAAACAGCGTGATGAGAACATCACGGAAAGGAAAAGGTAAACCCCGGGACACTGTTTTCTGGATGTTTCAGGAAAAAAACTGATCAGTTTTGTTACATTAAACCTAAGAAAAATGCAAAATCTCAATTTGAATGTGCTCCTCCTGATGAATGTAAATGCGTGAAATGACAGTGGGAGAATATGGACGGTTGGGGAAAGGTTACACACACCACCTCAAGCACAATATCAAATGGTGACAAACACTTGCATGCAACATATCAGACACATTTGGACTTTCATGCATGGATTCCCCCAAAGGCACAAGCAAACACAAAGAACCTTGAACAAAAAGCATTTGCAATTAATCCTGTTTCATCCTCTTTGTACAACCAGACAAGCCAAGAAAAGGAATTTGAACTGACAACTCTCAACGTTTTGATATTCAAACTCCACCCGTCTGTCACCTAAGAGGAATAAAACAAACTCACAAAAATAGTTACTTGCAAATGTCACATATGTTGACCGAGCTCAGACGCACAGCACACAGCGGGCATGTCAGGGGGCAAGTGGTGGTGTGGCTCTTACCTGTCTCAGGGTAAGTCACACATCACGGAGACCAGATCAAACTGGTTTGTGAAGCAATGAAGTGAGGTTTTACAAATTTAATGAACTTGGGGTTTGGTTCAAATAGGCGTAAGCGGCTAAAAACAATTTTAAATTTCTCAGTGGAAAGCTCTTGCTATCTACATTTGGTTCTTTGTGAATTAAATCAAAATGACTATTGTTGATTAATTGATTTGTCAATCAACAGAAAGTTAATTGATTATAACTTTTATGATGAATTGTTTTAGTCTAAACAGCTTCAAAAAGGTTACAGCTTCAAAGATGCAAACATGTGCATGTTTTTCTTTAGTTCATATACTTAAACTATACTTCTTAATAAAAAGATTTGAAATTAGTTCAGGTAAATAGTGATAGGATAAAATGATTAATCACAAATCAAAGACACATTTCTGATAGATTAAGTGATGGTTATTAATAATCTTTAGTTGGATTCTTAAATTGATTTGATTTGTGCAAAAATATATAATAAAAAAAATATAATCACTCTAACCAATTGTAAAAGATATGATATAATTGATATGATGATATCCTTAAACAAAATAGAAAAAACATAAATCTGCAGATTTCTGAAGATGAAACAAGCAAAGAAGAAGAAGAAGTAATTTTTCTATATAAATATTTATTAATCAATCATAGATCAACAATATCATAGATTTAATTGTCTGTTCAACGGATCAACAGTTTAATTGGCAAATAATTACAGATGTAAAACTAGTTAGCATTAATGTTAAATCATTAAAAACATTAGAACCTTTATTATAACTCTTGGTCAAAGGCCTTTTTTGGCATGCAAACAAACTTGTATTTGTAATTTCTAAACAGGACTATCTTGAAATACATGGCAGGTGCTCCATGTTTAAGTGCAGCTAAGATGAGACCATAATGTTAGCTTAGCCCACACGTTACAGACAATGGTGTCATATAAAATTCATAAACCTAGTAGATGTTGCAGAATATCACCCATTCATGCAAGCTGACACTGAAATAGGATGCAGGGGATTTGTTTTTCCTTTGTACAAAGACATTTTAGTTTATTTAATATAAAGTTCATTTGAAATACAAAGTTATTATGATTACCATTCCAATTCATGTTACACAAAAAGCTGCTGCACACATGCTGCAAACACTGAGATTGGCTGAATGTATGGACGCCACATAATGAAAACAAAGAAGGCGACTTTCCATGTGACACAGGAAATGACCCCGCGGCCCCAAACCAAGCATGTTCTTTCATCTTAGGGGCATAGAAATATAGAGAGCAAGCAGATTTGAAGAGCAGAGACATTTTTGAAACAGTTAAAAACAGAAAAGTCAAACAGCAGATTAGTCAAACGGCAGCATTGCATGTGAGTGTGATTAAATCCCCACGAAACACAAAATATATACCACAGAGGGAGGGGTGAAGAGCGAGATCAAGAGGATGAAAAACCAAAAAACATTAGTCGTCTCATTCAGGGTTCAGAGAGAGGATGAGTGGGAGGGATGGAAATGTTTCTAAAAGAAAACAAATGTGGCTGGTGATAAAACAGATGACCAGAAACATTAAAAAAAAGTAGAATAGATAAATTTTACTGCACCACTAACCCTAACCCATATCAGAAAGATAATATCTCCTGTAATTTTTGTAATTCAGTGCCCTCAATATTCAGTAATTTGTAAAAAGTCTATTTTATTTTTGATAATAGCTTGGCAAGACGTTTCCTCGTGCCATTCAGTCTTTGTGCTAAGCTAGGCTAAAAACGTCATGGACCTCTTTCTGTATTGGACACACAGATTAAACTGATATTCCCTTTAAATTCAAATCTTTATTTTTCCACTGGTGTCATTTCTTAAACATTAAGAGTTAAATGAGTTAAAATACTCATGGTAAATCAAAATGAATAACAGACAAGACAAATGCTGACTTTAAAATTAACTATTTTCCATTTTAAACCATAATTATGAGGTAATAAATCAAAATTATGAGATTGTAATTCAAAGTTCTGAAATACTTTTAAAAATAAATAATTCTAACTTCTAACACATATTCAGATATTAAATAAACATTAGGACATAGTAAGTCAACTTAAACTGTTTTAACAAGTTTGACTTGATATGTCCAATTTGACTTAGTATCTCATAATTTTTTACTTTAAAAATTCATAAATTTAAATTTTAGATAATTTAAATCTTTCTTTTGATTTATTTTTTATTTTGTCACCACTAACGTTTCATCTTTGTTTTTTTTCCAGTCGGACATTGGCCTCCACAGCATTCAGTCTCCCCCTACTCTCAAGACTTAATGCTCTTCTCTAAGAAGTCAGAGAACTAAATTTTGGTATTTCTACCTTACTTCAAAAAACAAAAAACTGCAGCAGAATGGTTCATCTGCCCGAACTCTACGCTTCGTCTCGGGCACGGTCGCTCTTACCGGGGTCGTCGATGGGCATGACGACGGTCAGCAGGTCGCTCACACGTCCGTACAGACCGTTGGTGCAGACCGCCACCACCTGGACCACGTAGCTGGTGTTGGCTAATAGGTCATCGAGAATCGCCCCCTGATGAAGGGAGAAGGAATGACATCAACTTTGAGGAACCACGATTAGGTTGTGTGTGCGTGACTGGGTCCATTTATTTAAAGGATACCCCATATATTTAAACCATTTTTCTAATTATACCATCAGATTTAGGTTGATTTCCTTCTCAGCTGGTTTGAGTTAGTTTATGTTAAAACATCATCTCATAAGGGTTTGAAACTTCAGTTATTTTATTTTCATGTGGTAAAGCAGTGGAGAGCAGGGACTGTTCACAAAACTGTCAAAATAATCCTGAGTGCACGAATAGGTGGTTTTGTGAAAAAGAATAAACTAGTTCCCCGAGTTTACCAAGAGTAAAACAGGGGGACTTGGTTGTCATGTGAGAAACTGTAAAAATTGTAATGCATGGTGATTAATGGAAAATGGTCAATATCCCAACAAGGAAACATCCCTTTGAACACAGAGTTTATAATTAGATATTTGCATCTAGTGATTTGACAGAAATATCCTCCTGAAGACAGCTCACTGCTGCAAATTCGTGCCTGATTGAGGTGGAACACTGATTGCTTTAGATGGGAAAATGCACAGCAAACAACTTTAAGGAATGTTTCTGATATTATAAACTTGTGGACTCTCTTGTCTCACCACATCCTGATCTCCGTCGGTCAGGTACACAGAGGGGGCGGCGTTTTCTACATTGGCCAGTTGGTAGCTAACAGAGTATTTCTCGATGCTGGCGTCGTATACTGCTCGGGGGCGCTCCCACGTCACCAGCAGGCTGCTGAGGTTGTAGGCCTCCGCCTGGATGTTCTCCGGCTCTGAACTGCACACTGACAGAAGTAGACAGACAAAAAAAACTAATTAAAACAATGTTTGGGAAATATTCTTCCCTTGGCCAGTCCTTGCCCATCACTTTCTCAACCAATCCCATGAGTAACTGCTGACGGTTACAGAAATTTCTTCCAAATACCATATCAACAGCTGGATGATATGCATGCGGTTCCCGAGGCTTGGTTTTCCAAGTGATTTAACACAGCACCTATTGTCCGAGCCAAAAGGACCGTCGGGGATTTCTTTGGGAACAGATGTCAGCCTTGTTGTTCCGATTTATTTAAAAAAATACCATAAACAGTTAGAAATCAAATTACACTGAAAGGGGCTCTTGAAGTTGTTCATTCCTGTGTGTTTAAGAGTCATCTCCTGCACCCGGACAGCGATTGTGGGTCAGAGTTGAGATTAAAGGAGCAGAGATAATGCAGTTGACAGACACTCTGGAGGATTAACACAGATTAAAAGGGGCTGAGGATCAGTGACAATAGACAGGACACTCCATCTATCCAAACACTGACACATTTCCTCCTCTACTGGATCTGAGCTGAACCTAAACCTCTGCTCTCTCTTCCTTTTAACGCTTAACGAGGGATCAAAGTGAAAATGTCATGCTATGTGTCAGAGTTGCTATACTGGCAAAAAAAAAATCTGTGGTGCACAAATGCGCAAACCAATTTACATGTGTTCCCCACCCAGGAAAATACTAACAGTGACAAATACTGTGATTGGGTCTAGAGGAGGGAGCTGCCATGTGGGACTCACTAGCTTCAACCACTAGAGGGCAGAGTGAGCCAGGAGCACACATGAATTAATGGTAATCTACCCTTGAGCTGCGTCTTTGACATCCATGAGAAACTTTGATCTTGAGCAGTGTAACATTACTGATAAGTAACCATAAATAAAATATCTCCATATTTTCAAGTAGATCTGACAGAAATAACATCAGTTGGAGTAAGAAACTTCAGCTGATCCTCAAATACAGACTCACATTTATAAAAAGTCTTCTTCTTAGTTTTGTTGGTTCATTCATGCTGTGAATGCTGAAGCAAGAGACAATAACGTTCCTAACTATGTTACTAAATCGGTACTCTCTGGTAACTTTTCCCTTGTTGGGCTGTTTTTATATAAAAATACATGATATAATCTAATATTATCATTTTGGTGCTCCCTCATTTGGGATAATAAAGTGTTGTATATTCACATTAAACCTGACAACTCATAAAAATGTGTGGACCTTCAACGCACAGTATGTAATTTCTGTTATTTCTCAAAACAATAGCAAATTAGTGTTTGAGTTATTGTCTTCACTGTTGAAGTAACATGTTTGAATATATTCTTATTTAAATAAATTTACGAATTGGACGTCTATGGCAACATTCCCAGAATACATGCTGAATTAACTTACTGCTAATGCAAACCGAACATTTCCCACTGCTGCAGCTTAATATTAAAGGTGGAGTAAGCCTCATGGCGTGTGCGCCATAAAATCAGATCACTGTTGCTCAAAGAAAGATAGATAGATCTTTATTAAAAACGACAGTATTCTGCGCCACCAGTAACTATGTGTGATGCTGAATCAACCCGGACTGAAATCTTAAGGATTACAAGTTCAAACAAAAATGTATTTAAGTTTTATTCACATTGGTCAGTTCACAGACTTCCCTCCTCACTCTCTAATGTATTCCATGTTTCTCTTGACTAGAGGGTGCAAAGGGGGATACCACGTCGTTGATAGGCAGCCAAATGGGATAATATAAATACACAACTACAATATTAACTAAAAATATAACATAGGTCTAAACGTTTTTTTTTTTTTTTACACATTTTAATGCGTAAATGTTATATATTAAATCTTTCAAATGGGATCTTGAAACAGAACAGATCTCTTAGGACACCTGCTGATTCGATTTCTACTGCTGTTACTGTTATTATTACTTTTATCACAACTACTATGACAGCTACACATCAGTACCACCACTTTGAAAACAGGAATATTGAAGAAGAAGAAGAAGAAGAAACATCTCATCTGGGTCACTTATTGAGTAAAAAAAAAAAAAAAGTTGTAAATAATTACAGTATGTACAAAAACAGAAAACAAAATAGACCTTAATATAAAACACATACAGTTCCATCTGAGAGTTGAACTATATCTAAAGACAATTCAAATCAGCTTTAGAAATAAATTGTAATGGTAAAATTTGATTGTGTAGGGTCTGAGCTGTACACAGGCAAAAGTACTTTTCAGATTGTAAACACCAAATGATCAATACCACTTTATTACTAATTATCGGGTACAACCAGCGTGAAAATCGATGGTTAGTCAAGTTTGACCTCCTCCTGCTGTCACTGAGGTGTTATTTAGGTCACTGGAGTTCTATTATTTTCCCTCTGCCTTTTTTCTCCCCATCGTTTGTGATTCAGTTGTCTCTGAACTATTTAGACATTATTTAATTAGCATTAACACGGGATTATTCATAGTCAGCCAGGTAAGATGTTGTATTAATGAGGAACATTAGTGTGTGTTGGCCTAAAGGAGACATTTAACTGGTACCAATCATTGGAATAATTAGTATTAATAAGGTGTTTTAGCAAATGAAATGAATAGAATGTATATAGTAAATAATAAATAAAACAACACATTTTTAGTAATATTTGTATTTCTTTTGGATTTATGTAGTTTCATGTGTTTCACTATAGATTGTTGTTGTTGTTCACTGACATCTGTGTAGTTCAGCAACCTCTGGAATTTGTGCCTGACTGCAAACCAGATTTGGTTTGAAATAATAATAATAATAATAAAAAAAAGGTATTTCACCTTAAGTTGAATATTTAATAGCATAATAATACCTGTAGAGCTCTTGGATAATTTTGAAGAGCACTGCGCAGATTTAACATTGTTGGGGAAAAAAGTTTTGAAGTAGAATGGGTCATCTTTTTTTAACCATGCATTCATCTTCTGTGTAAATAACAGAACAGAATAACAAAGGATAAACCCTTCTGATTCAGGTAAAAACACAACCTTTTCTCTGGTGACACCCTCAAGACAAATTGTATATGTTTACCTGGCCCCTGTGGTGCTTTTCTTTTTACATACCTGGTGTCAGGACCTCCTCAGTCCCGGTGTAGGAGGAGAACACCTGACCCATGAACTGCTGCTGCTGCTCCCTGTAGTTGTTCTGCAGGTAGTCCATCAGCATCACGTATCCAGCCTGCTGCATTGTCATCACCTCACAGAACATCTCCAGCTGCAACACAGGAGCCACAAGGACACAATAACAAAACGTCGTCAGCACGGCCGGCTCCTGCTGCTAAACTACAGCCACTCCAGTCAGGCTGAGGGCCCCGGGGGCCAAGAGGAGAGCTACAAGAAAATGTAACTTGCAGCTTGATATGAACCACACTGACATTTCCAACAGTGACAGCGTTATTAACTGAAGAGGTGTATGTTGTTGTGAATTTAGTGGTCAGTTTCTGAAGAATAGAGTTGGAAAACCTACTCTAAAAACATTGTGTCTTCATCATAGACTGTAGGTCCTGATGGACACCCTGCGGTCCATCAGGACCAAAACCTCTCGCCACAAAAACAGCTTCTACCCGTCTGCAGCTAAACTCACCAACAAGGCCCCGGCCCCCCACTGACACCGCCCCCTTCAAATAGTACAATCGTCTCTGCACATTTAATATCACTTCATGTTATATCATGCACGAACCTGGCACATTGCACATATTTGTTGTTTATTGTAAATTATTGTTGTTCTATTGTTATTTTTAATATTATTTTAATTTTTTTAATTGTCAGTTGTATTATTTTTCTCTATTCTCCCGTTATTCTTATATAACTTGCATTTGTTTATTACATATTTATATATTTCTACATCTATTTATGTCAGCTGTATGTCTGTCTGCATGTAGCACCGTAAAACCAAAGCAAATTCCTTATGTGTGTAAAACACTACTTGGCAATAAAGCTCCTTCTGATTCTGATAGTTAATGAAGCTAACTGCTACTCAGAGAGTCATGAGAATAACCTAAATAGAGTTTTAATAATTCAATAATCATTTTTAAAATGAAGCAAACGCTTGAATTTTAAGGTAAGGCTGCAGTAAAAGTGAACTAGAGGAACTGAAACCTGTAACTATTTAAGTAACTTAACAACAGTAAACATTTTATTTTGTCACTGTGACAAAATTCAAATTCAGAAGCCCGTTCGAACAAAATACTAAATAGCACTTTTCCTAGTTTGTCCAAGAAAATGTTCATTTATTTCTGATTTGTGAGTAGCTATTTCCTTCAGTTATCAATTATTTGTTTGAAGAATTGAATACTTGTCTGTACTATAAAATAACCTGCCTGAAAAAGGGCAAACACTATTTCCCAAAACCCAAATATATATTTTGTTTATATAAAACACAGAGGAGTATTACATTTGAGAATCTGCAACAAACTGAGGAGTAATTTAACTCTATTTTTTAACCATGCAATTACATCCAACGAAGGTTAAAATCAAGGGCAACTGGACTTGGTTGAAGATACTGGAAGACGTTTTGTCCCTCATCCAAAGGACTTCTTCAGTTGTGCCACGGGGCCCTCAGCCTGACTGGATCAAGGGCAACTGGACTTCAACCAAGTCCAGATGCCCTTGATTTTAACCTTTGTTGGATAACTATGACCTGGATGACTGAGAATCTTCATAGACATGCAATTACAGAACTATTCTGGAAAATGATCGTGATGGAATAAAATCAACAAATGTGTGAATACTATTTAAACACATTTTAAGCTTCTGTTAATGCAATAAAAATACCCAAATCAACAATGTATACAGCACTAAAATAAAATGTAGATTATCCACAACACACAACAGCAGTACTTCGAGCAGTTTGGAAGTGAATGGGTGTGAAGGAGCCATTAATCATGCTGAAATGGTCCTTTAACCTGTGGGCTGCCTCAGTACCTGCTCAGGTGAGTCACTTACCTCCGGTTACACAACACTCATTGTCAGACTCACACAGACTCAACACTGCAGCACAGCCAAGCTCATGGGCTCATTAGGGCTATTTGCGGTTGTTTAAGTTGTGACTTTAAAGTATTAAGATCTGGCAGATCGACCTGAGCTGGAATGTAGACCGGCTGAGACATGTCACAGAGGTTTGGAAAAACCTGGAAACCCCTGGAGGACCTGCAACAGCCAGCATACAAGGTGCAAAAGGATAAGCTGAATCTCCCTATGAACTGATGTTTCTTCTTTGATAGATCAATTATTGGGGTATTGATATTTATCAGCTGATATTCAACAATATTTAAGAAATGTAATCCCTGAAAGTGGAAAAGAAGACACAGGTGTAAAGCGAATAGAGCCTGTTTGTGGTCATCAGGATTCATTACAAGCATGAAAAACAGTAACAGGATGGGAATGTCTCCAAAAGCTGTGTACGTCTATCTTACTATCTGAGCTTTAGACAGTGGTGGGAAAAGTCCTCAATGTAAAAAATACTCAATTACATGTAAAAGCCTTGCAGTCAGAAACCTACTTATGTAAGATGTCTGTGAAGGTTCTCATCATAGTTATCCAAAGGTTAAAGTCAAGGGCAACTGGACTTGCTTGAAGATACTAGAAGACGTTTTGTCCCTCGTCCAAGAGACTTCTTCAGTTCTGACAGGGAAACTCGGCTATTTAACCTCTATGGGGTCTTTTGCCAGGATCATCAATACTGCTGGTTCCTTTGTGGTCTTGGCTGTTTCAACAACAGTCGTCCTTGAGGCATCCTTACCTCTTGGCCTCAGGTGAAGATGCCAACGATGGTTGTTCAGACTTGGCCACGGGTGGTTCTAACCACCATAACGACTCTCGTCTTCTAGTATCTTAAACCAAGTCCAGGTGCCCTCGACCTTCTTTGGATACCTACTTAGGTAAATTCACATAAAGTAAAAGTAGTAACGTAAAGTAAAAGAAAAGTAGAAAACAAAGCCCTGTGTTACATTATGAGGTTGGATAGCTTGTTGGATTGAGCTTGTTTTAATATTACTGCAGTAGATCACACGTGTGGCTACAACCGTAGTCTTGAGCAACTGTCTTTTTCAGAGAACAAAACCAGTAGGGGGTTCTGTGTTCTGTGAGCATCCGCATCCTGACTTGTCGGTCACGTTTTGGCAGTGCAGAAGAGGGATTAAAAAGTTTAGTGAGAGTCAACACAATGCACAGAATGAATAAAGGTATGTGGCGTCAGCACAGCTTCAGCACAGTGTGTGTGTGTGTGTGTGTGTGTGTGTTTGTGTGTGTTTGTGTGGCCTCCTGCCTTCTGACAGCTGTGCTTTAAGAGTGAATGATGGTGGAAGATGATGTTTGAGCCTCAGCAGGCATCACACGATTCCAATGAAAACTTTTTGTGTGTGATTCACACGTTTGTTCAAGTGTGTGTGCGTGTCCATGTGGTTCAGCTTAAATACCGTAAAGATCTTTTGTGAGACAATATTTGTTTGATGTAATGACTGCGTCTGTATGGCTGTCAATCACTTGTGGCCTGAGGGCAGTCACACACACACACACACAGAGCATGTCTGTTGACAGCCTGCTTTCTCTTTGCCTCACCCCTTACTGATGTAGGTTTCTTTCACTCTGGCATGATAATTCCTCCTTTCACCTCCTTGAACATGTTTCTAAAAGGTTGTTTACGAACATTTCTGTAGTTGTGTCACAAAGTCTTTTCACTTTGAACAAAAAGCCCAAAGCTGACGTCTGGTTCTCTTCTATTCCATAAAAATCAACTTTCAGACATTTGAAACTTACGCTCAGTTGCCAGTTAGATATCAACACGTATCTAAAACGATTGCATTCTAATACAGCAGTCCTGCCATAAATTCAACCTTCACACAGTTTATAATTTTCAGTATTTGTTGAAACTGCTTTAGAAAGGTGTTCGATCAGAAACAGCTTCATTGCCAAGTAGTTTTTACACATACAAGAAATTGGCTTTTGTGAGTTGGTCCATAGCAATGCACATAAACCTATATAAATATATGAAATAAACAAGAAGACCTCTCAAACTAAATGGGAAGATTTATTAGACTGCATTAGCTTGTTTGCATTAGCTTAGTTGTACCTAATAAACTGGCAACTGAGTGAATCTGACACTGGGCAATACTTTTGTCATGTGCTGATACACGAATTCTTGCTGGATTAGTCCATTTAAAGTTGATTATTGGTCTTAATATATGTTCATGAAACATCGCACTTGAAGAGGTTGTGTTTTAGGATACTTTTAGGGACGTGTGTTTCACATGACACATTTAACGAAAAAAAAAAGGCTACATCTTTAATGCGTGAGGTTATCTTTTAAATCATCATCTAGATACATTACATTAATACAGGGACAAGACATAGTATAATATAATATAAATATTGTATTTAATAGTGTTTTCTATCTTATCAAGTAACAATGATAGATGGGTCCCACTAAATGATTTTTTGATTTTTGATTCACTGTAATAAACTTTGCAGGAAATTTTGCATTAATACTGAAAGGTTTGTGATTCACGCCAAATTACTGGCCATATTCAAGTTCAGACTCCATTATAATCAATTTAGGAGGAAGAAATGAATTAAGTAACCTTTGCAAAAAGTAGTAATAAAAATATAATTTTAAATTACAAAGAAATTCACTCCAGACGAAAATTATCAGACGATCGCTGTGATTGATGAAATACAATTAGATTTTCTAAATATTTTTCAAAATAATGTAATTCAGTAAAACAACATCACAAACTATGCTCTTGCAAATAACCATCCTGTGGCGGTTGCTTTTTACTTAACAGTTTGCTGTCATGGCAGGTTAACAAAGAAGACAGAAGACCTCTGGGATGAGAACAAATCTCATCGTCGTCTTTGGGGTCTCGACCTGACTGCAAGTTCACACAGGCCACAATCAACAACCTGATCAACTCTATGAGAATGAGATGTGTTGCGCTGCGTGAGGGAAATGGTGGTTCATTTGTTAGTGTAGGCCAGTAATATTTCGGCTGTTGGGGGAATTCTGGGGCCATATCTATGTCAGCTTTAACTTGGCGTTCAGACAGCCGCTGTCCATGGTTTTAACTACATTACGCTGCTGCTTCCCATTCCTCACCTGTTCGTCAGAGATGGCCACTGTGTTCTTGAAGACGATCCACTCGACAGTCTCGCTGCAGGGCGGCGTGGTCAGAGAGCCGTTGTAGATGAAGTATTTCTCTGTAGAGTTTGGCAGGAGACCTCGTGGGGCAAAGGGTAAAACCTCTGCGCTCTTTCCTGGATAGCAGATGAGACAGCTTAAAAAAGCACAACAGAAGAAGAGGCAAGAAAAGAGACAAAGAAGAAAGTGACATACCATATCTGCTCACGCTGTTGATGCCGTCTATGATGGCAGCGTAGTCCAGATTCTCTTCAATGCTCGTCTGTGAAGAGAAAACCAATATAATTATCTTTAATTAAACAGCCTGCAGAGTTTAACACACACTATGTTTAGGTCATAAATCACCATCTTCAAATAGATTGTAAAATATAGGACAACATCAAAAAGTAAGGGCTGAACAGTCAGATCTTGGAAAATGTACTGGGCTAACATTGGGAGTTAGGTCAATTGTGACACTGGTGTCTAAATAAAATCAATAGTGTTCTGCGACTAAACATACAACAAAATGTAACAGCCACCTACAACATCACTGCAGAAACAAATGCAGCAGGCAAGAAATATCAGCAAGCAGGGATGTAATTTTAGCAGATTATTCAGGTTTTAGAACTCAGCGCAAAGTCCATAATAAATCCACAGCAGAGATGATGCAAGGCACAGCCAAATTTCTAGGTCTAGGTTTGTTTTTCAGAAATAAACCTAGACTTATGTAGAGGTTGCGCTTGCTGATTGCATATTATAGAAGACTGGACTATTGGCCTTGGCAGAGAGCTGAGCTCTCTGAGGGCTCGTGTAGTTTCTGTATGATTCAATGTGTGTTCACGTAAAGAAAGGTGGAATAATGGTACTTTTTTATAGTTTACATATATATAAACATATAATATTATTAGGACTTGACAAAAGAGAGAGAAAGTACTGAGGTAAAAGAAGGGGAATGACATATGATAAGACCTCAGGGCCAGTTTCAAACCCAGGATCTTTGGGTTACATTAAAATCACCTTCACCAACAAAGCCACAAGACAACCTTCAACATGAATTTTGGAGAGTTAAAAAAGTCAAACAATGACCCAGTTATGTCCGGCAGACCACAAAAATAAAATTTACTAGCTTTTTTGATGTTGGTTGGTAGTTTTCCCACCCTGCTCTCCACCCAATCTGCAGCTCAAAAAAAACCACAAAGAGCCTGCAGCTTCACATAAGACGTTTTTCTGAGTTTAGTTCCAACATGGCCTCTTCTCGGTATGAACACGCCAAACCGGCCGGAGGCAAAATGACTGCACAAAGCAAAGCACAGGAAAAGTATGCATGGCGCTTGGAACGAACCCTGGCACTGAACATGAAAACAAAGACAAGAGCTTTGCAATGATCCAAGCCAAAATATGAATCAATTCAAACACATTGCACTCACTGGGGTATTACTAAAGTATTCTGGTGATACCACTGCAAGACTTTGATTCATTCCCTCAGTCTGACTTCCTTCATCTTCAACAAAAAGTCACCCATAAAGTCATTCTGTGTCAGCTTTCAGAATTTCAGATACGCTTCTCAAATCCGACATTCAGTGAAATGAGCACCAACTTAGACTTAAAAGTTGTTTACAAGAACAGGGCTCTTCAGATAACGCTTACAGTCAATACCCCCGTTAGTCCACTTGTTACAACAGTTACACACAACTCAGAGTGTGGAATATCCAAACCATTAGCGCAGAGCTAACAAATGCAATCCCAAACAAGGGCATACCTGAAAACCTGCATTTAACTGTCCATTAAATCATTACAACACATTGTATGCTTTTCAGAAGACATAAATCCTGGGCTTAATGTATTGTAAGACCCAAGTTAAAGTTAAAAACAGTCAGATAGTAAAAACAGTGGTTGAGAATTGCAGCTCAAATAAACAGCTTCACTAGTGTTGTTCACTTTAGCTGATCAAAATAGTTTGGTGGATGGTGACTTTAGTTCACCTGCTAAAACGGTTTAGCTAAAGGTTTAGTTTAGCTGTTCAACACAGCTTGGTTAAATGGTAAATTATTACATTACTACTTGTTTCCAGTGTGCAAGTTTTTATGCCCAAGGACACTTTGGCACGTGGACAGCTGTATATCTACTGTTAGCAAACCTGAACCAGATGGTTTGATCTATTAGCTAAACAAAACTGTTTTGCCAGCTGAACTGCATCCTTAATAAGAGAAGGTCAGTAAGTGAGATGCAGGTTGGCTGTGGCTCAGGAGACAGAGTGGGTTGCCTACTTCCTGCTTTTTAAAGAGTTTGTTTAGCTGATTAATCAAAATTAGCAGATGAACAGTCTGTTTCAGGTTAGTTACGACTTAAACTTTTATTGTTTGCTAATTAACTTTCCACTACTTTGCTAGATCCTTCTCTAGTTGTTTCATGTGGGAGACAGACAAGCTTGTAAACTGATCTCAGGGTTATCAGGATACATGATCTGCCTTGTAAAGCAAGCACACCTCAAACAGCACGGCGAGCGCTGTGATTCTGCCTCCGGCCTTGATGGTTTCATCTATAGAGTCAAAGCGATGAGCCTCATAACAGTAGATCTGCATCTGTGGGAGAAAACAGAATTTCAAGTCAGGCGTCACTAGAGCAACACTGTTGTTTTCAACTTGGTGTCTCGCTTTCTTTTTCATCCTGGTTGCATGTTTGTAAGAGCACCATCTCTTTCAGTAACGCAGGTGCACAAAAGAAGAAAAAAATACCCGTGTTGGGTGTGTTTTGTTGCCACTGTTCTCCTTGTGAAGGTTAATGACTGTTCAAAATAGTAGCTTCTGTATGTAAAAACATTGTCATACCTTGTTACTTTATGCTCCACTTTAATATAACTTGTAAAATGTTGATGTGTATAAAACTTATTTTGTGAACTGCTTTGATATGTGGAGTCAGTTCAGACCACAGAGCTACAGACATTCAAGCTATGAAAAAGAAAAGCATGGGTAAATAATAAACAAGTAAATAAATCTAAAGGCTACTGTGATCAAGAAGCGAAGCCATGGTGCAATAATAAATGCCCTTGTCCTTAATGTCCTTTACACAACATTAATTTTCATATACTCCATGTTTGAGTTGAGAGTTTTTTTATTTCTCCAGTTAGTAATATTAAGGCATTTTTTGGCTCTTATTTTTAAAATCATGGGATAATGCAAACTTCTTTTTAAATCAGCTGCTATTTCCGGGAACCAATCCCTCAAATCCCCCAAATGAAAATTAAATAAATCTATTGGTATAATTAGGAGGATTAGTAATCTTATTACCACAAACTGTCTTCTTACACTCTATTACAACTATTACAACTACACTCCACAGAATTTTGGTCCTACAGAAACGCTTTGTTAGGAGTCGCATTCCTCATCCGTCCCTCTATTTCAGAATCTTCAGATACTTACGGTTTACGATATTAATTTCACTCAGATATGTGTTTTTATTTATAAGGTATATTCAAGTTATGAAAATGTTCCCGAGTACTTCAAGACTTATTTTAAATTGAACTCACAGGTTCACTCTTATTCAACTCGTCAATCATTAGATCTTCATCTTCCAAAGTTTCAGATCAGATTTCCGGGTACTAAATTATGGAATAGCTTTTCCCACCTGGCAACAAACTCCTCCTCATTAAAATGTTACAAAAGATATTTAAAAGACCTGCACAGGGTCTACTTAGCACACCTGAAAGCGTTTTTGTAATTTCACTATGTGAGCCTGAAGAAGCAATGGGCGAAACGCATTGCTCACAATAAAGTTAGTAAAGTCAGACCAGTGTGCGGGAGTTTGTTTAATTTTTCATATTTAAAAGCCCATTTAACTGCTGTTTTAAATTCTAATAAAGAAATGTACTTACTTTTATACTATGTTCATATTTTTGTTCTTATATTTCTATTATTGTTATTGTCATTAGAATTATGTTGTTGATGTTCCATATGTTTTTTCTATTATTAGTTTGTCATTACTTTATGTAGTTATATTTTTTTTGTATGTTATTTTTTTGTTTTGTTTTTACTTCGATAATATCTAAAGTGGAGACGTTAATTAAGCCCATTTGGGTTTTTTTGCCTCTTCCTGCACATTATATAATTAGATTTTAATTATTATTATTATAATTTTTTTTGTCATTTCTATGTAATTTTAATGGTGCAAATAAAATAAAAATAAAATGTCTAACAAAGCAGACTACTTTTATTTACATCTGTGGACCGAATGGACTTGTTCTGTAACGTGTAGGACATTCCTGAGCTCAACATTTGTCACATAGTTTACGATGTCTCACCTCTAGAGGGTATTTGATGCCATCCAGACTGTGTTCAGAGCCTTCTGAAGAGGCGTTGCAGCGCCCCCAGTGGAAGGTGATGCGCCCGACCTTGGACTTTGACCTAAGACCCCCTCCGCTGACATAGAACTCTCCGTCCACATCGACCGCCACTGAAAACAGAAAAGACACGGACATGAGTAAAGAAGGTACTGAGTTAGCTGGCTGGTTTCTTTTTGTAGTGAGGCGGGCTGTGGAAACCGGCAGCTAAGCTCATGAGGCAGTAAAGTTAATCTTTAATGTAGGTAGGAGATAGGCCATAGGGCTTTAAGTAAGTGTATGACACTGAATGTGCTGCATTTTATTTGACAGAAGGCAGTTTGTTCGCCGAGGGGCTGGAGAGCGGTACAAGAATGAGAGTCTGCGGACAACGGTGAAGCATGGTGGAGCATCCTTGCAAGTTTGGGGCTGCATTTCTGCAAACAGAGTTAGTCTTGGAATTTGGATTGATGAGAAGGTAACTTTTAAATATCATGGGACTAAGTTGGTAAACAAATTAAGGGAAAAAACGGTTACTTCTATAAAAATAAAAGATGTCTTCCTCTGCTTAGTGGTTCTTTACCCGTTACTTCATTGTTGTCTTTTAACGTGGGACCTTGTCAACCACACTCCAATGACTGGATCACGTTGCAGCGGCTGGCTGTTTTCACTCAGCTTAGAAAATCCAGTTTTTGTCATTGTGCTCCTGCAGCCTGGAATAACATACAGAAAAATCTAAAGCTCAATTTTGTACTTAGAACAATTAAATCTTTCAATTGCACTACTGTTGTTTAAAGTTGATTACTTTGCTTTAAATTTTGCTTCATTTATTCTTAAGGTTTTATTACTTTACTTATATTATCGCCTATGTCGACTATATTGTATATGAGTTCTTGATTTGGATGTATTGAAATGAAGGTTGAATGAATCTGCAAACATACTTCTACATCATCTAGATCAAAACACTCGACTGCTTTTAAAGCTGAAGCCCTCTCACTGAAATAATAGATTAGAAACGTACAGAAGATCAAACGATGAGAGCTTCTACATCACATAATACTCCACTAACACCTTTATTGAACCATCAAACAATGATTCAATCAACAAGCTTATCTATTTCAGGTCGGTCTTTGTCTGACCTGACAAAACGTCCCCTGCAGGATCGAAATATTCTTTGATGGTCTATTGAAGGTGGAGCATTATACAGTCCCTTCATCTTCTGTACTGTACATCTCAGCCTACCTTAAAAAAAAAAGGACTATTGTTTTGTATAGATTTCATGTGAACGCGCTGACAAAATTCTGTCTTTGCAAAAGCATCTGTCTGCCGAACACTCAAGCTTTCGACACTTTAAGGACACCGTTTGCTTTTGTTAGGTTTTTATTCTTTACACCACTTTCATCTGTATGTGGTTGGCCTCATTCGTGTCCTCCTTGTTGTTTGCGGTCTGTGTCTTATGTTCTATTATGTTTTCTTTTAACCCGGTATAAAATCAAATTTCCCTATGAGGGAGGGCAAATATTGACTCAACTTGTCGCTAATTCATTCCTGTTGAAAAGTTTGTTTGCTCTGTATTAAGGCACGAACCCGATCCATTCGCTCTATCCTGAAATCTTCCAATATACTCCTGACAGCCCCGGAGCTTTGAAAGAGTGTGTATGGACGGCAGTTTGTGCCTTGAACCTACACTGGGCCCATTTGTGGGCTGATAAAAACAGGTTTAAGTACTGTCGACCTGAATCGTGCTCAGATTGTCCACCAAACATCTCCATTTATAAAAGCCTTTGGTGCAGCTGGCGACCGAACAACAACTACAACAGAGTGCTTCTTATTTCGCTGAGAGTCCTGTTGCTAAGAAGCACTGGACTCTACTGCTTGGAGCTTTTCGAAAGGCGAGGCGGGATTGCTCTTGTCTACAATTTCACTTAACAATTACCTTGAATGCACACTGTAGGTTATTGTGTTCCACCCCACTTAGGATCAGAGCCTTTCATATGTTGCTTCTCTGTCAAATGAGAAACTGGTAACTGTATCCTTTACAATAGGACACCACTGTATGAGAAAAGGCCCTATCACCCAGTATCTATCTGGGAGAAATGGTCTTTAGAAAAATAGAAGATCGACACTTGAGGATGGAGGGGAAGGAGGGACAAAGGGGGAAAGAGAACATTAAGGAAAGAGATGGCATTAGATTGATGGAAGCCTAGACTGGACTGTTCACACCGAAGTTTTAAGCAGACAAGTCACTTAAAACAGCTCAAGAAATGCAGATGCCTTCAAATTCAAAATTATAAGTAAATCACTAAGTTTTATGGTAATAGGAAGAATGTGAAACTTTATTTTTTTTACTTTCACTTCACTTATTAATTAGCAGGAATAAATAGCATGATGTCAATGTGTAAGATTTGTTTATTAAATGGCAAAATAACTTATAAGGGTTAGGGTTAGGGTTAGGTGCTCCACTATGTTCACCATTTAGCCTCTAACAGTTTCTGCCTGCCGTTTGCTGCTGAGCAGGTAGTGTACAGCGTGTTTTTACAGCAATTTCTCTGAAAACAGCTGCCTGCTGCGACCAAAAACCAACACTGTTAGAGTGGTGAGGGTGAATCAAAGTACAGTTGCAGACCGGACAGCTAAACAACGAGTTGAAAGTCACTATAAAGTTCAGTAAAGGTTGAATGGGAGCTGCAGAGTTAGCTGACCCCTTTCAAATTGTCACATTGTTTTCCCCTCGTCATTTGATAATTTGTTATTGTATGTACAGCTACTTATAGTCCACAGGTTCTTTAGCTCTTGAAAACAGCAACCACAGTCATGTTTTCACACCACCAGGTGACTTACCCGTCTTGCCATCGTTCTTGATGGTTGTCCTGTCGCTTGTCAGGCTCTCCCAGCCGTCAAACCTCAGTTTCTGGTACTGCAGCTTCACCTGAGCCAGGTTCTCCTCGATGTTGATGGGAGACTGCTTGGCGTTGCTGCAGGATGGAAACTTCTTGGCCCAGTTGTCTTGATTTAATGTTCCTAGAGGGAAGACAGAAACAAGTGTTCACATAAAGCTGTTATTGTAAAATCTAGGTGCTACTGGGAAACTATAACATCAGAGGATTTAGAGTTAGCTTTAAAAAAAAAAATCAAACCTAGAAGACAAGCATTCAGCAGATGTTGTGATTAAAAAAAAGTGAAATTGATTTGTTTTTTTTTTATTTTCTCATATATTTGGAGTTTCGTGAAAGCACTTGACAATAGCTAGCTCTCACCTGGTCTCAACTGCATTACTACATGAAATAAAGGCTATTTGTCAGGAAGGAAAAACCTTAATAAATGAGTGTAGAAACATAATCAGTGCAGATGCTTGGACTGCCTGGAGAATAAATGACAAGGAGCACTGAAGCTGATATGGAGGACTGTGGTGTAAAAGTACAGCTACTTTTTGCACTATGAAAATGATCCACTACCTGATTTCATTCTTACAAGTGTTGCAATTATATTAATTTGTGACCATTTATGTCTCACAATCCCTGTGCGTAGTTGCTACTTATGAATGGTGTAATATAGCAGCTTTATTTTTATTTGCTGCTGCTTGTAAAGCTTATTCATGGCAGCTTACAGTAATAACTTATTTTATTTGTTTTCTGCTGCTTAACAGAAGGATAAGTGTTAATGAGTAATCAAAATGAAACTGTAAAAGCATGGTTGCCACAGTATCATTACAAGCATTTCACCGAATAGGTGTTGATGATATTCTCTCTTCATTAATGTGACAAAATGATGAAGTGCAGACTTCTCTCTCTCTCTCTAACTAATTTTGCAATGACTGCTTACAGGTGTGCTTCTCTGAGAGCGCTAGCTATGAGCTAACGAGCTAATAACCTCCAGATGTTATGCAGCACTCTGGCTTGAACGGTAATATCAGCTTTCATTTTTCTCCCTTATAGCTCTCATAAGGTCAAAGTCCAAGATTTTTCAATGTTCAAGCTAACTTTTCTCAAGCCTGCAGTGTTCTGCTAACAAATGCTGCTCAAAAGAAAGTTCAGCATCAGGTTTCAGGTTTACTTTTAAACACAAAGAACAGGCTGACATGATGGATGGCAAAAATACAGTATGGAAAGTGTTACAGCCAGAAATACAAATCATCCCTTAGAGCGGAGCTCATTCATTCACTCACAGGTGTGTCACCTGCGCCCCAAAATGAACCAAATATATTTAATCCAGCAGCTCATATTCATGTCAAACTGATGTACGGCCTCAAGCTTTTTGTTTCGCTTTTATTGGAAAAATAATCTGAACAGCGTGTGACGTTCTACCAAAGAATGTGGTACCAGAAATGTTCTGCTCATATATCCTGCTGCTATGACTGAAGTGTGTTAGAGGACTAATTGTTCACATCTGCTCAGAGTTACGGTCTTCACTCAGTGGACGAAAGACTGACGGAGTCACGAGACACTGAAAAGCTGACATCCTTGGGTTTGACTCACTTTAAGTGTCTCTGGATAACAGCCTTTTGGACGTCTACAATCTAAATAGAGTATATTTTATGTCCTCAATGATGGACTAACACTTTAACACAATTCCATCTCCAAAAAGGATGTTTATATGATACTAACTCGTTGAGACATCTAGTTTTTTAAGGATTTTTTTTCAATAAGTGTAAAGTCCTTAACTGGGCAGATGTTGTGGGGAGGTGGTCGAGGTGGACCTGTTTACACTTCATCAAGTGTCTCGTATTCGGATAAAATCCAGATGAGATGTAAGACACTTTCATAAACACGTTTTTGTGTCTCTGTTCACCAGATCACAAATCTGAATGAAATCCATCTTGTTTCTTTTCTGGATGAATTGTATTCATCAACTATGAGTGGGACAAAAGTTTTATGTTCTTCACAGGATCTCATTTGCGCTACTCTCTTGCACACACCGATTACTCGGTGGTTGAACTCGGTTGAGGCAGATGGCAGATGCTCGAGCTTTCTGCCTCTTAAAAGGAAGTTTTTCCTTGCCTCTGTCGTCTAGTGCTGCTCATGGTGGGAATTGTTGGGCTTCTGTAAATAACATCACAGAGTATGGTCTAGACCTGCTCTTTTATGAAAAGCGCTGTGAGATAACTGTTGTTGTGATTTGCCGCTATATAAATAAAATTGAATTGATCAGGGATTCATTTCACTGTTCAGGTTTGATGGGTAAAAAGGCAACACAATAAACAGACTAACATGCAGCTGTAACCTGTAAGTCAAAAAGCTGAGTGAAGGTGCAGCTCCACCCTTGTGCCCCGGCCCCTTCATCATGATTACTATCATTAGCTTATTAAAACCTGTTCCCAGTCAGATGTCAACGAGTACATACCTTTTTTTTCCCCATTATGACAACAAAAGGTTAGTATGTCTAAATTACGGGTTATGATTACAGTCAGCAAACCTTGTCGTGGATAGTAAGGACTGCATCTACAGTGCCTTTATTAAAAAAAATGTCTGTACCTTGGTGATTATAGATTATTCTGACTGTTCAAGTTATATTTCCTTCCTATCCTGAATAAAAGTCTAAAATATATATTTAATTAAATGCATCACAAGCAATTTTGCTTTATCCAGATTAAACAGTTATTTATATTAAAGCTTACTTAAAAACCTGATTTTTAAGAGCTTTTAAGCACATTTTTAAATTCATATTTCTTCACTTCTAAAGCAGACACCTACAGAAAACAAGCCAGATGTTCAGCGTGATGAATAGTTTCAATAATCTTGCCGAAGTTTTCAGCTATTTCACTCTGTCGTGCTAATTATGTGTTGTAGTGTTGTTTCAGCCAGCTGGTGTTGTGTTTGTAAGCAGGTATGCCAGCTGGTCACATGACTCTCTGTCCTCGCTCTGACTGGCTGTTAGAGCTTCTTCCGCCAGAGGACAAAGAGCCCAACCAGGTCAGACAGACTTCTGGGTCAGGAAGGAAATTAACATGTCAATGGAGAACACACACACACACACACACACTATAAACACACCCGACCTTAAATCACAGGGTGGGTTCTCTGAGTTTTATTTCAGAATGTGAAACCTCGACTAACACGTGTAGCAGGAAAGTCTAAAGAAAAGAAAACGATACAATAAAACAACAAAAAGCTGTTGTTGGATGGATCATCACGCCACTGCACAGTGTACATCAACACAAAATAGCATTTATTGTGGCTCACAGGCAATGCATTTTCCACATAGGGCTATTCCATTGACTTTGAAAAGGTTTTAAAAGGGCAATCCACACCACCAGGGGTTTCACCAGGCAGGTGATTGTGAATAATAAAGCTGCAGTAAATAAAATAAACAGACCTGTTTTCTTCCTGTGTGCCTCTCATGTAGTCTACTTTAAACTGTTGTCCACTGAGCAGATCAGTAGTTTTGATGGTATTTGTTACTTGTTGTTACTATTTGGTCCTGCTATACAGGACACATTTACTCATTTGGCAGCACTTGTAGCTTACATTTGAGGACAAAAACATACAAGCATCTATAAAGTGAGAGATCTATGAGTAACAATAGACAGTAGTACGAGCAACAATAAATAGTAGCAAGAGCTACTAGCGGATATGGCATGAATGGGATAAATAAGAGTTCATATAAGATATAAGAGAGCAATCAAAACAAGAGACTTGTAAGGAGACAGAAGAAGAGCACAGAATGTGGTTGTTAGAAGTTAGGGGTTAGAGGTGTCATAAGAGAAAGTGTTATCAGAAGAGAAGAGTTTTCAAGAGCTTTTTGAAGTTAGAGAGGGACGCCCTGCTCTGGCAGCTTGTGGTAGCTTGTGCGGCAGAGCCAGAAGGTGTTGGTTGGAGGAGCGCAGTGGCCGAAAAGGAACGTAAACTTGTATTATGGAGTTTATGTAGATGTAGACACTCTGTATGCAAGGATTAGTGACTTGAATTCTGTATCAATTCTGTATCATATCATTGTGTATCATGTTGTTGCAGCATCTCCTGTATGATTTGGTGGGTTGCTGCACCAACCCACCAAATGGAAATATACTAGATACCTTGTGCGTTGCTCTTTATGCTTTCTCCAAAATTCAGCCTGACATGTTTGGTATCTTTGGAAACTTTGGAATCTCTACTATAATTTAAAGTTATTTAAGTTTGAACAAAGGTTGGATGAAGAACATCAGGAAATACTGCATGGACACAGCCAAGGTACCATGTGTGAGGTTTCACCAAAGAAAAGGAGGAGAAATATTTCTTCACTTTTCATACAAAGTACTTTTATTTATGGCTTTGACTCTTTAAAAAAAAAAATCTAAATCTATTCTGGATGAATGTTTAAGCAAAATGTTTAAGAATGTCAGAGGACGCGTCGTCCGGCTGAGACACTCCATCCAAACTCCAACTAAATCTCAAGCTAAAACACATTTTATGGCCACAAAGTAAATATTTTGGTTTCAGGCTTTCCACCAGATTTGTGGTGGTTGCAGGGATTTGCTCCCATTCAGACACACATAACATTAGTGAGGTCCAAAACTGATGTTGGGAGAAAAGGTCTGCCTCACTGTTAGTGTTCCTGTTCATACAAAGGTATTAGTTGGGGTTGAGGTCACGGCTCTGTGCAGGCCAGTCAAGTTCTTCCTGAAGAACACGCAGGTGGTCTACTCTGAACCTGCTTCATCTACATCATTGCTTCATGTTTCCTGCGGGACGTTTGTGGTTCCCTCACAGTAAAGGCAACATTGTGCTGTAAAGCTTAGAAAGGCAAACATTTGTTTAAGCTCCTTCTCATTTAGATCAAAGGGTGGAGTTCTCTTCATGCAGCTATAGTGAGCTGATACAAGGTTCAGACTGAAGGGAAGGTATGGAGGCTAGAGGTGTGACAAAGAGTCGCAGGAGACGACAAACACAACTCACTACATCGTCATTTTAACTTGTATATTCAACTACTGGTATATTCAGAAGTTAGTACCTATTCCTATGATGAATGAATTTCCAATACATTTCAAACAGACATTCATGGCACCCAGAAGATGACATTTTATCATTTCTGTGATCCTCTAGCGCCAAAAGGTTGACATTTTATTCATGTTTCCTTCAGGATACACTGTGGTAATTCTGGTGACCCTCTGATTTTTTTTTATTTAGCGCCATTATCAGGTCAAAGTTTGAATTTGTCCAATGCTTTGGTTTATGACCAAATACTTGAAAAACTAGTAGCAAATGTTAGCAAGCTAAAGTAACATGGTGAACATGGCTAACATTATATCCACCCCGCCGAGCTGCTAGAATGGCTGTAGATTCTCAGTTAACAAAATCAGTAGTGTTCAGGAGTGCACGGACGCCCTCGCATCCAGAATTTCCATATGAAATCAGTTCAATTGGCCCCATTTCTGTTTAACAGTTCAATTAAATGTGAGTTCATTGTTTAAATAGCAGGAATCCACATGAAAAAATTCAGCTGAGGAGTCCTGTTCATGTTGGGAATGGCTGTCAAACATATGAGCACAAGTCCCTGTTTGCATTAAGCAGTGATTATGTTTGGAGAAAAATCTCCTACAAAGAACCAAGTGATGCTCAGAGAAGAAACTGCACAGCATGTTAAAGGATGACGAGCAAAATCATACAGATTAAGGATAGGGGTTTGGTACTAGTTCATCAACCCAGACATTTTGTTTTGGGTTATAATAATCATAACAAATAGTCATCTCTATTTTTTCTATCTGACAGCCTTGGTATGGAGAAGATACTAACAGTCAAAGGTCAAAGGACACAAACCACCAACAGTTGTAACAACTCATCCAGTGATACTGGAATGATCAGAGGACAAATCACATAAGACCTTTTTTATTAAATCTCTAGTGTTTACTGTGTCATGCGCTCTTCAGTGCCAAAAGGTTCTCTGATCCAGGAAGATCAAATAAACTGTGTGTGTGTGTTTGTGTGTGTGTTTATATTCACATGCAAATCCTAAAATGAGAAAAATTGGATTCACGTGATTCTCCAGAGAGTTGTCTTGAACTGTATTTTCAACTGCGACATCAGTCTGAATTGCTGTGTAGAACCTTAAGTAACACAGAACTAACTGTACGGGAGGGATCGGGGGTTCAGTCTATTGCTCAAAGGCACTTACACAGAGTTTTAAAGAGCTTTGCTGATGCTCTTCTCAAGATGATTCATTTGATTCATTTTAAGAAAATAAACTAAACTGGAGAGACATTAGAAAAAAAAGTTTTGATACTAAATGTCTAAAGTGTAGTGTCCCCTAGAGGCCCTAGAGATTTTTGTGGCAATCTGATCAGTAGTTGTTGAGATATTGAAAATGTTTGAGGCTGCCAACAATACTGAGGGGGACATTTACAAAGGATTTGTGGCGCTTCTCTAGGCACACAACAGTCAAATTGTGATATTTGGTGCTATATAAATAAAATTGAATTGAATTGATATTCAGGGTGCCCTTATGGCTTAGAGGTTAAGCGGCCAACTGGAAGTCACTGGTTTAAGTCTGGCTGGACCTTTGCTGCATCTCACCCCCCATTTCCTGTCTTCTCTCTACTGTATCTAATAAAGGCATTAAATGTCCAAAAATGTAATTTAAAAAAAGCATTTGTCCTTATCTTCTTTAAGACAACAGATATTTTGCACTGCTGAAAACTGTGTTTGGGCTCATGAAATATTTAACTTTTAGAGGCACAATATGGAAGGAGGGACCAATTGCTGCTCCACCAGACTGACCACTGCAGCAGAGAAAACTGCATTTAAAAAGCAGATCTGAGGTTTGTGGGACTTTATGTAAATCATCATTTACATCTGTAGGCTTAATGTTAAAATGTCTGGTGATGCAAACTGTTGCATCCCAGATGATTTTTTTGCAGGTTCAATACATATCCCCAGTACAGATCTAGATAAATATTATATCCAATCAGATATAATTAAATATATATTTAGATATTTATTCATATCTCATTCATGAGCTCTTGGACTCATCGGGTTGACAAACAAAAAGTTCATCTGCATGGATAAAAAAAACAAAAAAAAAAAAACAGGTTTTCATCTCCCACATAAATGCTCAAAAGCTTTATAAATGACTTCACTTTCATTCAGAATCAATGAGTGTGTTCTTTGAAGTTGAGTGCTCTCTCTCTCCGACTACAGGACACACACACACACATCTGTTAGTCAAATAGACCCAAGAAAGCATGCATATCCCGAGACAAGAGTAGCTTTTTTGGTCGTAAAGGGTAGCCGGTAGGTTTTTAATGTGCTTTGTAACAACATTGTATGTACTGTATACATATTTGTGTCTCCTCGTTAGCCCCTATAAGTTACAATTATAGGACCTGTCTTTGTTTTCCTTTGAAGCCCATCAACCTCACTGACCTGTTTTATCAATTAACTACCTCGATAATACAAAAGACAGGAAACCCAATGATTCCCTAAATTAAATTCGGACAAAACACAGATCATCACTGGTCCTCATAGTCAAGAGATCAAGTCACATTTTGGTCCGTTTGATGATGTCAAGAATGTTCAACATACAAGACAACATAATATAAAAATAAGAACCATGTTAGAAAGATTGTTCAGACCTGGTTTTCAAATTTCAAAAATACATTTCTTGATAAGATTGTTTATAATTTTACATTTACTGTGTCACAGTTTGCGGACCACTGGTCTATGCTCAGTTAACAAGCAGCTACCTGGAGTAAATACTGTCCATACTATAGTCCCACACTCTACCTTCACCCCATATTTCTTTCCACTCAGCACTAGATATGCATTTGTGTTGCAACAAAATAAGTTAAGTATCACTCAGAACATCACAAAAATAAACACAGAGCCGTTATTAAAATCACTCAACACCAAAACTTCCCAATATTATCTCAGTCTTGTGAACACGCAGGAGAACTACATGTAGAGTAAGTCATCTGCAGCTGGCTGGAAGTATTTTTATTTTGTCACCTGTGTTTGTTACATAAACTGTTCCTGCGTGACTCACCTGCGTACGACCAGTCAATGTCTTCTGAGAACTTGCGTTGATTCCTGTATGCGTATCCTTCAGCTGCAAGAGAAAGAAAGAAACGTTAGTTGTATTTATGGAGTTAAATTGGATATTTACCACGCTAACCTGTGTACGGCTGCAACACCACCAAATGTTGTAACATCCAAGTTTCAGTTTCTAACTTGAAAATAATTTATTTTGTGCAGCCCAACAACAAAGATCTGCCTCCACATACAAAGATTTTTTGTATTCTTGTAGTCTGCTAATAAACAAAAGCCATTTTTGGGCCATACACTATGTATTTATTTCATCTGAGACATATTTTATATGAACTGCGCAGATTACAGCTTTGGGGGATATAAGGTTGTAAAAAGTTTTGTAGAATGAACGTAGACAGCCAAATGTTTTTTTATTTATTCCTGAGCTGACAGATTCATTAGTGGGCCATACTTGTGGTTTGACTGCTGGTGTGTTATTACTGGTTTGATTTTATTTCATTTCTTGCCTGACAGGGTGAGGTTGCACTGAACAGCTGCCAAACAAAACCACAAACACCAACTTTCAACTATCCAGCAGCTGAAAACTGCTACAGGCTGAAACAATTCAACATGGAGCTGCAGAGGATCAGTGAGTCACTCACAACTATAAAAGTGACCTTTGTTTGTCATGCTGAGTTTGTATTTGGTTTGTTTCCTATAACCACTTTGGGTTTTAGCTCCCAGCTGCTTAAAACAGACTCAGCTATTTTTTACTGCTCTGAAAAACCTCCTCACCTTAGGGTCCTTTTAGTCCCTAATTGTCATATCTATGCACTACCTGCCTAGTTACTGCATACCTTTCAAACTGTTATCAACATGTCCATGTGGTTAGTGATTAACTGTCATTTGGGAAACACGCCACTTAAGATTTTTTTATAAATACCTTTCAATGTAATGAGATGCAGTACAACGCAGAGATGGGGAGTCGAGTTTGAGTCGCACACACACAGTGACTTGAGACTCATCCTCAATAGACTTCAGACTCGGACTCGAGGTGCAGGACTCGTGAACAATGTTTATTTTTAGGAAACTTCTGATGAGCTTGCCATTATTCCCTCCCTGCGTTACCTATAACCTGCCTACGTAACATAAGTATCTGCTGTGTGCGGCCGCACGTTAGAGGACAACAAACAGTGGCAGCTGCTGAGCCATTCATCATAAACTTTGGCTTTAAAACTTCATACAACAAGACCCAAACAAAGAAGCGCTGAATGCAACATAGGTTAGTAAACACATTACACTGGTTTGAGAGTCTGGGAGGTGTGTTGACTTACAGTACCACCTCACTGGGGCCGATCATTCGCTCGCACGGCTTCTCTTACCACTGCTACGCAGACGACACGCAACTCTACCTATCCTTCCCGCCAGGCGATCCCACTGTCTCAGCACGGATCACGGACTGTCTATCAGACATATCTGCATGGATGAAGGCTTGCCACCTTCAACTAAACCTCTCCAAGACTGAACTCTTGGTCATTCCAGCCAAGCAATCTATCCACCATAACATCAAACTACAAACTGCCTCCTCAACCATCACTCCAACCAAGGTGGTGAGAAACTTGGGTGTCATGATTGATGACCAGCTGTCCCTTTCAGACCATGTTGCTGCTGTCTCTCGGTCATTCCGCTTTTCTCTATATAACATAAGGAAAATCAGGCCCTACCTCACTCAGTACGCCACCCAGCTTCTGGTACTGGCCATGGTTATCTCTCGCATCGACTATTGCAATGCCCTCCTAGCAGGTCTTCCAGCTTGTGCGGTGAAACCCTTACAAATGGTTCAGAACGCAGCAGCGTGTCTGGTATTTGATCAGCCCAAGAGGACTCATGTCACTCCATTACTCAGTGACCTCCACTGGCTGCCCGTGGCCTCCAGAATCAAATTCAAGTCACTAATGCTTGCATACAGAGTGACTACTGGGTCTGCACCCATCTACCTAAACTCCATAATACAAACTTACGTTCCTTCTCGGCCGCTAGGCTCCTCCAACGAACGCCGCCTGGCTCTGCCATCCCTTCACACAAAGCAATCCCAGTCCCGGCTATTCTCATCTGTGACACCACGATGGTGGAACGAGCTACCACACGCCATCAGAGCAGGGGCGTCTCTCTCTAACTTCAAGAAGCTCTTGAAAACTCATCTCTTCCGAGAACACTTCCTCTTATAACACCTCTAACTCCTAACCTCTAACATGCACTTCCTGTGCTCTTCTTCTTCTATGCCCTACAATGATCTTGTATTGATTGCACTTTTTGTTTTGATTGCACTTTTTGTTAACTCTTACTTCATTCCCTAGGTATCTACCCCAATGATGTGATATGTACTGTGAGCTCTTACTAGTATTTATTGCTGCTCTTACTAGTATGTATTGTCAGTTGTAGATCTGTAGTTGATACTTGTATGTTGTTCCTCAAATGTAAGTCGCTTTGGATAAAAGGGTCTGCCAAATGAGTTAATGTAATGTACAGTAGTTTATAAGCTGTCATTAATTGTAGAGGCATTGTACATTAGGCTACATAGTTGTGCTCTGTGAAAAACAGGTTACAGCTTTGTTGTTGATCATGTAACGTTAGTTTTATCTAGTTAACGTTACACTGGTTTGAGAGCCTGCTGTTGGTCTTGACATACAGTAGTTCATTCATTAGTTGTTTTTTTTCTGCATTTTGATTTATCCATCACTTTATGACTACAAACCAATGAGATTCCCATCAGCCTCAGCTGTACTTTGAGTTTGTATTAGGGTTGCAACAATATGAGATTTCAGATTTCATCTGAGTGCAAAATTTGAAAATTATTGATCTATTTAGAAGATAGGACGGCTTGTTGTTTGGCATGTTTTCTTATATAGTTGTTTTTCTGTCATTTTATTACAGAGTCACTAGTGGAAAGAGATGAGGAATGTCATGCAATAAACACCAGCTTGACTGGAACCGGGGATGTTGTGGTAAATAACTTGAACCACAACCTGACTGACAAGGGGAACCAACATTTAAGCTGCACATTATTTGGCATATTTTGGCTTAAAAACAACCAAATAACCAAAGAGACCCAAGGGCCATTTCTCTGGTCAATCTACAAGGCTTATCCACATTATACAGCTCCCTCATCAACAACAGCCCTCGCTACCTAACTACCTTCCTCTTAACCTTGCAGAATAACTAGGTTCACTCTGACTTTGAGTCATATAATGAGTGTGGTGTAATGTCAGGAGGTGACATCATCATCACCCGAGAGGCTGTCCAGGCATCTTAATGAAGTAGAGTTGATGCCTTTAGGGATCACTAGAGACCACAACCTCATTACCATAACAGAGCACTGAGAAACAAAAGAGCAGAGGTCACATGACACGAAGAGGAAATAAAGTGACGTGATGAGGTGTGTGTTTACAAGCAGTCACAATACTGAGAAAAATGTTGGCAATTCATTGATAGAGTTTCCTCAGAGGAAAAAGACTGCCTTTCATTTCTGCTCACATCTGTCCAATAAGTGGATTACGTTCTAACAAATAGCACTATAGTTTTCTTTAGGCATCAGCTCATACTGGCTGTGAACACTTCCTAAGGGCATGTTCGCAAGTATTTCTTTCAAACTTACCAGCGCCTTTCTACTTCACATTTTATGGAAAGCTGCCAAGGTTCATAAAAGACAGCTGCCAAAAACAATCTGTTTTTTTCTCACCAGGGTGGAGCAAAACGCTGAGATTGCTCTGATATCTCACGAACCTTTTTCCTAAACAAGCCAATCACACTGAAGGACAACCTGAGATTAGGTTTCTCACAACAACAATAACAGAGTAACTATAACATCAGTGAATACAATGTATGAAGTAAACATGGTCAAACATGTCTTTAATGTCCACGAATAATGATAAATCCATCCATCCATCCATCCATCGTCAACCGCTTATCCTGCGTACAGGGTCACGGGGATGATGATAAATATATCCACTATATCTTGCTAAAATATACTCTATAGAATAAGATATCTTACAAATATAACGTTTCGTCAGGAGCATCGTGACATGAGCTTCCATGGCTGAGCAACAGTACGTGAGTCTAAGATCACCATGTGTGATGGCCAAGAAAGATTGGAGGATTAAACACTTAATTTCCTGAATTCTGAAGACATTTTCTGATCCTGTTTATGGAGGAAATATCTTTAGTTATATAAAGGGAAACAAAACAAAAAATTCAGCTGGCAGGTGATAATTTATAAATATAAAAATATAACAGAATATCACACGGTAATCAGCTGCAATTTTTGGAAAATGCACATTTGTGTCTTCTATATTTAAATTGCATTGCATGTTTTCTTATTGTGCCAATAAACCTTTCTCAAAGCATTTTCATTTATCTCACATTTCTTGTAGCAAGCTATTTTTCAGGAGTGCTTTAAAAAAAAGTGATGGGGACGAAATCAGCCATTTCAAAATGTGGTGGGGGACATGTCCCCAGCGTCCCCAGTGTTATTGACACCTACGGCGATCGCAAACAAGAGTGTCAGCTGGGATATTTTTCCCTGGTTTAGTCAAGGTCTCTTAGCTCCAATGAAGGGAAATTTTAAAGTACTCCACAGATTTAGCATTACACTCACCCGAAATGCTATTTGACCATTTTATTTGTTTTAGGGAAATAGTTGTATTATTTTTCTCTATTCTTCTATTACTGTTATATAACTTGCATTTGTCATCTGTATGTTTGTCTGTGTGCAGCACCTTATCACCAAAGCAAATTCCTTGTATGTGCAAAACACTACATGGCAATAAAGCTCCTTCTGATTCTGATTTTTTCTTGTTTATTTAACAGGGACAAATGTATGAGACATTGCTTCATAAAATAAAAGTAGATGCCATGCATACAGGTTTCTACCCATGACTAATTTGCAACCCCTGTCCCTCCACAAATAACAGAATTAAAATATATTTCAACCATTAAAATACATACTGTAAATACATCCACAACAAGCAAACACAGACCTAAAAGAAGTGCAGACCAATACAAAAGAGACCACAAACATTTAACACTATTTAACAATACAACAAAACAAAGTAGGAGGTGTGTGTATAAGTGTATGCGTATACAACAAGACTTCGGTTGGAATTTCGTGTTTTATGCTAGAAGCGGCTAATGACGCCACTAGCGGGCAACCGAGATGAACAGCGGGCTACAGAGATCTGGTAAGCTTATATATTTCAAACTCCACACAAACAGAATTTTTAGTTTCAAACTTGTCGCCCCAAACAACGCTGACTCAAGTGACATCACTTGAGGCAATTTATCAGATTTCAGGCAGTTTCCCCTGGAGACATTAAAGGCTTTACACTACTTTCTCACATATGCGGTTGTACTCTCCAAGACTAGAAAACAGACTTTGATGTGTAAATTTGGTGGAGTTCCTCTTTAATGTTGCAGCATATAATGATATTTTAGACAATAGCGTTCTTCCAACTTTGTATCAACAGTGTCGGACCTATCTAATGCTGCTGTGGCTGAATGGGAGCAAATCCCTTGAGCCAGATTCCAACATCTGGTGGAAGACCTGTTTATATACGTAGTAACAGCAAAAGCAGAAACAAACAAACACTGTACAACATGCAACACGTGTGTTTGTTCGAATGCTCTATAAAGATTCTTCCATGTCCATATTAAACAAATTTACAGTACATCCACATTATAACCCCTCCACATGAACCTGGACATGCTTTATTGAGCTGATGTAGCTTAGACCCTCAATGTAGGCAGGTGACGCTGCGTTGAAAGTAATGATGAAGGTGAGCTAAAAGGACAAAGTTGTGTGTACATCATCTCCGTAGCAATAAAGTGTCATTGGGTCCTCAAGCAAGAATCTATGGAAGAAGGCGCTTATTTCCTATGAATTACTTAGTCTATGGGCCATAAGTATTTAAACCCAGGAAGACTTGTCTAAGTAAGCTAATTGCATATTAGACTCAGCATTGTTGGCTTGACAGCTCTGCTTTGAGTTTTTGTTTATATAAATACCATTATATACTGTGTATGTACACCCAGGTGAAAAGTCAGGAAGGTATGAAAAATAAATACAGCCCAAGCCTAGTGTTTAGAGACTTTCCAAATTAAATTTCATGATCCGACCTGTTTGTGGTCGGTTCAGTATTAGTCTGCAGTAAATTAGGAGATGAGGCCTCCTGCTGTGTGGTGTTTATTCCCTCTGAGCTCTGGATGATAGTGGTCTAATCCAGGATTACACGTTTGAGTCTGCAGAGGGAAGACGTCGCTTGCAGGGACTTCAGTTCAGCTCCTCAGTATGAGGACCTTCGTACAGGAAGTAAAGTTCTCATGTAAAGCAGGTGTTTTCCACACAGGCTGCCTGTAATCTCACTGCTTTAAGACCAGAGTAGCTGCAGTAGATTAAGTGTTAATGAGTAAAGAGGAGATCATAATCACTTTGAAAGTTTAGATCAGATTGGGTATTAAAATTTCCTGCAGGGTGGGTTTGAATGGACAGAAGGACTCCAGAGGGAGCAGATGGAAGGACTTTCTACAAATCAAAAGCAGGATGAACGCTTATTTCCAACCAAGAAATAAGACAATGGCAATATTGTATGTAGAGAATATCTTTAAATTAACCAGTAGATATTTGAGTTTCACTCTGTGTCCATGTTTAATAGAATAGTTTTAAGAGTGAAGATCGCATTATATCGATTATTTAGACTGAAGAGCACGCTGATATGATCCAAAGCTCCGGATCAGCTACTAAACAGAGGTGAGATTTACTTTAACCATAATGTTCCTCACAATGCTTTATTGTTCTCCTGGAGTTTTTAAATAAAATTTGATGTATTAATTCATAAGAGAAGCACAAGTCAGTATCACAAAACGATTCCACTTATAAATTAAATTAAAAATTACACACAACAAGGCTACCTGTTATACTGTGTTCAGGTTCAACAGATCAGGGCCATGTTTCCCAAACGCATCTAAGGGCAAAGATGATCTTAATCCTGCAGTGTTTCAGATGTCTACGAGTTGTTGCACCAAAGAGACATTTCCCTCCGAACTTCTCAAATGGTTTCATTAAAATAACTATTGAAATGATCCAATCTTGTCAAAATCATTATCAAAAATGTGAGAAATTCAGCAGGGATTTTTTCCACTCCCATTAATCATCTCACGACCCCTCAGATTTATCTAGTGACCCTTTGCAGGGACCTGACCCTAAGTTGTGAACCTCTGTACTAAACTAGCTAACTGTATGTAAAGAAGTTAACACTAACTCCACCTCTATATTAACAATCTAATAATGACATACATCATATAATAATATATCTGTCACAGGGTTTTCCCTTTATTTACATATAAATACACGGCGGCTGTGGCTCAGGGGGTACAGCGGTTGTCCACTGGCTCCCCCAGTCTGCATGTCGAAGTATCCTTGGGCAAGATACTGAACTCCAAATCGCTCCCGATTGCTGTTCCATTAGTGTGTGAATGGGTGAATGTGATATAGTGTAAAGCGGGAAGACTAGAAAGGCGCTACACAAGTACAGACCATTAACCATTTACAATAGTGTAATTGGTTTCTACAGTTAACTGACTTGGCCTTTGCTTCCATCCGTCACTTGCTACCTGGCACTCTGTCATGCTTCTTATAAGAGACTCAGACTTATAAGAGAAAATAGGGAGCAGCAGCTCACCCTGTTTGGTCTGGTTGGGCAACATGTGAGTAACACAGTGCACAGTGAGGTTCAAAGTCTGCTGCCTAGGAGGATGAATAGTACCTTCTATAAAACGTACAGATTCTGAGTGTTAGAGGATGCATATGCCTGTTCAGGGAAATCATTCTGCAGGTTGAGCCTTGAGAGAATAAAGCTTTTTTTTTTTTCTTCTGGCCGAGTGGAGAGTCACAGGATATGGTCCAGTCAACCATTTCATTTTAGTTAAAAGTGTAGAAAGTCTAATCCCTAAATCTTAAGTAGAATGAAATGTCGTCAAAACATGATTGAAATCCAGCAAAGAACACTCTGAACTTCTGTGTCTGATGTAAAAAGCACTGACATAGCGCCGAAGTGGAACTAAACCTTCTGATGAGGGAGAAACTTTTTTTCCTCGTGAATCACTGCATGACCATACATAGAGAATGAATGTGATTCCAGCTGTGTTGCATCTCCTGCTGGCCAGCCGCAGCTCGTTACCTTCAGAAAGCAGCAATAAAGAAACAATCTGGAAGAACTGACATAGTTTTTCTTGTCCTGATGTTTCTTTGCGTACGTCCCGCTCTGGTGGTGTTTTTCACTCTGCCGCTTTTACTTAATCACTGACCTCCAACACTCAGACTGGGGCAGGGTCATTACCTCTCGTTTAAAAAAGGTCAGAGGGTAGAAGTTCAAGTAACAAGAAGCAGCTTTTAATTTGTGGAGGTCAAGTGAGGGCAGGATGTTTGTACTTCGTTATCACCTCAGAATGGAGGTTGCCTGTCCGTCTGTGCAACACTTTGGTCTAGAGGCAAATATCTCAGCTACTACTGGAAAGGTATTTATTTATATTCATTACCTACAAAAGGAAAACACTAATGATTTTGGTGACCCCCTGACCTTTCTTCTGGCACCACCATCAGGGCATAATATAGAGTGAAAAAGTAGAAGGTGTTATTTTGGGGAGCAACTGTCTGGTCCATTTTCTCATGGACAATGTTAAGTCACTTACAGGTGAAGTTCTTTAAGGCTTTAATTAAGTATAATGTTTACCATGCCCAGTACTTAGCATGGTAATATTTGCTAATTAATACAAGCAGAAGGTTGAAGAACAGGTACCAAGTTGGTCAAGACCCCCTGGTGTCATCTTTTAATGCACTGGGTGCCGCTTTAGTATTATTTTGCAGCGCTACAAGTTGTATATGTCAGGTCAGTATCAGGTTACGTAGTATAAAGCTTGTCATCTTAGGGATGTGGTTGGTGTGGGTGGCTAGATAAAACATACCCTGGACGTGAAACCAACATTTAATGTTGACTTTTTTTAAACTAAACTAAAGTTAAGCTATGTAATGTTGGTATGTTTACTCACCAATTATTGTTATACATCAACATTCTAGGACTACTCATTTCTTTGTTCGTGAGGGACAATTTAATTAAACTTTCACCAACTTGGCTCTAATTATTTTTTATGGTGTCTTATCTTTATCTGGTTTGTAATCACTATCATTGAATTTGTTGTCCAGTACTGTTTTCAAAGTTTCACAATTGCTTCCAGTAAAAAAGTCGAAAGTATTGGACTAATGAAACTTTTGTCCAATGAAAAATTATTGGATGACCTTAACTTTTACAATTCATCCTGAGGGGGTCACCAAATTTTTTTACGGCAATCCATCAATTACTTTTTGAGATATTTCGCTCAAAAAAAGTGTCAACCTCATTATGGAGCTGGAGAAAAAGTCATTGGGATTCATTCTTTGGAGACCATGAATGTCTGTACATTTCATGGCAACCCTTAAAATAACTGTTGAGATGTTTCATGGGACAGATAGAACGACATTGCTAAAAACCTCAAAAAAAAAAAAGGTACAAGCTTGTGGAAATAAAGACTTTAGATGAGAAGTCAGCAGTGACAACCCCCTACTCCTGTTTCTCTGTGACCTCGGAGCGGTCAGGTGGGTCAGGACAGACAGGAAGCTGTGAGCTCTGCCTCTGTCAAGGTGAAATGGAAACCAAACCAGACAGTGTAAACAGAAGCTCTGACATGAAACACCTGTCCCCCAACAGAACATCACCACCAGGGTCCATTACAGTCTGTCTCCCTGTGTGTGTGCGTTTGCACTCTTTGCATGAATGTGTGTGGGGCTGTTGATGCAGAGTTTTAATTTGTGCTTTGCAGTTATATTTGTATAAAAGTGAGCAGGCCTATGTGTGTTCAGTCAAGTGTAGTTTTTGGTCTCTCCCCCTCTGTCAGTGCTTAGTATCAACAAGATTATCGTCTGAGCTCATCTTTCCCCTCCACGCTCTGGCTGTCTTCCACGTCGCATAGCACTGCTTTAAGAGTCTGCAATGCGCAGCAACCTGAATGTTTCAGGTGACTTTTCGTGTACTGAACTGTGCGGTGACCAAACCAGAGACGCCTGGAGAAGCCCTGCAGCTTAAGCCCCACACAAAACCCAGATCTCAAGAAAGAATCATGCCGGAAATGAACTTTAATTGTTAAAGTTATACCCTAAATCTATGAAAGTATAAAAAAAACCACACCAACATCTCTGAACTACACCCGTGCACCTCTGCCTATATGTGCAGGGACTATGCTATTCAAATACTTTTAATCTTCCCATGACAACCAAGTACAAATACCAAAACCATGCTATGAAATCACACAGACACATCAGTGGATATATCACGTGCCTACAAGGCATATTGTGCCAATCAATTCACAAAAAGAACAATCGCATGAGCTTTTATCTTTGTGAAATCAAATCAAAAACTGTATGTAAACACATTTCAAACCTCAAACTAAAATATACGTTCATACATTCTAGGTGTTGTGTATTATATTGTATATTATATAAGAAAATGCAGATATGGAGAACTTTAAAGTGTTATTTCTGGGACTAGTAATATAATATGTATTTATAATATCATTTCAATTGTTAAATGCACATACTGTCATCTTTTCTGGGTGTTTCATTAACAAAAAGGCACCATTCTAACTTCAGATCACAGTGATTCAGTTTCACTCAATCGTTTCCTCACTGTGTGTCAGATCCTCTTTGTGCTGCAGGACAAACACAACTCGTCCCACATGTACACATCAAACGCTGCAGGTTTCAGTTACAGACCACACCGGCATTGTGACAATACCTGACATATGAGTTGGGTTGAAAACCCGTTGTGTCATTAACTACAAAGAAAACACCTGCTGAGTATGTCAAGTACCTGTGTTAGACAGGAAATGTTACAACTGCACACACACACACACACAAAATTGAAAAAAAAAAAAAAAAAGAAAAAGAGTACCCTCAAGGCTTCAGTGTCCGTTACAGCCACAAAATTCTCTTAACATTTCAAGGTGTTGGATCTCAGCCCTTGTAGCCCTGGTCTCTCAACAGAAACATCACAGATAGAGCATATATGAATTGTATAAGTTAAGGTGATCTGTTAACTATCCGGTCAAAAGTTTATTTTGCCCAGTACTTTGGTTTATAACTATGTGCAAAACAAATGACAATCCCATGAGCCTCAGCTGGATGTTTGAATTAGAGCTAATATGCAAATGATAGCATGCTAACGGATGATGGACCAGTGAACTCTTCTACTGATCTACTTTAATTAAACTACACATTTCTTTAATTTATTAGATTTTTTTTTATGTATCGCGTTTCGCACTTTAGGGTTATATTGTAGAGGTTTCTGTGCTTATTTTTTTTCCATAGTATTTATTTAATATTGAACACTTTGGGTTTCCATAAATACCTGTGTATGATTTTGAATTGAATTTTGATGAACAGATAGGTTCAGATATTTTGCAAGTCTATCTTTTAATAACTGATGACCTACTTTTAATTAAAAATCAGTATATTGTTGATGAGGATGAGACAGAAAAATTTAATATTTGTTATTCAGCCTTTTTTTAACAAATAATATTGTTTCTTCATGACCTGGTAGCAACCTTTTGAAGGCCGAGTTCTGCTCTGCAGACCAGGGATTAGGAACCTTTATGCCATGGTCATCAAATGATGTTACGCTACGCAATGTGGCAGATGTTTGTTGCCCTTTAGAGAAAAAAAATCCTGGTGTTGTATTGATCTCAAATTATTGGAGAAATTAAATAAGTGCACAGGAGCTTAAAGGAGCAAAAATCTGGAACAAGAAAAGAAAAGCTGATCTAAGACAAATGGAGAGAAGGAAGGAAGTGAAGATGGGAGGGTGATTGAGCAGGAGAAGGGGGGATGTAATTCAGGTTGAGCACAGAAGGTGGTGGTGGTGGGGGTATATGCTTATGTTCTACTGGAAAAGAGTGAATGAGTAGAATAGATTCTATGGAGAACTCTTGCTCAGCGTCTGTACAGAGAGAAAAAGACCACAACTGTGTCAGTGTGTTTATTCAGTGGAGAGTGGCTGGCTCTGCGCTCCGGTCTGTGGGAGCCCCGCAGCCTCCAGCCGGACGCTGAATAAGAGGATTAGCCGAGCCCTGGGAGAGCCGGGACATCCACAGACTGTGGGGGTGAGAACTGGTGCCCACGCTAGAATGTGTGACAACCCCCCCCCCAATCGCATCAACCTGAATCCCTTCCCCTCTCCTGATGCCAGGGGGAAGATGGTCTGAGGAGGGGGGGGTGTGGTTTGAGTAATACCCACCCCTCAGACTGGGAGGGCATGGCAGGTTAATCTGTGGACAGTCTGGGCTTTTATTTTCATACTGTTCACATCATACCAGGGTGGTTTGACATGTTCTGGCTCTTTAACACCTTTAATTTTACATTTCTATTACAATTAGCTTGCAGAGACGTTTAACCTCCTGCAGATAGATAATCCATAAGAGTTTAATCAAGTCTGATCAGTCAATCCGACTCAGTTGGCATCTTGTTGCACTTTAGTGTGTTCAGGTTACCAACAAGTGATGTGTTCTGCCCCGTCAATTCAATTTCAGTCAACTCAGAAGCTACACCTTGGTTAGGGGTTGCAACAAGAAGTTAAATAAACATTAAGTTAAACTTATAAACAAACTGATCATGCTTACTAAATGTTGGTTAGGAGGAGTGACAACATACTCTCTGAAAAAGCCAAAGAAACGAGACTAAACGTTGCCATGTTGGCGGGTCTGTGAGGCTGTGCTTAGGCACAATGGCACTTTGAGCTAAATGTTAACATCAGCATGCTAACATGCTTACAATAGCAATGCTAACATGCTTATGTTTAGCAGGTACAATTTTTACCACGTTCATAAACTTAGCTTACATATAAGCATGCTAACATTTGCTAATTAGCACAAAAACCAAACGTATTGATACCAGATGATGGCGCAAGATGAAAAGTCAGAGGATCAAGAAAGTTATTACAATCCCCCTGCAGGCAACATAAATGTCTACAGTTACCAAATTTATCAAAGTTAGTTCTTGGGATATTTCACTCAAAATCAAAAATGGAAAACTACTGGTGGCGCTTGAGTTAAAGTTATAATAAGAGATAATAAAAAACAACATTTCATGACAATCCATCACAAAATTATTGAGACATTTTAGTCTTGACCAAAGTGGTGGAACAACATTACAGGCAGCATTTTCAGGCCAAGAGTATCCATACTGTAGATTTTAAAGACTTAGGATTGCGGCCATTGTTGGAGTTTAGGTCTGTCCAAGAGAAGGTGGTGAGATTTCTATCCAGTGAGAGAGCAAGCTCTGCCTGGTAGAAACGCACCCTGAAAGCTTATAAGCCCAGTGAATGGGACCATGAGCCTGAACAGCTGGTGGTGTTTTACACTTCAGAGGTCTGACCGCAGGCCTGTTGGCAGACTCTGCTGTCATAACATGTCCACTGAAGCTTCTGTACGAGCCCTGCTACATGATTTTTATCTTGTATCAAGAATAATTTTGTCACAAAACTCCCATCATCCACTTCCGGTCCTCTCATGGAGGAGAACTGTAAAATTAATTTTAAGTACAAACCTCTTCAGACAAGTAAACAGAGAGGTGAAGTTGAGTCTGTAGATTCATTCAATTCTCCTATACGAAAAGCAATGCTCGATTGTGAGTTAAGTTTATTTTCTAAGATATAATTTCCTTTAGACTTTGTAGGACACTTCCTGTCAGCGACTCTGAGGGAGAACACAAGAGCAAATGAAGAATCCTCCCTATTTTGTAAAACATTTTGTACGGTTTGACGAATGGGTCAACAAAGTATGTGACCACAGGCAGCTACGTAACCAAAAACTTTTCCTAACCTTAACCAAGTAGTTTTAACACTTAATCTTAACTAAACCTAAAGCATAGAGTTGGCAGATTAGCCAGTGGTCACATTAATAGTTTAGGTCACCTGTAAAAGTTTAAGCCTAGCCAGATATCTAGCACGCCAATTACCTGGAAGAGTCGGCCGACTCGACATCCACATCCAGCCAATGAGAGCAGGCAGCTACTTTTCACTGCAAAACACTTTTTACTCACCTCCAGCTCTCTCTGTAGCTCAGACAATCCCTGCTACCCGAGTGTGCTAATGCATCCTTTCACTCATATTCTTTGTCTTTATAATTGCTATCTTTATAATAACAGCTGTTTCGTGTGTAGGTTGGCGTCATTTCCCCGTTTCACTTTTCACATGTGTTTTCTTGACAAAACGTGGTTTGGAGACCAGCCGTCGGGTGACAGAGCCTCTGTCAGCTCGTGTAGTGTGTGACCCCATGTCACCGATCAGTCACATAGTGTGAACGCCACAACGACTTCAAGACTCCCATCATAAGAACACGGCAAGTTGTGTAGTGTGAACGGCACGGCCATTGACTGCACGAGCCTTTAAAGACACTGACAAGCACTGTCATCCTGCTGAAAGTGGTGTCAGATAAGAAATGTCTCTTGGTTTGGATGGTTTTTGAAGGCAATGACAAATGTATTTTGTAATTTAGTTTGAAAACTTCTGCCAGCTAGATGAGTGAAATGATCCATTTCTGTTACAAACTGAAAGAAAACTACCCAGGTCTACTCAGTTCTGTTGATTTATATATCTTTATATGTTAATATTTATGCAATCACTGTTTTCTGAGTCTAGAAGACTTCCAACATGATAAACCCGTGTCTATCTGCGAGCTTTACTGCCTACAAAAGGCAAAATGCGGTAACTAGTTGGCCAAAACTATAGATCACAAACAGAATGTTTTAGTTTTTGACATCGGTTTTACAACCGACTCTGGTAGAACCAGTGATTTGATGGTGTTTAGCTACTTTATGACATATTTAAAGGTTTAACATCATGGATTGTTGAATTAGCTCATTAGTTCAACAGGTTTCCAATCGTCCCATAAAATACGAAATTTAAAAAAATATTACAGGTTAGACTATTAAGACAGGGTGATTTGTATGAGAAACCCTTCTGCTCTGTTGTCCATCAGCTTGTCTATCATGTTATGTTTTACTACCCAAACAGAGAAGCAGGGAGATGCGAGCAGAAACAGCTGTAACTGTTACTGTGCCTTCACTTCCCGTCGTTTCCTTTCTGTCTATATCTTTACAATAGATTTTTATTGATGTTAAGCTTTGTTTTGTTGGCAATCATCCATCCTGAATTTACCTTAAGAAACTCCTTATTTATTAAACATCTTAAATAAGCCAGTTCCCTACTCGAGTCCATCTGCACATCAACAGGAAATTAAACCATAGGATTTATGAATGAAGTTTGGTGAGTAAGTAGGAAACACTGCTCTTACCGTTTATAATCACCGCTAATTAATGTCCTCTCTCTTAACCTTACATCAACATCATTAGGTCGGTTTATAGAGTGCAGTGTTTACACCTCAAAGCCTGTTTTGTCAACTTCACTGTTTCTGTAGTTCCTGTTTGCTTTTCTGTTTTTTACTTTTGTAAATATATATTTTATCTTTAAGTACTTTGTGTAGGTAAAATCTATTTAGATTCAAGTGCAGCAAAAAACAACATTTCCAAACTAGCTTTGAATCTGTAGTGGTGGTGAAACAGAGTTTGGCCTTTGTGAGGCTCAGACAGCAAAGTGATTTATCAAAGTGCTCCTGCTAGATTTATACACAGCAGCACTTGTATAAAAACTCGAAAAGGACCACCAACAGGAAATCAAAGTGCCTTGTCACAGCACTGCAGGCATTAGACAAATGAAAAGTCAGATCAACCAAAAAAATCCCTCCAAACTGCTGCTGGGAGCGTTAACACAGGGGAAAACTGTGGAAAACTAAACTCATCAGCTGAACAGAGGCCTCGGGGTTGAGGTTCTTCTCATCGATCAGCCGTTCTCATCTTTCCCTTTTAACTATAAATGGCAAAGAACAAAAGCTGTGGAGTCCATCAGCCCTAAAAGGAGGATGAAACATGAAAGAAGCAGAGCTTCTGAGAGGATGATTTCACATGTATGCCAGGAATGAAGGCAGGAAAACAGACCACAGGAGCTCAACTGAAATGATAATATGACAGAGCGCTGCAAGCAAATCATCTTTAGTAAGTCACCCAATGTAGTACTGAAGATTCAAATGTATACAGCACTCTTGTTTTATACATTGTTAAAAACAACATAATCTAAAACGAGATGTCTGCAGTTCACCATAGCTGCTGTTTGGTGAAATCTGGACCTAAATATTTCTTAGATATCCTAAGTTATGTCAAGAAGTCTTTAAGACCACCTTAAGGCAATTCACACACAAGGAACACATTAATCCATTAATCCGGAGGGGGGGTTCTATAGTCCAACTAACAAGAGATGAATGCATGTAAGTGTTTTGTGAGTTTTCACCAATAAAAAAAAATGTCTTTAGTTGCAAGAGTTTGTGGGACATCCAATTGTCAATGTCTGTAATGCATTTAACCGGTGATTTAGCAGAAGTTCGGTCTTCGGGAGACTACGATAGGCCTTCAGCATAATTATAAGTTATGTTGTGTTATGGTTCTGTAATATGTGGCCTGGAGGTAACATGTACAAACTAAACTGGGCTCAGGACTGACCCCTGAGGGATCCCACAATTACCATATCTGAAAAATTAGAACAGTCAACTGCCATAGATGAAAATTTCCCAAGAAAAACTTATTATGTAGGACACGAATCAGGCAATTACTGAGCCTGAAAGTCCTACCAACTTCTCAGGCCTTTCAGTTAGGATGCGATCAATTGTTCTGAATGAAATTGTGTCAAAATACAATAACACTGCAAATGAAATTGTCACTGTTTTCTTATACTCCCTACTATCAACTGTCAGCTCATGGACAAACTTTTTTAAAAAATTTTGCTATGAAACGGAATATGAGAGGTCAGCTGATACATATACATCTCAAGATGCAACCCCCAAATTTATTTTACATTTCGGGTCCATTTTTGTCACTGACTCAACACACAGTTCAAAAATAGTTAAATATTACAGGACAGGGGCCTCAGACCCCGCAGTCAAAATCACTTGGTACATCCATCCACCTCCAGGAACTCTTATTTTTCCCTGCATCATACTGATGTCACAAAAAAGTATTTGGTGTTTTGGCACTTAAGATTTTGCAATTAATGAAAACCATCATTAGAATTAGATGACTATTTGTGGGAAAATGTTTGCATAAAAAAATACACCACTAATTAATTAACTTTTTCATCCAGATTTGAATTATTTCAGTTTGAGTTCATTTCTGTATTGTCAGTATCTGTTTGGGTTATTGACTTGACTAGTTTCTGTTTGTTTAATTTAATGAGATAATTAGTATATCTTTGTCTGTACTGGGAAGGTTTGAGGGATGCTTTTAACTTCTTCTTTCTCCTTTCAGTCTCTCCTGCACTTGTTTTGTAAGTAGTGTTTTGTACTTGTTTTCTCTCCTTGCACTGCATTTGTTCACCTTTTAAAAATGTACCATCACATCATAAAACATGAATGAACACTTTGAGGTTGTGAACGTAACAGGTTGGACTTTGCCTCCTCTTATCTACACTCACTTCTGTGTGTGTGTGTGGTCATGGTTTTAACTTTTAACTGCAGTGTAATGTCTCTGGTCTACATCTACCAACACCAGATTCACCTCACTGAACTGTGATAAGACTGAACAGCTCTCTGACCGCTTTGTTTGTGTGTGTTCATGCACTCATGTGTGACCTGTATCTGTAGTCAGAAACAAATGATCTGTCCTGGGGGAGAGCAGATGAATAATGGATCTGACCGTCTACAGTTTCCATCAGCAGCCTCTCTGTTGGGCTGCAGCCAAACACTCTGCAGCCACCATGTTAAGTTGTGTGCTGCCATATGAACAACAAGCAGCTTTTGTCTCCGTCATTGCACTTTTCATATAGAGCAGGACTAGAAACTCTTTGTAATATTTACAGAAACCCAACAATTCCCGCCATGAGCAAGCACTTGGAAGAGGGGAGAGTTTATAAATAAATAAAGTAACATGGTTTTAGCCTTTCATTTGAGTTTATTAAGAGGGAGTTTATTCTTTTTGTGACAGTCAGTTCCGAGGCAGCAAATAAAAACTCCCCTTTACCAGGTAGAAACCTAGCTACAAGCTTCAGGCTACATTAGCTGCTACCAGCATAACACACCTGATTCTTGGTGGGTTTGTGGGAAATGTAGGAACCAGGTTTTGGCAAGGCAGGAATAAAAAGTTAGCTCTCTAGTTTTGCTGCATCCGATTTGAAACTTTTTTGAAAAAAACTGTCCATCCTGAGTCTGATGTTAAAGGAGTCCAACTTAGTGTATCACTAAGCAAATGAAAGACATGGACAGAAATTCAAAGATCTGGAATCAGACAATAATTTTATTTTTAGGGACAATAAACTAAAGTGAAGTGACATAAAAATGGGGTTAAATGTTAAGACCAAAGTGTTGGACAAAGAGAATAACATTTGTTATTTAAAAAAAAAAAAAAAAACAATAAGTCAAGTCAAGAACTCATTTTGTGGACAAATGCATGACTGCATACATCAAGAAAAACCTTAAGCTTAACAAGCTGCAGAAAAGTCTGAACCAGCTGCTACTGCTCCTATCCTCATTTGACTGCAGCCAATCAGCATGCAGGAAATGTGGAGCTAAAGTTCCAGACAACAAGAGTCCCTCCCTGCAGCCAAAGTGAATCCCCTCTGTTTCTAGATGGATCACAATCACAAACAGATCTTTTTCCCTTCACAGTGGTGTAGACAGGAAGAGATTCTGTAGCACTTCAACAGGTCCAAAGCTCGACCTCAGGTTGGGGGTTTGGGACGCCATCACATAAGATGATACGGCACTACCACCATTTATAAATACACACAGACCTGAATAGAGAGTAGAATCCTGCACACTGTAATTGTTATTAGGCAAGACTTCAGAGGAAAGTTAGCAGGATTTAGGTTATTTTTGACAACACTGTAGAAAACTATAGAAATTCAGAAAAAGACATAAAAACAGATTTGGGAAACTTAGCGTGTTCAGGATCTGATTCCAAAAAAACAACTCTGGACGACTGCAGATGTCGTCTCAACTTTCACTCCCTTTGTTGTATTTACACCGGTTCAGGCTGTCCCATCAACAGCTATTCAACTTCTAAATGTCTGCTGGGTACCTGCCCACTGTTCACCGTGTGCCAGCCTCTGCTGCTGCTGCTGCTGCAGCAGCTGCATCAATCTCAAACAAACCCTGCAGCCGAAACCTTCAATCTGCCTCTCTCTGTTTGCCTGCCCGGCCGTCACCTCCACAGCCAGCAGCCCCAATTAATTCAGAGAGCGACAGGGATGTTTATACAAAGAGCTCCCACTCAGAGCGACTTGTTTACAGGAAGAGGAAGATTTAAAGGGAAATTGGGAAAGGTACGGCTCTGACACAATGATCTTAGGGACATTTTATTTATTTTAAAACTTTGCGGTTAGCTATGCCAGCCTCAGCTTTATGTCTGAGTGTGCTACAGAGCAGAACACAAATGGTGATTTATGTTGTCTTGGCACAGCAACAAACTGAAGAAAAGAAAAACATTTGGAAGATCTAAATGTATGTAGCATGTGGCTCATGTTGGAATCAATCAGAGGACAAAGCAGCGGTGTGCATGTTAGGGGAGACTGGTGATCTTAAGTTCTAATAAATTGCATACTTTCCCAGAACTTACCCTATGACATCTAGGTAATGTGTAAACAAAATGCCGTCCAGGTGGCCTTGTGTTTACAAAAACTTTACCGCCAATCTAACTGGCATGACTTTGATCCATACAACACACCCTGAACGAACTGATAATCTATCAAATAAAACCTCCATGGATTCAAAATTCATATAACAAAGACGAATTATTGATTCATAATTGCAGTTCACTATATATTGAGAAATATTTCACCGATGTCTCTACCATGGGGAAAATTTTGCAGGATTTTCCGCTGCAGTATCGTCAGTGGCCACTGGGCCAGCAAGTCTGAGTGGCGATGCCATGGCGATGCCATTTCCAGCACTTTAAATAAAACTGAAAACAGTGGGAAACTTTTGGGCTCTGTCCAAAAGGTAACAAAATCCACCTACCAACACCTCTAATTCTGACTACTTCATACGTTGTATAATGTTTATTTAATCAGTCAACATGAGAGTAGTATCAAACTTCTCATCTAACTCTTTCCCGAAAGCAGACTTCTTGAAGAAGGAATGACAGCCGCTGTTCGGACCAGGCTACTCTGTCTTTGTTGTCATCTTCCCATTGAAGGAAAGCGGTTACACAAGGGTTGATTGTGGAAACAGGCTCATTCATTCACACTGTCTCAGCGGAAGTAGAGTGGGTCGAACATGATACCACTCACAACATCCAACTAAGTCTGTTTCCTGTGGGATTCCCGCGGGATGGGAATCATTTTCGCAAATCATCACAGGTCTGGGAAAGGTCAGGAAAAACAGTAAACGGGAGCGTATGAACAAAATCATAAATGATTCCCTTTTCCCCCCCCCCCCCGTCATGGTGAGCTGAAAGATCAGAAAGACTTTCTCTGTGTAGCTCTGGTAGACAATCCTGCTGTCAGCATGCCAATTGCACGCTCCCTCAAAACTTGGGACGTCCGTGGCATTGTGCTGTGTGATGGAACTGCACATTTTTGAGTGGCCTTTTATTGTGGCCAGCCAAAGGCCTTTTATTGTGGCCAGCCAAAGGCACACCTGTGCAGTAACCATGCTGTCTGATCCGCATCTTGATATGCCACACCTGTGAGGTGGATGGATTATCTCAGTAAAAGAGAAGTGCTCACTAACACAGATTGAGAGATTTGTGGAAAAAAAAATTATATATATATAAAAAATGTGGGAATCTGAACACTGAAATGGTACTTGTTAGCCCTTTGTTGACAATAAGAAATATACAGAATATTACACGACTTATATTTTAATTTTAACAGATCCAACTAAACTAAAATATATATCTCTCTTCATGACCCCTGATTATGTTCAATAAGTGGGTGGATTCATCTGTGAGAACACTTGAACACCTGACATGTGACACATTTTTTGGGCTTCAAGAATAGAAAGTTTGTCTCTACATATTTCATTAATTAATCCGACAGTTTTTTTTAACTGACATGTAATAAACATTACAGAATCAAATTTTTACTGCTGTTTAAATGGCCTGCGAGTTTTTACAAGTTACTATCTTGAAAACCTGATCACCAGTGAAGGAGCAGTGAGTTTCCTTCTTTACCCAGATTTCCTCATGTATAAAGCGTCTGTTCCAAGCGGAGCTGTTTTGGTTCCAGCAGACGTGTTTCTAATCTAATCGTACACACGGTGACGAAACAGTTTGTCAGAGGCCCAGAGAAAAGCTTCTCTAACAGAAAAACGACTTAATTAAACACCAGAGCTGAATGGACGAAGAAGAGTGCCAATGCTGTATCCCACAGCAAAGACAATGAGAAGGGAAGTGTGTGTATGTAAGTAAAGGCCCCTTACTTATATTATGAACTTTTTACAGATTGATTTACTCTTTTGCTCGGGTTTAAGATGGGACTGCTGTTCTTAATTATGTCAGAATAACAGGGCTCAGGTTAAAAGATTATTTTTGGAGTGAATTTGAGAGCTAATGCTGCATTCAAGTCATGCAGGATTTCTAAGCTGCCAACTGGGGAAAACAGGCAACTGAAGAAATCCACAGATAGTGGCAGTCCAAGCTCAAATTTTAAAGCCTATTTTAACAGTTAAATAAATAATTTGGGAATAATGTCAATGGATGATTTTACTCCAAATGACAACTGGTGTTAAAGGTTTTACATTTTAAAGTCTTGCTTTTGTAAAGCCTGAATTGATTTTCTTACTTCTTGCTTTATAAATGGTTTCTATCCTTCTGACTTTACACTTTTATAAAAGTATTTCATTCATTGAGATAAACACTTTGTGGCGAAAAACAAAAAAACGAGATTGCGACATTTCCATTCATGCTTTTTGGGGGTTTTATGTGCATTTTGAATTTGTGCATGTTGTTTGGAAATGCACTAAAATGTTTTGTTCCATTTTCAGCCTCTCTTTTGTTGAGCAATATTTCCTCCCAGAGATGCACAAGCTCTTGAAACAGGCTTTGAGATTTGTTCACTGCTGTTTTTATAAATGCACTACTGTTTCCAATTGTGACCATGTTGAATGGAGGCTTTCCTCTTCAAATGTGGCCTCACTGAACATATTAAGTTTTAGAGGAAATAGCAAATCAGTTTAATTGTGATGCATTTCCTGCAGTTGGTCTGAATCTGTTTGGAGAAAAGTTTTGAAGTTGTAAATCTAACCACTAACTCAAAATCTACATCAAAAATCTTTGTATCTGCATCATGTCCACTGTCTTTCTGTTATTGTGTTTGAACCACATGTTCCACTTCACTACAGACAGACTGCAGCTCCACACTGTTTTTTTTTTTATACTTTCTGTGACTATAAATCCCTGCAAGAATGACGACACTGCAGATTCACCGTCTTTGGTTCTTTGGGTTCAGTGTGTTCTGTTCACAGCCCAGCAGGACGCAGTCAGCCTCAGCTGAGCATCACTGCTCTCTCCTTCCCAGCATGCCTTGCTCTCTGTGTGTGGCCTTCACTGTGAACATGTAGACTTTCACAGATCAGCAGTGGAACAGAGAGGTCCAGAGAGCTTCCACCTGCCTGTCAAAGTCCTGATACTTTAACTCTTACCTGACATGTAGACTTCACTGTCACTGAGACCACCCTGTTAATTCTACACTGTCTTAATTTACTTATTTTTGCAGGATGAACAAAAAAAACATATGATGTGGCCATATGTAATAATGATCTTGTTGATTTGGTCATGAAATCAATCAAAATCACAGCATCAGCGTGACTGTATTGCCCGTCTTTTGGTTTTCTGTTCATATTTTTGGTTTGTGCGTCTCAGATTTTCTGAGCTTGGTCATTACAGTGACTGGACTAACTTTATATGGTGTGTCTCTGCAGCTCTCCCATTGGTCCAATAAACTTGACAGCGATATCCTGTTAGGAACTTTGGGAAGTGACCGCAGAACTGAGATGCTACTAGCCTTTGTGCAGAAGCACTGTCAGGTTGTTGCTACATCCACGCAAAGCCTGATAAATATGGCAATGTTGTTTAACACTGCATGTTTTTCAGATTGTTTTGGTAAATCAATCAGAAGCAAGGACACAAGAATATGCAGTGCTTGAGGTGGAAAAAAATAGGTGCCAGTAATCCCCCCGCCACCCCCACCCCCACCCCACTATCCTCAACCACAAGATGCAACGATTAACATGCGTTAGCCACTTAATTTCCTGCATTCTGAACACATTTTCTGCACCAATTTATGGAGGAAATGTCTTTATTTATATAAAAGATAAACAAAATTAATGGGAATGGAATGGAATATAATGCTGTACTCAGCTTTTGAACAATGTACGTTTGTTTCTTCTATATTTCAGTCGCATTGCATGTTTTCTTATCGTGCATTGTTTCATTTGTTATTCAACATTTCTTGTTGCTGTTCTTCAGAACATTTTTAGCAAAAGCTTTCAAAAAAGTGATGGAGACATTCCGATTCTGACCTGCCCCAGCGTCCCCACTGTAAATGACACCTATCTGTCAATATTTTTAAATGTCCCGCCCCATCCAGGCTGCGATTGGTCGGTTTACAACAAGCACACGGCTGCTTGAAAGGCACTGAGCTTCTCTTCTCCCTCGTCTCTCTCCGCCGACAGAGTTTAGCAGGCAGGCGAGAACGGGAACAGGTGAGCGTCACGTAGCGCCCAAAGAACCTGATATGGAGAGGGGGTTGAGGAGAGTACCTGCAGCTTGGGAGAAGTCCCGGTACGCAAGAAAATGTCCTGGTACTCCAAAAGAGTAAAATGTCGAGGTGCCAGTACTGCGTACTTGTGCGTTCCGGCCCACTTCAAGCACTGAGAATATGTGAATTATAGTTATGCTAGTTTGTTGAAGATAAAATCCTAGCAGCAGGATTTTGAAGAAGCAGTGATGAGGAAAAAAAGTTTAACTATACCCTATATCTAAAATCTAATATATCAAAATATAAAATTTTATATAATAGAAATTTTAATGCAAAGTTTCATGCAAATAGTGAGCCCTCTGTCCAGGCAACCCTTCACCCGTCCTCTGTCCTTTAGCGGGACGTCCCACCTCCACCTCAGCGCTCCAGATGATGTCAGTGCTACATCATCTGCAGGTCGCAGCAGGTGTCGCTCTGCAGAAGCCGCAGGTCTGCAGCCAAACACTAATTGCTTTTTCACCTGCATGAATCCACCATCCTGCTTCAATGAAACCAGGCGAGCATTCTCAGCAAAATCATCAGCTCATTAACAGGCAGACATTTTGTGACGGTGCCTTAGGGATGCATGACTATTTTGAGGGATGACCTAATTGAAATTAGCAGCGGGTGGCGGGACACAGAGGAAATTATGGATTTTACACTTTGTCCTTCTGTAACCTTGACACACTTCTGCTTCTGCTCTCTCTTAATCCATTTCTAGTTGTCTGTCTTTATGAGATTATTGGTTTAATAGTTTGTTGGCAGAGTCATCGAACATAAAATACAGATTAAGACGTCTAAAGTAAAATCTCTAACATGGTTATGATAATTTGTTCAAATTAGATTTTTGTTTGAATTTATTCATAATGTATGAATTTTCTCTTTGTTCAATGACACTTTCCTCATTAACTAATAAAAATTAAATTATTAGAAAAACATATTGTGTACTGTACTTTGTCCCTAAAAATATCTCCTCTAAATCAGCTCCTGGCGGTCCAGATGCAGCAGTGTGATGGAAGCTGGTTAGTGCCGACCTCCTGCTGTTCACCTCCACCACCAGCTGTCTCCCATCCCACCTCCAACATCCCCAAAACCCACCCTGGGCTACTGTCCCAGTCAACCAGCCAGTAAAAAAGAGGAGACATGGAAACACCCGTCTGCTGCATGTACAGAGGGAATTCCCGTGGGTGTACAGTTGAAGAGAAATCATTTTTAAAATCTTAGGCCTAACACACCAGCTGACAACATGCATGAATATTCTGCGTCTGCTTGAGAGGAAATAGTCGAATAGTCTATTAATCCAGGAACCACCATGGGAAGACAAACAAAACACACTAAGCACCAATTTTTTGGATTTCATTTAGTGCTGAAACCATTAGCTGATTGATTAGTCGACAGACAGACAATTAATTGATTAATCCTTTCAGTCATTTCTTCAAGCAAAAAAACTAATCATTCTCCAGCTTCTCCAGTCTTCTGTAAACTGAATATCTTTAAGTGTTGCACAAAACAAGACAAGACATTTGAAGACATGTTGCCATCAAATTTTCTGCCATGATATTCGTGGTCCCTAGAGCAGGCCCTGCTAATTAAAATGACTTCCTAACCTTTCCTTTAAAATAGCAACCAGCAGATTTAGCACTAATATAACACTGTCTGACTCACAATGAACCAAAAACAATTACAACTGATGCAGCAGAATCATAGATGTTATCTTTATTTATTCCAGACATTCTCCTTCCTGGTAAAAGCCTGGCACCTACATTACCGTCAATGCAACTTAACCTCTGACAGTTATGTTACTAGTAGTAGTCTGGATGCCTCTAGCCTGCAGCAGAGATGAGGAGCAGGCTACAGAGGTCTGGTAAGCTCACTTCTTTCTAACTCCTCACCCCGAGACTTGAAGTCTTCTGCCCTAAACGACACCGAGTGACCTCACAAAGCTCCCTCTGGAGACACTTTTATCACTTATGCAGGAGTTATACAGACTTTGATGTGTAAAATCAGTGGCATTCCCCTTTAATTCTGCCATCAGGACAAAATCAAAATCTAGAAAGCTGATATTTATGACATTTCCCAATCTCATTCCTGCTCCTCAGAGGATGAACCCTTTAGAGTTCAATGACCCCACACTCAGCATAAACTTTGTAATGTTAACCCCCTACTTGCAGAAAGACTGTAAGAACAACTAGGAGATGTTGTTTGATCTGAGACCTTTGTATTTTGGGGGTGAAATAAACAGTGCAAGCTTGTGGGGAACGACTACCGCACCATTACATTTTTGGACTGGATTTTTTTTTGTTGTTGCCCAATTATCTGAACAGGAGGATAACAATAACATTTATCTATACATCTGTGGGTCAAACAGCCCATCTGGCATTTATCAGCTTTGGTTTCATCCCAAATCAATTTCAGCTGCATTCACTGACAATGTGAAAACTTTATACAGTGAGGAAAATAAGTATTTGAACACCCTGCTATTTTGCAAGTTCTCCCACTTAGAAATCATGGAGGGGTCTGAAATTGTCATCGTAGGTGCATGTCCACTGTGAGAGATATAATCTAAAAAAGAAAAATCCAGAAATCACAATGTATGATTTTTTAACTATTTATTTGTATGATACAGCTGCAAATAAGTATTTGAACACCTGAGAAAATCAATGTTAATATTTGGTACAGTAGCCTTTGTTTGCGATTACAGAGGTCAAACGTTTCCTGTAGTTTTTCACCAGGTTTGCACTGCAGGAGGGATTTTGGCCCACTCCTCCACACAGATCTTCTCTAGATCAGTCAGGTTTCTGGGCTGTCGCTGAGAAACACAGTTTGAGCTCCCTCCAAAGATTCTCTATTGGGTTTAGGTCTGGAGACTGGCTAGGCCACGCCAGAACCTTGATATGCTTCTTAGAGAGCCGCTCCTTGGTTATCCTGGCTGTGTGCTTCAGGTCATTGTCATGTTGGAAGACCCGGCCTCGACCCATCTTCAATGCTCTAACTGAGGGAAGGAGGTCGTTCCCCAAAGTCTTGCAATACATGGCCCCGGTCATCCTCTCCTTGATACAGTGCAGTCGCCCTGTCCCATGTGCAGAAAAACACCCCCAAAGCATGATGCTACCACCCCCATGCTTCACAGTAGGGATGGTGTTCTTGGGATGGTACTCATCATTCTTCTTTCCTCCAAACACGGTTAGTGGAATTATGACCAAAAAGTTCTATTTTGGTCTCATCTGACCACATGACTTTCTCCCATGACTCCTCTGGATCATCCAAATGGTCATTGGCAAACTGAAGACGGGCCTTGACATGTGCTGGTTTAAGCAGGGGAACCTTCCGTGCCATGCGTGATTTCAAACCATGACGTCTTAGTGTATTACCAACAGTAACCTTGGAAACGGTGGTCCCAGCTCTTTTCAGGTCATTGACCAGCTCCTCCCGTGTAGTTCTGGGCTGATTTCTCACCTTTCTTAGGATCATTGAGACCCCACAAGGTGAGATCTTGCATGGAGCCCCAGTCCGAGGGAGATTGACAGTCATGTTTAGCTTCTTCCATTTTCTAATGATTGCTCCAACAGTGGACCTTTTTTCACCAAGCTGCTTGGCAATTTCCCCGTAGCCCTTTCCAGCCTTGTGGAGGTGGACAATTTTGTCTCTAGTGTCTTTGGACAGCTCTTTGGTCTTGGCCATGTTAGTAGTTGGATTCTTACTGATTGTATGGGGTGGACAGGTGTCTTTATGCAGCTAACGACCTCAAACAGGTGCATCTAATTTAGGATAATAAATGGAGTGGAGGTGGACATTTTGAAGGCAGACTAACAGGTCTTTGAGAGTCAGAATTCTAGCTGATAGACAGGTGTTCAAATAATTATTTTCAGCTGTATCATACAAATAAATAGTTAAAAAAATCATACATTGTGATTTCTGGATTTATTTTTTAGATTATGTCTCTCACAGTGGACATGCACCTACGATGACAATTTCAGACCCCTCCATGATTTCTAAGTGGGAGAACTTGCAAAATAGCAGGGTGTTCAAATACTTATTTTCCTCACTGTATCTGCTTCCAGTTATATATAATTGCTGTAATTGTCTGGTACGTCGCGAACAGGATTAACCTTTCACAGCTTTCACACACACGCCTCTCCCTGCAGACAAGCCTCATGGGTGAAGTGCAGCGATTTCCTCCCAAATCTTTGTACAACAGCTCAGGTGTGTCAACACAACCTGACGCCTCACTTTGAGGAGCAGACCTACAGAATGTATAGTGAGTGCCTCTGGGGGGGGAAACGTCTGCTCAGTTTGCAAGTCTGAAACAGCAGGTCCAACAGACAGTTTAACCTCTGCGCAGTCTTCAGACAGTATTTACATCAGAAACATGCAAAAGACTTTAGGTCAACATGAAGCCCTCGGAAACTGCTCCAAAATTAAAATGTGTTCAGATTTAAGGCTATCTTGCTTTCATCAGAGTTTCTTTTTCCAGGTATCTTTACAATTAGTCAGGTTATTATACCTTTTCAGTATCATTGCAAATACTACTTTTTATTTTAGCTTATCTTAGTTTATTAAAGTTATCTAACTTTTAATGTTAAACTATTAGGCAGGGGTTTTAGCATTTACTCCTTATACACTATATTTATTATTCTATTGCTTGTTCTTATGTTACTGTAATTTTGAGCAATCGTTGCCACAAGAATTCCCTTTGAGATTAATAAAGTTCTATCTAATAGTAGGCAGCTGCAGCAGGGATTTTTTAGCCGGGGCTTTCCTCTGAGGACTCATACTACACCCTTCAACATGATGATTTATTTTATGATATCAGGCAACCAACAGCTCATCTACCGAGCGACATTTTGGACTAAATACTCGCTGTAAACCAACCTTCCAGTGGGATCCCACAACACAGAACTAAAATGCATCATACATCATTAATGCTGTTCAACAGTGCATTTATAATTTTGACCTGAGCATGAAAAGGACCCTATTGAAATTACTCTCTCTTTTTCCTCCCAAATGAATCACATTCGATCACCCCACCCTACCCCTACCAAATATTAATGAAGCAGCCCCCACACTACGTTTGACCGAGATGTACGTGAATATTTTGTGCCACTTGTATCATCCTAAGACTCACAAAAACACCTCTTGGAGGCACACCCTAAATTTAACAGGAAGTCGGCCATTTTCAATTGAAATTGCAATTTTAGGGCATTTTCCACCGTTCACAGGAATTAATGGAATAGAATATTCTTTTTTGCAATCCAATCGAAAGACATTGGAAATTAAAAGTTTTCGTTGAACATCGTGTCTGTGATGTGGTGTCCATTTTCCACGTTTCACAATGAAACAGGAAGTTATTCTACTTTCAGTGTACATTGTCCAATCCGCCCCAAACTTCACATGATGTATAAGACTCCCAGCCTGAGGACATCTGCCAATTATTTGATTTACATGACTGTGTGGTGCACAATAACGTATAATTAGTGGGTGTTCTCTAGCGCCACATAGGGGACACAGCAGACAAGCTTTGATAAAACCTACAGACAGGGCTGGACTGGGACAAAAAATAGGCCCTGGCATTGTTGGCCGAGGCGGCCCACCAAAAATCGGTCGGACGCCCCTCACAAGTACACCATCGTTTCATTTAGGGGGTCAGATTAGGGTTGGGATGAAACACCGAGACGTGACATTACACAAGATTGATGTCCATGACGACATATATTTTAATAGACCTACTATTTATAAAAAAAGATTGATAGTTGAAATAGTTAATAGTGGTGTCGGGGGGGGTCCTCCCCCAGAAGATTTTGAGCAATAAACACTTAATTTCCTGCATTCTGGAGACATTTTCTGCACCAATTTGTGGTGGAAAAGTCTTTATTTTTATAAAGGTAAGCACAAAATTCAGGTGGCAGCTGACAACTAGTAAGAGATGTGATTGGGCCAGCCCAAAGTCAGTATAGAAAATTACCCAATGGGCCGCTGTCCATGCTTTATGGGTCGATCGGTGGTATGCCAGATTACCAGTCCAGCCCTGCCTACAGACCTCTACCTGCCCACCAAACAGCAGACAGACAGAGGCTAGCTGGTGAACAAAAAGCCAGATATTTCCTTCAGGAGTTGGTGGAGTCCAAACCAGAGCTATAAGGACAGTGAATATGGGGATGAGTTACATTTATTAATTTAGCTGACGCTTTTATCCAAAGCTGATCATGCTGCTTTGTCTCTACAGGATTTGTAAATATGCAACAGTTTGCTGTTCGCCATATCAACTTTACAAGGTGATACTAGGTGAGAGTTTGTTTTAGGCTTGTTTTTACAACCCCAAGTGGCCAAAAAAACTTTTGTCGTCCAGTCTTTGACATCGTTGCAGAAATCCATTATCTCTGGGTCTTTTTACCGCTCGTTTTTCTTCATCTTACTTCTGTGGAGACTCTGGAGTCCTGACATGGTTCTGTACAGCTCGACCCCCTGCTTCTGTTAGCTTGTAAATGCTGGTTATCGAGGAATTTAAGCTCATTCTCCTGCTGCACTCAATGGAGGCTGATCTGGATAAGAGGATCAGACTAATGTCTGAAATGTAAATGTAAATGTTCTGTAAATACTTGAAAAGCCTTGCTGAGGCCCATCGAATCCTTTTGTGCATGCCAACATCTGCCTAAAGCGTCTCCACATTCACCTGCTTAGATCCCTTCAGCCAGCCAGTGAATGGGAAAGAAAAGCAATGAATCAGCCTTTTTACTGAAGAGGACTTTGACCGACCCGCGTCCTCCACGCAGGCCTTTTATTGCTGGCCTTTTTTTCTACATCACTTTTTGGGATTTCTCATTCAGTGGTTTGAGATGAGAGGGCCATCAAACATCCAGGATCGAAGAGAGACCACACACTCTTAGGCAGCTGAGGAGCGGAGAAAACAGGGAGAAAAGTGGTGGACAAATCAAATGGCTCTCCACCAGCTACTCTACGGGGGCTCAACTTGTTCTTCGCTGCAATGGGCCCCGACGTGAGTGGCCCCCGCTTTCAGAGGCGCTGTGGGCCACCCGGATCTGCCCCGTCATCCATTACAGCATCCAGAGCAGTGGTGGGCACCAAGGAGGACCAGGAGGAGGAGTAAAGGGGGTGGGTGACGATGGTGGCAGAGCACCAGGCGGACACCAGCAGAGACAAGATGGTTGGCTAACAACAACAACAATAAAAAATAAAAAAAACACCCTCTACACCCCTCATCCCTCACCCACCCAGAAACGAGAGGGGAGACAAATGAGGAGGAGGAGGATTAAAAAAACGTTAATGGGGGAGGAAGAGGAGGAGGGGGACAGACAGTAGAAGGATGACGGCATGAGGCTCTAAAAGGGGAGAAATGTGGGACAACAGGGTGACGGAAGATGTGCAGCAGCACAGAGAATTTGTCAAAGGAGGAGAGAAAATGAGAGATTAAGAGCTGAGCAAAGAAAAAGGACAAAGGAGGACACAAAAAATGTTAAAGAAGACTGAAAAAGAAAAAGAAAAGCAACCTGGCCCCAGAGGAAATGCACTGCAAAAAAATCTTAATTCCCTGACCTCAAACTGAAGTCCATCCATCTTTATAATCTCAAACATCGTTCAAATCCATGAAGTTTATTTTAAATTCTAAAGTTGTAAAGATACCAAAAATGTCAGGCTGAATTTATAAACTGATCCCCAACACGTGCAGAATATTTCCATTTGATTGAATATTGACGGCTTTAAAAATATGTAGTCTAAAGATTTAACAGATTTCTTTTACGAAATATTTATAAAGTCAAGGGTGAATGTAGAGTTGCAGCTTAAAACAAACATCTACCATGTAACATTATTTCACCTGTTTCTGACATTAACATGCTGCAAAATAATTCTAGAATAAAGCAATGTTTTGTTTTTTTTATCCAGAGCAGGAAAAAATAGAAATAAAAACGAGACTTGGGAGATCAATATAGCCTATGGTTTGGTACTCTAACTCAGGAATTGAGTTCCAAACAATACCCAGTCCTAGGTCCTCTTAAAGGATCCATTTTAATTAGTTAAAAATGGTTAGAACTAGAAAACCTTGAGCCTTGCTGTTGAGTTATTCCCTTTAACAACACATGCTGTTAATATTCACACGCAGCCGGACTGAGTCTCACAAACTGAATCTGAGACCAAACAACTTGTTAGGCGGGGTGTTTTTTTCCACAGCTTGTGAGGGGAATGGAGGCCTGAGAACAGCGATGGGATACACAAAGTGATCGGGAGGTGGTGGGGGGGGGGGTTTAACGAGGCTGGGGGCATTAACGAAGACTAATGAAGGCAGGAGTGCTGCTTAACCTGCACTCCATCGCTCTGTGAGGCCTCCAACCTCGAGGTGTTGGAGGAAGAATGTGAGTGTGTGTGTACCCTCCCATCCTAACATACTGCGCTCCCACACTTCTGCTCCAGCTTCACAGTGTGACAGCGTCCTCTCCTTCTCACCGCCGCCGCCACTGGGACAAATCGCAGTGCCATCATGCGTCACGCTTAAATGCTCCCCTTACTGAAACTCACCCTCTCCTTTTCTCTGTTGCTCTGCACTCCCTCCCCAGCCCCCTCAATCTACCCCCTTACACCTCCCTTCTTTCTGTAGTTGCTCCCTTTCCTACTGTTACAAAACAAATCTCCCCTCTGACAGCATAATTCACCGGGCCAGGCCAGAGGAGGTGGCGCAGGACGGACAGGCCTCCTCAGCTGACCTCCGCCGAGGACCTGGCTGGTTGTTTCCCCACGTAACCCCGGCCTCCATTCATACTGAGGGCCAGCGGAAAGAAAAAGAGGGGCGACTCGGGAGGATTCAAACCAGTGGCCCCTGTGTATGCCTGAGTGAATGCCGTTGAGCCTAATTCCCACTAATCTGGTCATCAAATACCCGCTGCCACGACTGGAAATCTGCTTCTTTTTTTTTCTCTCCAGACTACCAGTGGGGCAGCAGGGGGACGTCTACCCAGCCGAAGCTGCTTTGGACTGAGAAGGAGGGGAAAAAAGAAAGGAAAGAAAAGGGGACACAGAGAGAGAGAGAGAGAGAGAGATAGTGAGGAAATAAAGACATGAATGTAGAGGAGAGGAAAAACTAAAAGAGAAGAGATCATGTGAGGTGACTACAGTCTTTCATGAGTTTTTTTTTTTTATACAGTATGTAATTCTCAAACTTAAGTTTAACAGGATCAGTGTTACCACAAATATCAAAGCAAAAAATATTTTGTTTCTGGATTAATGCAAGGACTTTACTCCAGTGACATGTTTGCTTGTCTTGCTCCAGGTATTGTGAAACATTTTCTTTACTGCTGACCACAGCCAGCATCACTGTCGGGTATCATCAGAGGTCTGCTTTGTTGCACCTGTAACCACACCCAACAGAGATGTCGTAGTGCACTGACGAAGCTTGAGTTTTATATTTTCAAAACTTATAAGATGGCTTTGAACTTATTATTATTCAACCCACGTTTGGTTAACTCCCATTTTTAAAAGGCAGCAGGGGAACTGGTTATGGTTATGGTTAGTTTTCACTCTCTATGTTACCACTGGAGCTGAATGGGGAAACAAAAACAGTGAAATTCGCAGTAAAAACATAGTAACCTTGTAAGATTCTCATTTAATTTGTCTAACTGAGACTGCTTAAGTCTTATATTGGCTTTGGTTTGACTTTAGACGTCATTTTTACACAGAACAAGGACTGTGGATGTTGTCCATCATCACATACAGTGGAATCTCATTAAGGAGAAATGTCTTTGTGACAAGGAGAAACAATTACAGCGACCAATAGCTACTTTTGACACAGACTTGAGAGAATTTAAATCTATCTTTTTATAAAAAGACAAACACCATCAGTCACGTTTAGCTCTGCTCTGGGTGTGGCATGTTTGGTGTCTGTGGTGGTGGGCATCACATCCACAGCCGCCCCTTGCACGACTTTGACTGACAGACTGCCTGACTGTGACGGCCATCTGTCAGCAGACTCCCTGTTAGACAACAAGAGGGCCGGAGAGTCCATGAGCCCGGGCGGAGCGCAGGGCACGGCTGGCACTGCCCATTCACAAAAAATCTTTTGGGGAGGACAGATGGTGCTGAGTTTTCTCCTCATGCGTCTTTTCCGCAGGAGCAGGCTTCTCCTTTGTGCCCCTACATTTCATCAAAGCTTCATTTTTTAAAAAAAACAGCCCACATGAAAAGGGAGGAGGCGTGAGGGAGCCCGGAGGCTTTCTGCAGGTACAGAACCATCCAGCACAGACCCAGGCTCACTGGCCCGGGCACAAAAGGTTTCACATCTCTTCATGCTAAAACTGGCTCCGACCAGCTTCTCCCCCTAATCTAAGCAGATCAGTGTCCTCTCTGGCACAGTACCGTACGGCTGGGGGGGACAAACCAGAGGATAAGGAGCTGGAAAACCCTTCCAGTCCTCAGGCTTATGGTGACAAATCCTGATTCATCTCCACTGACTTGTTAAACCTCTTCAACCCTACAGAACACACCGGTGGGTCCATTATTACAAACACTTGCCGTGTGACCGGAAATTGGGTGAATTGAATTGAATATTTCCCTCATTGCAGAATAATGTAGCTTTAACAAAGAGCTGACACGGGACACAGCGTACCTGTGTTATTGTTATACAGTGTAGAGAAAACAAAACAATGATGTTACTAAATCAAATCCATCTGCAAATCACCGACAGACCAGCCACTAAATTATGGTGAGATTGTTTCTCTGCTATTTCCAACCTCTAGAATGAACTCTGAACATCAACCTTTAAGGCAGCATGCACAGGTAGCCTGTAAGGTGCTTAGAAAAAATGTAAAATTTCAATATCTACAATCCATCACAACTGGACAAACTCCATTGGCTAATGAGTACCATGTGGCATGACTAAAAGCTCCAGAAAAACTTTTAAACGGACCACGTAATGAGACTCATTCAGGTAAGATGTTCCGAAAGCACCAAGAACTATTGTCGCCCAAAAGTCATAGTCATCATTAGTCTAAACTTTTTATAATTTTATTTGTTCTAGTCATTGTAATGGACAACTCCACAAACATGTCAGCCCTCTGTTACACATTCAGGTGACAACATCCACTGACGCCAATAATTGATAAAGTAAATTAGGAGCCAATTTGTTTACAAGTAGCTCATTGGCTCATTAGTTCACCGCTTCCTCAGTTAAACCTGCCATTTTCTGGCCACTTGGAAGCAGCTTGTTCATAAGTAGCGAACACAACGTTGTAATTTCATCACCATTTTAAGTTGATGTGTCGAACTTGGTAAAAAACTGTTGTTTTTCTTCACACGTCCAGCAGTTACAGGGCAACATGATCATTTATTTGCCGTTGTGTTTGTGTCACCGGATGAACAGAGGTCCAACATTCACTCTCTTTTAGCTCTGTGTTTGGTCTCCACCAGCTGGGAAATATGTGGGTCTTTAGCTGCTAAATGCTCCACTATGTTCACCAGCTTGTCTCAAACTGTCTGCTGTTTGCTGCTTACAGATTCTTCTCTGAAAACGACGCTATGAGAGCGCTGAGAGTGAACCAGAACAGTAACCAGCTGCAGCTGGACAGATAAAAAATGAGCTGAAACTCACTATACAGCTTTGTAAAGCAGAGTGGAGCTAGAGATTCAGCTGATAATTCTCACTATGAGTCACTTATTTCACACCGTCACATTATTTTAATATTGTCATGTGATTTTGTTATTAAAAACATTAAATTGTAGCTGCTTTCAAGGCCTGTTGTCCTGTATCAGGGTTTCATATCTGCTCTTAGGTCCGGTAACTGAGAAGTGTGTTAGCGTAACAAGAGAAGACTGAAGGCAAATAAGCTGCAGAGGCCTTTAAAAATGTATCTTAACAGGTATTTACAGACTTGCAGACTCGACTAAAGGGAAATCTGCAGCAGTATCAGCCATCTCAGTTCAATTTGAACTGGTAGAAACCCCACAGGACCATTTTGTGCTTTATTTGGCTTTTGGGAAACATGTTTCAGAAACGTTCTGTCACTGTTCTGAAAATACCTTTAAGATTTCGGCAACTTTTCATTTCAGGACACCTTGTGGCTTTTCCTGCCAATCTAGTATACGTTTATCCATTGAGCTGGTTATTGAACCTAAATCCAAATGATTTTTGATATTCACTGAGCATCTGAGTGAGTGACATTAAATGCTGCCTTATATTCAGACTTTAAATAAATTATTCTTGGATCAAACAATTTGTGTTGTAAAAAATAATTTAAATCAGACTTGAGAGGATAGAAGTCAGGATCACTTCTGACACGTCAGACCTTAAAACTCCTGGCTGGGTGCTGATCTTTTGTCACTATGTTTTTTTTTTTTAAACCTGCATCCCTTCATTTTTGCAAACAGACAGCTTGAACCACTGTCCAAACATACGCCACTTAAACCTGAAACAAGCTGATTTACCTTTACCTCAAAACAGACAAGTCTCCAAAAACACTGAAATTGACAATGCCAACGCTTTCAGCATCACCACAGGCCTCTTCCTGATCAGACACTTGCGTTTACAGTCACATTAGCTTTACTTCCTATTTAGTGTTCCTGCAGAGAAGAGTTGTGTTGGACTCTTAAAGTTCTGTAAAATGCTTCAGGATGAGAAACAAAACACATATATTAGCTTGTAGTTGACAGTGATAATATCTGTTTCTGAGAAGCATTATAAGATTACTGTTGTTGTTGCTGCCAGATATGGAGCCTCTGACAACCTTAATAAGCCAGTCAGCCTACCGTATCCAAACTTCTCTTTTCATGCTTGACAGCTTCGGTTTGGAGCTGATATGTGACGCCCTGCGCCTCTCAAACGTTTTAATCTGCGATCCCACAACCCCCTGAGAGGAGCAGTGACGCTCATAATCAGAAAACACGAGTATTTTTAAAAAAGAAATAACGATTTGCGTTTTGGACTCCTCTCCTTCCAAAGACGCACAACGCGTTACGCACTGCAGGTTCAATACTGGAAATAAGAGAAAAATATTTCTAATTCTAACACAAATACAAGTACGCAGACCACATGGAGACGTCTTTGGTTTGTTTCGGACAGAGCTCGCTTCCCAGCTCACCTGAAGCTGCTGTGCACTCATCGTCAAGTCCAAAACCACACGGTCTTGATAAGATCTGAACATATGAGAAGATTTAAGAGTTTCTATGTCATGCGAGGACAAACATGATAGATAGCATGTCTTACCTTGTTGGCAGATGAGGATGAAGTGTGCAGCCAGTAGCAGCCAGCAGCCTGTAGTCTCCATGTTTGGGGGGAAAAAGCTCGCAGATAAATAAACAAATCAAGCAGTGATTTTAGGGGAGCAGGTCCCGGTCGGCCCGCAGCCCTCACAGCTCCATGCTGCTCAGCTCCGCTCCTGCCTGCCTGCCTGCTCTTCGGTCTGTTGTGGTTTTGCTGCCGTGTGGCCGATGTATACTACAAATCCCCCGGGTCCCGGTGCGCCGCTCCGCTCTGTCCGCTCTCCTCCAAACCGACTGTCTGACTGAAGAGGAGCCGTCAGACTCAAGTTGTGCGCCACCCACAGCCCGCAGCCACACCGGCCTCACCTCCTCCACACATCAACCTCAACTGGTACTGTGATAAGCTGACATCATATGTAATAATTTAGTACATGTTGATTTATTTGTTTTTTAAATCAAAATCTACATAAAAGAGTTCTATAGGAATTACAAGAATATCGTCATTGTTTAAATTATCAAAAAGTTAAAGGGGAAAGAAGGAGAAAAAAAGAGGGAGAGAAGGATAACAAATAAATTACAGATGAAAATAGAATGGAGGAACGGAAGAAGTAGAGAAAATTATGGAGAATACGGATAAGGGAGGAAGATAAAAAAGGAAAGATGGGGATGATGATTAGAGTCCAAATACCCCCAGCAGAACCCCACCACCCACATCATTTATTCCCAAAAAGCTCACTGTTAACTCTTTCAGACACCAGTCCAGTTGAACTGAAATCACACTCATCAATTAGCCTCTTCATAATAGTCACTATCATTAAATGAATTTATCTGAACCTGTAAATTATATTTCAGTTGTGTGACAGTCCACCTTGCAGCATCATCAGAGTTTTTATTTAAAATCAGAGGACATTAGCTGCTGTGACCCCTCCACCAGAGTTTCCTCAGAGTGAGACTGCAGACAGCGGGGAGTCATTAACGCAGCCTAGAGTAATTGAGTGAAACTGCTGAAAGGAGTGTCTTTTTTGTTTTTAAGTGTGTGTGGTGGAGTTCACGGTGCTGCTGACCCCCTGACCTCTGAGAAACACTTCCACCTCGCACTGAAACAGAGACCAAAACATCAGCAGTGACCCTGAAATCACCATTCACTCTGGGAATGTGGAACAAGTGTCTGTGTGTGTGTGTGTGTGTGTGTGTGTGTGTGTGTGTGTGTGTGTGTGTGTGTGTGTGTGTGTGAGAGTGTGTATTATGCACTTGTGGGGACATATATCTGTTTACACATTCACATTGTGGGGACTCACCTTCCTTGGGACACAACACAAGTCCTCAGAACATAAATCTTTAAATTTTAGACCTGGTTGGGGTAAGGTTAGCTTTAGGGTAAGACTATATAAGTGAATGTTGGTTGGGATCACCTGCGCTACTGAGTTTCTGAACTTGCAGAACTTCAAGGCGTCCTAAAAAGGAGCAGGAGCAGTTTGAGAAATCCTCTTGTTTGCCAGGAGGTGCTTAGCCTAGTTTAGCACAAAGACAAAGACTCTAAGCAGGGAAAAACTCAAGGGCGTCACTCTGTGTTGAAAAGTGGTGGGGACATAAGGGCTCAGATTAGGTGCGTGATGATACACCAGGGTCACAAGATGTGACAATGCACGAGAACATCATGAGAAGATTTGTAGCACTATTTTGAAAAACTATTGATTCTGAAATACATTATATGCAGATTTTGAGCATTTTGAGCATATCCAAACTGACAAGCAAAAAATATTCATCTCCCTTATTATCATACAACTCAACAATATTCCATAAAATACAGAGGACCATTGCTTTGGAATACCATTCCCCTCTCTATCAAGTAATTTTTTTATTTGTCTTGTGCTACTAAATAAATTAAATTAAATTTGTAATTTCCTGCATTCTGGAAACATTTTCTGTCCTAATTTAAAGTGGAAAGGGCTTTTTTTTTTTTTTTTTTTACATGAAGGGAAACTATATTTAGATTTCCCTGCATGTTTTCTTATTGCTTTTTTTTTTAAAGCATTTTCATTTGTTAGTTAATATTTCTTGCTGCAAACTATTTTTCAGAACATTTTTAAGAAATGCTTACAAAAAGTGCTGGGGTCAAAATCAGCCATTTCAAAATGTGGTCCATCTTAGCCCCATCAAAACATAAAAAACAATGCACTTTTCAACCGCTCCAATGCGGTTTTATTTTACACACAGCTTTGGCGCGGCGAAAGCAAAAGCTACAGTTCCCTCTCAGTGTCTTCACTGTCAACGCATCTGAAAATGCACTAACAAACAAGCTTTTTGTGGTTCTACCCTCACAGTACTTAAGACAAAGGTTCCAGAAAGATTGCGTCCTTGATAAGTTATTGAAAAAGTGCACTTTATTTTGAAGCATGACGCTTGACGTCTTTATGTGTATTAATAATATCACAATCACTCGCTAACCTTAACCAAAGTGCTTTCATTGCCATTAGATGTGCAGAGGACTGGTGGACTTTGTACACCCAACATCCACCCTGACCACCTCCTTGTGACCTCTGTTAAAGTAAAATTCGCACTTTGTATAGTGTGGGGAAAAATTTTCCCACTGAACATAATCCTGGAAGCAATTACCTTTCCCTCAAAATATAAGTGGCAAAACAAATCAGCATTATAAAAATCATAATTTGTAGCAGACAAGGTTGCATGATGATTCAATGTACTTTTCAGATTAGGATTCTACGTAAAACACATGTGATAAACACAATCAAACCATTACAGCCTTTTTGGCTTGTGCCCTCTCACAAAAAGTTAGGGTGTCTAGTTAGGGCCCCTTGTTATGTTTTAGGTGTCCATGAGTTAGCAGCTCCACGAAAGAGACACATTTCCCCTCTGAACTTCACACATGGTTTCATTTCAATAAGACACAAAGAGGTAAAAGTTTTTCTTCCTCCCATTAATCATCTCACCACCCCTCAGATTTATCTGGTGACCCTTTCGAGCGGCCTGACATCCAAGTTTGGGAACCACTAAACAACTTATGAAGTAGTTAAAACTACAGTAGCTCTACTTCGACCACATTTACAGCAGTAAAAATACTCTATCATACATGATAGTATATCAGTCATTAGTCTGCAGAACGAGTACTTTTAGTTTTGACACTATGACTCTAAATTTTACTGTCTGATGATACTTGAATAAATTAGGATTTTGAATGCAGGAATTTAACTTTTAATAAAGTATTTTTACATTAGCATACTGGTACTTTTGCTTAAGTGTCTGAATATTTCTTCCACTGATGCCTTTCCCACACAGTAAGCTTCCATTTAAACATAAAAAGTAGTTGTGAGAACGGCTTTTCAAAGTCGAACTGTAACAATAACAGTTGCATGGTGGTGTTAATGTAGTTTGGAGAAGGCATCTTTCTTTCAGGACAATCTTTAGTACACAGATGCACCACAGAAACACAAGTTCACTGATTCTGAGAAATGAGAGCAGATTTTGGAGAGAATTCCCAGAAAGACTGGGTTCTAAATTCCCAGCATTCCCGACATGACAACATTTATCATCAGCTTTGACTACATGTTGACTGTGATGGATCATCTCGTGTTTATTGTCATGGAAATGTATGGAAAATGATGGCTGCCTGGAAGGAAAGAAATCAACCCCAAAACTGACGAGATGAACATTTTATAGCAGGAAAACTTCACCTGCTGCTGGTGATTTTCTTTCCTTCAGTTTGATTTGCAGATTATCAGAGCTTCGTTCTTTTCTCTCTGTGATTTACAGATGATGCAACATCCCGGTGTTCTTTCCTCACAGGCCGAGCCCTCACAAACTTTTAAATAACGTTTCCTTCAGTTCAGTTTTAACCACTGGCTCAGATTTTTTAACCTCACAATAAACGACCACACCACCCCCTCCTTTATCTGAGCGAATATATTTGCATAATTTACTCTGGATTATCTTTAATTTATGCAGAAACTGCTTTCCACTTGTTAGGTTGAATGTTTCCAAGGGGGCTAATAAAATTAGTTGTACCCCCACAGAGCATCCATTCAGGGATATTTGGGGAGCTTTTGGGCCGTTTTTCATGACTTTCCTACAAACTGCACTTAGGCTGAGAATGATTTTTCCCTCTAACACGAGCCTGTGACCTGCAGTGATCTCTATTGGGAAACTAACAGGCCAGATAGTGAGACAGGTTTTATTTATTCTTTCACGTATTTATTATGTGACTCATTCAACAGAGCCCAGCCCACATAATCAAACAGCAGAAAACAGAGCAGAGAATATTTCTGGGTGATAAACTGCCGTGAAGAGTCAGAAAGAGGCACAGATCATTGATTTTGCAGGGAGAGGAGAGTGAAACATCCAATGATCAATCGGCACAGGAAGTGAATGTGGCGATGAAAGATTTATAAAGGGAGTAGATCCTTACGCAAAACTGCTGTTCTAAATATATATATGTACACACGCACACACACACTCTAAATCTTTAGATAGTACAAAAAACAATATACTCGCTTTACCTTAGGTGAGGCAAAAAATGGAGATTTGATTATTCATTTTAATTTATCAAGTAATGTTCCTTTAGGCAGTTACTGTATGCGTATTGTATATTGTTACCCTGCATGTGTCAAGTGGCAACCTCCCTGTCTGAAAAGTGAAGCCAATGCGGAAGTGCCCTCAAACCTGCATTCTTTCTAACGGCCAGCAGGGGGCAACTCCACTGGTTGCTAAAAGAAGTCTGATTGCATTGGAGTCTATCACAAATGTCTACTTCTCACTTGATTTATTATCTCAGTAAACACTTTCCTAATGAGTTTACGGTCTCAATCGCTGATTACAAGTCTTCTTCAACACAGCATGATGTCCGTTTTGTAAATTATTACATCCACCACAGTTTACAGACCCACTTCCTGCTTTAACCTTGACCTACCGTATTTACTGTAGTTGTGTAAACACAGTGTTCCTGTTCAGTGAGCGATAAGGGGAGGAAGGGTGAGGGAGGGATGGATGAGGGGATAAATCAGGGTTGTGGACAGATGGTGGAAGAGAACGATAGTACTTTGTCAGCCGGTGGCAGGAACACGGTAGAGAACCAGGGGAGCTGAGACTGAGTGTGGGAGCAGTCTGTTGTTGGGCTCTGTTTCGTATAGATCCCCCCGGTGGTTCCTGTATTCAAACAAAAGGGAGAGACGGTGAAAAACAAAGAAAAATGTAAAAAGTGCCTAAATATCTTTAAGCTGAAATCTGTCATGTTCGAGGCGTGTTCTTTGTTCCCTAGTAATAAAACTTCATTAGTTCACTTCAAATTGCAGTGCAGAACTTTTGTCTCCCCTCACAGGTGCTGCACAGGTGTGCATTAGGACCTGTGTGACTAGCATCTTGATATGCCACACCTGTGAGGTGGATGGACTATCTCGGTAAAGGAGAAGTGCTCACTAAAACAGATTTTGACAGATTTGTGAACAATATTTGCGAGAAATAGTTGTGTAAACAGAGAAAGTCTTAGATCTTTGAGTTCAGCTCCTGATGAACGGCGGTTGCATTTATATTTTTGTTCAGTGTATTTTTACCATTTCTACCATACTCTTAGCTGCTGTAGCTACACCGTCGCTACGGTTGCTCCAGAGCTGCGTCACCTCCCTTCAATTTCAATTCAAGTGGCTTTGCTGGCATGGCTGCATACAATAAAACGCTGCCAAAGCATATAAACACAAACTTTACATCATGATAAACATAAATAAACAAACAATTCTCAATGGTAAACGTTCTCTCCAATGGATCTTTTTTTTCACACCAATGGTGGACCAATCATTGCCGGTTGACGTACAAGAACAGTTCTGCACACCAGCTTTAAAAGAACTACTGCTGGTGCATTTTCAACCTAGTGATGGATAAAAAGCTCAGGGGTTTTTGGAGTCCACTAACAAATTACCTATTTTGTTGTTTAGGTATCAGAGCTTGTTGGCCTCCAGGTCAACAGGACAAATCACATCTCTTCCATCTTTGTTTCACCACCAATGGAAGAAATAATGTCGAGGCGACGATCAGTTTCCTTTTACAGCTACAGAAAAAGCTGTAGCTCATTTTAAGATCCACAGACGGGTTCCACCCTTGTATGATGTTACGTGGGAAAGTGAACCGGCCTTTGAAACGAACGGACAACAACAAATCCCCGAAGGAAAGGTTCCCAGGGTGTTTTTCAGGACATCAGATAAGATCATCCAGTTTTTATTGTTGATGTGTTTTTAACCTTTATTTTTACAGCTCTTCAGCTCCTCCCTGCTTCCAGTCCAGTGGCAAAGTCTACAAGTACTACTTGTTTCTCACTGTTATTGTGTCTGGCTTCAGCTTCGAAGACGTGTTGGCTGCAACATTGCGTTTACTTAAATTGTTATTCAATGTTACATCTAGGATGGAGTTGTAGCAGCGAAAGAGAAGCATTTTTTTTGTGTGTGCTCGCAAAGAGCGCCATGCTTTATATGTGGAATTGGAAAAAATCCAATTTTGTGTTTTCCAAATTAAAATTAAAATGCAATTTCACTACCTTTTGGACCACTATAGTTACCATATCTGTGTACATCTGTTGGAAATGCTAGAGCAGATTATAAAAACAAAATACCCAAAAAGCTAAACTGGCTACAGAAGTCTACTGGGGAGGAATTTCCCAGGACTAACCATTAGCCCTGGGAAAAAACTATTCAGTTTTTATTCTTTCCACAATAATTTTACAATCATGGCACACCTCCTAAGCCTTATAACGGCAGAGAGAACACTTTTAATACAACCTCAGAATTATCATATATATATATATATATTTTATATGATAGATTATTTTAAAATATATTTTACATAACTTATGTTTTCTATTTAGCTTAATATATTTTACACTATATTTGGATTTGATGTGATTTTGTCATAAACAGCAGTCATAACACACATAGAAAACGTCATAAAACAAGACAAAAGAAGAGAAAAACAAGCAAAGCAGAAAATAAAATCAGGATAAAGAAAAGGAAAATGAGAAAGAAAAGAATAGAATAGAAAAATAAGAATGCATTTTTTTCCAGCAGTTAGTGGGGAAAACATGTAAAACCACCAGTGTGATCCTTTAAAATGTACCAAAATGTAGAAGCTTTAAAAGGATTGCTTCACACAAAGCAGAATGAGTTTCACAATTTTTATTTTTACATAACTCTCATATAATTCAGATATTAGGTTCTGTGAAAACTGCCCCCAGTACAATAGAGGAACATAATTGTTGCTCTATGAAGAAATATATATATATATATAATTTTGTGATTTGGGTGAAGCGACCCTTTAACAGCAGCAGTGAAGTTGAATGTATTTTCAGACTGAGGATAATCTCCCCCCTCTATCAATACATGTATTGAGGTAATGAGGTCATGTCACACAGAACAGACTGGGTGTCATTAAACACCCCCACACCCACCCCCTCCCCTCCTGACAGAGAGGTCAGAGGTCGGGCTCTGGAGCTGGTAACAGTCAGGAGGCAGGTTCAGAGCCCTCTGGGGATCCTCATCGAACCCACATGGTGTTTCTGTCACATCACAAAGTGTCGTTCCGATCAATCGATCACACGGGTCAAGTTCACACAGAAGCCACACAACAATGGATAAACAGCAGCTCAGCTCGGAAGATCCAGAACTGATCTACAGATTTAAAGCGGCATGTGTAGTGAACTGTTCCCTTCATCACAGGTACAGTAGTAACAGGGTCTCAGCATATTTTAGTGGATTGTGGGAATTCTGTGTTTAAATGTTTTATGTTGTGTATTCTTTGCTTTTATAATTTGTTTGACTTCTTTTAAAATTTGATTTCATGTTTATTTCATTTGAACTGTATTTCTCAGCTTAGTGTCTTGAAACTTAATGTACATATTTATAAGAATTTACTTCAGTAGGAAATAATGGACTGGTGCCACAGGCAGTGAAAAAATGTCAAAGTATTGAGAGACAGGTTGGTTTTGGTCTTTTTCGTGGGATTTGTTGACAATAACAAAAATGCAGAAAAACACCAGACGGATACTTTGAGGTTATGGTAAACCTCCAGGGAATAAATCAGTACTATGGTCCCTGAAGCTCACACAAAGGAAACCTGTTTTAGCAAAAAAATTAATTAGTAACATAAAACACCTGAGCACAGCTGGTGCAGACTGGAAGAATATTGAGCAACAAATGTGCTTCAGAAGAAAACTTTTCCTCAGTAATTGTATGTTTAATTAAGGCGGAAATGTCTGTTTGTGGCAAATTTAGGAGTCCAAACAAGCAGTCTGTAACATCAGTATGATTGCTTATGTTAATCTACATGTTTACTTTCTGCAGAGGTCTTGTTGATTTAGGTGATGGGAACCGGCCGCTCCGTCCGACTTTGATGTTTCGCTTCCATTGTTGGGACGGCTCTGAATCGCAGCCGGCTGGCTGGTTGTTTGGTTGGATGGTTGGCAGCCATTGAACCTTTGCGAAGATTAACTGTTATTACCGGCGTCTTTGTACGTCCAGGCTGCTCTCTGCATACCAGCGGAGAAACAAAACACTCCTCTCCAGCCTCTCCAGTGGAGGAGGCTTCAGAAAACAGCAGGTCTGGTTCGCTTTTATCTGCACACTGACGAGAGTATAAGAGCACTAAGTGGTCTCTCCACTGACAACAAGTCCCTTTTTAGGAGAGAAGAGGTCCGATATGTTCTGTAATAGCCCCGACCCCACACACACGCACACAATGGAAAATCTTTCTATTTTGGGACAGACACGGTCACAGATCGCCTTAATAAAGAGGCAGGAATGCGTTGAGGCACTTCTGCGTTCACTTCAACTATACGATCTCTGACTCTCCTCGTCCAGTCTCCCGCAGCACTAATGAGCTTTGCATTCAGACGCTCACTCAGGCAGCACCGCTTGTATTTGAAACACATGGTGAGTTACACGCTGCCAACACACGTGACCCTCTGACCCCTGCTGCACTCCACAACACATCGTCATGAATGTTGTGTGGAATCTGTTTGTGCTGCAGGAAGAGAAACTGCAGCAGCTCGAAGTCGTTTTGTCAGTTTACTAAAAGCATAAATCAGAGCGCTACAGACATCAACCCCGACCTGACTGTTGTATCAGACTACATTAGTTTTACATATGTGTACCTAATAAACTGGCAACTGAGCGCACATTCCTTGGGTGACTAAATCAAATACCTATTCACTAATTTCACATGCAATTATGCTAAAATATGTAGAAAAAAATTTGCTGAGGTGGAAAAGTTGGTGTAGGTATAAATTTAATACATGAAACTAACAGAAATGTCATACTTCCATCACGGTTTTTTAAATCATTTTTGATCATTTGAAGTTTGACTGGAGTTCTTTTCATGTTGTTTCCTCTTATTCTGCAATGTTTTAATGGCTCACTGGATATTCAGCTCCACAGACTGTTTATCTTAATAAACCGACTCCTAATATTAATAGTAGTGGAAACGTTTTGTGGAAACTCAGTCAAAAATTGGAAGGAAACGCGATTCCTGTCAAAACACAGAACTGCAGTAGTATGTGGTGTATATTTGGAGTATCATCACTGTGTCTTTAATGGTGACATGCTGTGCCAACAAGTGAAAATACACTTATATAATAATCCCACCACTCATGGGACAAAAAGAAGTACGCAGAACTTTGATTGGTGCAAAATCACGTATTGCATATACATATTTTGCAAAGATCTAATGTGTAATACTGGTAATAACGGTTAGTTTGCTGTCCATGTAGAGTAAACTAGATGTTTGTAGGTTGTTTATACGCTCCGATAATGTTAATCCAACACATTTTTGTAGTAGCGTCCATGTTGATTCCACATTCCGACTTGAACACACACTGAAGTTGGAAGAACGACTTCACAACTCGGGAAATGGGACAATCCGAGGAGCATGTGAATGCACCGTGAGCCACTGGTTGCAGTTCACAACACTCGCCACTAGATGCCAGTAAAACTTACACACTGAACCTTTAAATATCAAGTAATTGCTTTTCTTTGCACTCTATTCATTGGCTTTACAGTGTTTATAGGGAACATTAACATTTAACATCATACATATTATATTGCAGAGGATTCTTCGATTCCTAATTATTAGTCACATCTGCAGTGAATTTCAATGGTCAGCCAATAAAATCTGTCCACTCTGCTCATCATTCATTTAAAAAAGTAAAAGGCTTGTTTGCATGAGACGGGACATAATAACAGACTCTGATTAGAGGTTTGTGTGATAGTCAAACTCCATCTGCTCCACTCCTGTTTTTCAAACATGTGTTTACTGCATGCACAGACCTTAACCTCCTAAAGCTAATTAGAATTGATCTCTGGTAGTTTTCTGTGTGTGACACGGAAACCTGTTTCACTGCTGACTGCTCAGTTCACTTTCCCTTCTCCTGTGTCTGTTTTCTGTCAAGCTGTATGTGAGATGAGTGGGTTAAAATGAGCCATGCAGTTTCACAGAGCTGCAATGTCACACAGGAGCAAGTTTGGGGAGCAATGAACGTTACCTTGACCTTTGATAGGAAAATAATGAACTTTGATGATAGGCTGAGACCCACGTCAATTACATACAGACATTGCTCAAGTGTCCCCACAATGAACTACCTCCAACTTATTGTGGGAAAAAAAGTATTCACTTTGCAGAGAGAAGTTGGGGGTTTTCCCATTTACTTCAGTTAGCCAGAGTTTTATTGGAACAGCATGTAGTGGACATTAAAGGAACTGCAGCTTAATTCTGTGGTTTTCCTCAATCTTTGAACTTTAACAACACATTCTCACTCCCATGTCACATATTGACTCTTGGTCAAGGCCTCTTGGTGTTGCTTTTCAATGCTCTGGGTAGCCCTTTAGCATCGTTTTTTGAGGTTTAGGACTCCACAGTCAAGTTAGTAAAAAATAAATATGCAATGTTTGGTCAAGTTAGCTGTGAAATGTGGTTAGGTTTAGGAAAAGATCATGGTTTAGGTTGAAATAACTACGTCAGTTAAAGTGAGTTAGTGAGAACGGGCTGACTTTAATTTAAGGAAAACTGCAAGTTTCTCAAACTGGTTCTCATGTTCTGGTTGTCATTCCTACAAGTTACAATAGCATTTTTTGCACAAACTGTCCATTGCTGCGAATATGAGACTGTAGCTCAAACAGTTAGAAGAACACGACTCCATTAATGTTATTGCTACATATTGTTAAGGGTAGTGATATTTTTTTTACATATCAGACATCTGTATCTGTGGCCAGATAGGATCAGAGTGAAGCATGAGTTTAGGGGGTGGCTGTGGTTGTATGCTATGGTAAGCGCTCGGTGTGTGATTGCAGTGTCAGTGAGGGCTGGGAGGTTGAGAGTAGACCAATGAGTGGAGGAGTTTGTTCCTGATGGGGACAGTGAGCCTTGGGCCAGTCAACCTTAGAGGTGAAACTGAAAGTGAACGCACCTGAACTAAACCAAAAAGTAGTTCTGCAAAATATGATCATTTACAGTTTGGGTGTTAACTGTAATATTACCCAAAGTGTTACCTTCCCATAAAATCGAATAGTGTGTGTTGCTGGCTTATCTCAACATGCTTAGTCCTGTGTACAGTGCAAATCTGTCTAAATACAGCTGTGGTACTTGAGGTGTGATTACTGAGCATTTTCCAGAGTTTGCTCATTTGTTTATTTACTTAATTACTTTTCTTTGTATGTAATGACCCCATAAGTACCTCATGGGGGTCATTATGTAATCAAATCAGATCAATAAACTCAGCTCTAGCAAAGTCCCCAGCCATCAGTGAGTCAAGCTGGAGAGACTGAAATTAACCGGCTGTGATTTTATTAACCACTTGGTATATTTGTTTTAAGAAAAACATTAAAATACAATATTGTTGACTGAATTTGCCAGCTAGGCAAACATATTATTTAACTCTATTATGAATATTTTTTTATTTCTAATTTGGTGGGTTAAGGTGTCGCATCCACCTCATCCATTAACGTTTGTGTGTCAGGATTGCGTTATTATTACTGAACAAGTAATGAAACCAAAATGTGTTTTTAAGCACATCATTAATAACCTGAATTTCGATGCATATGCAGTTTGTGTCTTGACCAGCAGGGGAGACTCTGTGATTCCATGTTCGTCTATCCTCAGTGTGACAGATTTGGTTGTAAACGAGGCATAAATTCCTCCGAAAAACAGAGCGATTTTTCAAAGCAGTGTTTCTGAATAAACCTTCCCACTGGTCCAAAAAGGAGCCGTTTGCTGCCGACTCCAAGCACAACAGAGCCACCTGACAGAGCCGCCAGCCAGCAGAAATTCACCTCAATGCCTTCAGAAAGCTGCTTTATGTGTGTCCTGCCTGAAACCGAGGGAGGAGAGAGGAGAAAGGCCTTAAAGAAAAAGAGTCTGCAAAATGCAACTCAGAGCTGTAACTCAGAGTTTCCTAGCAACATGCTCTACGAGATGAAACTGAAAGTTTTACCTCTCTGGATCTGCTTCTTTTATTCAGTGCTATTTTATTGTCTTCTTGCTGAAGCAGAGTTCGGTTTTATTAAGTAAATAGCAGGTTGTTTTTTTCCCCAGTTGGTAATCCCCTGAAACCAACCACACACACATTTCTCCCTCAATGAATTTTCAACAGCAGAATTCGCAGATGCATTTGCATGTGTTGTTTTTTCACTGTAATCTCTCTCCCTGCCTCAGACCTGTTGAATCTCTAACCTCACAGCTCTCCTATTCTCCACTCCCAAGAAGAAAAAAAACCCAAAAAAAACAAGACAAAAGCATGAATGCATAATTAATATGGTGAAGCTGCATTTTTAATTGTTGCTGGTCTTCAAAGTTGCCCAGTGCCATTGTCTCTCGGTTCGGGCCGGCTGCTTCCGATGGCAGAGCTTCATTCAGGTCTTTTTAGGCCTAGAGCGCTGCAGAAGCACCGGCAGACAACGGCTCCAAGCTTGCCCCTTTTCTCAGGGTGTCTGCCAGCACAATGGACTTCCTTAGCCTGCACACAAAAGAGGCTGGCGCATGAAAAAACACCCAAATTCAATGGCATTCCTCTCCACAATGCGCTCAGAGAATATGTGCTTGTCCCTCTCCTTCCCTCCCTCTTCTCTCACAGCACTGAGTGATGCATTAGGATGATGCGTGAGGATCAGGAAGTGACATATTCCTGTGTAAAAATGAAACAAATCGTGCACGAGTGAGAAACAAGACCAACAGTCTGCAGCTATGCTAGCAACTCCCAGAGGCTGTACTCATGCAAAGCGCTAATATGAGTTAAGTGCAATCATTCTTTTAATTAGCAGGTTAACATTTGCTACTTAGCCCTACACACAAAGTGCAGGTGGGGCTGATGGCAATGATATCTGTTTTTCAGGTATTTGGTCATAAACCAAAGAATAGGTAAGATACAATTTGGAGCTGGTGATGGTGCTAGATGAAAAGTTAGGGGATCATCAAAGTTATTAAAATTCATCCTGGTAAATGACATAAACCAAACATTAAGGTGATCCATACAATACCTCTTGAGACAAACAAACCTTATTGTCTTTCTAGAGGAAAAGTCAGGTCACCAGACTCGGTGGGAAACAGGTACACAAATTCGTACCTTAATAGGTGTTAATTGTGTTCCTGCCATCAAATGTTGATCATTGCTCCGACGTTGTTTATTTACTTTTATCTTATTATCTTTATTTCCTGGTTCAGATGCTGTTTTGTCGTGGTCCAAATAAGGAACAGTGCTCCACCTGGGCGTGTCCTTTGACGTGTGATTGACATTGTCATTTGTCTTATTAGTGCTGACAGAAGATGAGTTGGGAGGGTTTGACAGCACATTACTGTCACAGGTGACAGATGCTTTGAGGGTTTTTTTTTTTTTTCCATAATAAAACTTCCACAGAGAGAATTCCAAGTGACAAAAAAGGATGTTTGAGTGCAGCGCAAATTTTAACCAAGCTGGATGCAAAACAAACTGAGCTAGTAAACTATTTATTGTAGGAGGCGGAGATCTGTTGTCTCTTGGGATTTTGTGCAGCGCAGCAAAAACGAGTTTTTCATTGTAAAACGACAGTAATACATATTTGTTAAAGTTCGTCTCTCCTTTTCTCTACTGTGAAAGACGGAGCTCCTCTTCAATGCACAATCAGTGTGTGCCAGGGAGTGCTCAGGTGTAGGCTACTGATACTTAGAGTTCAGCACAAACTAACAGCATTTGGTTTCTTGTTGGGCTGAATGAGGTATGATAGGCTATTTTCAGTTTTGGTCATTAGGAGCTAATGTCGTTCAACACATAACATATAGCTACTGTCCTGGTAACAAGGCTTCCATGAGAAAAACTAATTATTTGATTGTTCATCACTGATTGAAATTCAGTCATTCTTAGTTCGATATTCTTCCTACATTTCCCACAATGCAACTCGACTGCAGGCAGTTAATTCAGAGATTGTGGTGTCTTATGCTAGTAGGGCTGCACGATATTGGAAAAAACTCACATTGCAATAATTTTGTTTTCTGCGATTTATATTGCGATATGAAAAATACTTTTTGCAACCAAATCCACTGTTTCGGTGGTTTTCTCCTTTTCCTCGCTTATTTTGACAAGTTGTTGTCAAGAACAATATTGTGATTGGTGGCTTGCTGTGAGCCTGCTTGTCAATCACTAGCAACAAACTCTGTGTATCCAGAAACCCTTAAATTGGAGTAAATTAGTTCCATCAGACAGACTTCTCTTGTAGATTAGTCATGGAAAATGAGAACCGTGCAAGTTTTCCTTTTTGTATCAAGCAGCAAAAAAGTTGAGGTGTTTGAGTTTATTTGACTTGCTTGACATATGACATCCTATGATGTCACTATTGCACATGGGCACATTGTGATGGCGATGCTGAAAAGATTTATTGTGCAGCCCTATATGCTAGAAGCTGCTACTGTAGCCTGGATCGTCCTGCCTGCAGCAGAGATCAGCAGCGAGCTATTAAGCTAACTTCCTTTGATCTCCTCACCTGCAGACTTTTTTCATTAACAAACTTGTAGTCTTCAGCTCAAGACAATTTATCAGACCTCCCTCAGCTCCCTTTATACAACTTCGAAGCGGTTCTCCCCAACGACCTGTAAACAGACTCTGTTGTGTAAAATCAGTGGAGATCCCTTTTACATTTGCGGGGACCTGATTTTTGTCCCGACAATGTGGATGCGTCAACAGGTTGTTGCCAGACTGTTGCTGGTCAGATGGGCGACATTAGCGCCCCTATCACATCCTCTGTGTGTGGAGTTGTAGTGGGTGAGCCGGAGGTTGATGGGGTTTGGTGGGGGTTGCTCCACCATTGTCAGGTGCACACCGAGCCCCTTGGCACACCAGCCGCAGCTTACCACCCCAAGCCTGCTGGGAGCCTCAAAGGGCAACGACGGAGGGAGAGGCGAGCCGGGTGAACTTCACCAACACCAGCAGCCTAATCCTCCTGCCCTGTACATCTGCGCCGAGCCGGTTTCAAAAGCTAGACACCCCCCCTTACTCTAACATCCCCCCCCTCCACCCCATCATGCACCACCTCTTTTCTTTTCTCTCACTGTTGTTCTGCAGCAGGAGAAAGGACGGGCTTTTGTAGTGGCCCACAGACACAAGACCTGAGGCTGCCGGTCGTCAAATGGAAGCGCTCTCTGGGCCTTTCACAGCGCTCACTTTGCTCATGTCGACTGAGGGAAAGAGGGGGAAACTCTTATTTTAGCACGTGAAAAGGCTCCAGACGGGGACATGAAGGCCGGCTCTTCACATCGGACACAATTGACTTTGAAAGCCGCTGTTTCTGTGAGAGTAGTAGGGAGTGTTTGCCGGGATGTTGGCATCGTGTTTTAATTGAATTTGACTGTCAGCAGGTCTCAAAGGGGCCCAAACAAGCGTATTATGATAACGCTCTTCTGGGATCCTGCTATAGTAAACCAGAGACAAACATGAAACAGAAAAGGTCAAATGGCTTTTACACAGTGTTGCAATCACTCTGTTTTTTTTTACACTAAGTTTACACTAATAAACAAATTATTTTAAAAACTATGAAGGAAAGAAAGTCAGAATTGCTGTTAATGGATAAGGCTGGCAATATTCTTTATTATATTGTCAACAAATCTCACGAAAAGACCAAAACTAAGATCCTTCTTGAAGAAAACACAGACGAAATTAAAAATAATTAACAAAAACACAAATAAGTCATCACTCTAAAATATTGTTTTGAAGCCTGGAGTTTGTGTTTACTGCTTACTTTGATTTTCAAGCTGTTATTTTAAGATATAATAACTACATAATGTTGCTCATAGTGATGAACCCAGAAAGTCTTCAGTTCCAATCAGCTGTTAGGTCATTATCTTGGTTTTATTGCCTGCAGCTTAAATGTTTAGCAAAGCAGGCAGTTGTTTTCAACAAAGAAGCTCTAAAAACTCAACTGCACACTGCCTGCTCAACACCACACAGCAGACAAAGTTCAAGACACTTCATAAAAAAGCATGTTTAGGTATTTTTTCTTTTACTCCACAGGCCTTATAATAACAGTGGATACTACATTTGTACTCTATCCATCCACTTAACTCTGCATCCTGCTGCCTGCCATCCTGTCTAATGACATCAACCTCCGTGTCAGGCTGTCAGTGACTTGAACTTGTAACAGCTTATTATAACAAGAACAGAACCTGCAGCAGGTGACCAACAATTCTTAATAATCTATCTGCATGATGAATCAGTTTGGGAAGAGATGGAACCCAAACGGAAGAGTGAATGAGATGGTTATATGTCAAATAATGCATAATGTATGAGATAATTTAAAGTAATGTAAAGCTTTTGTTAAGTTTAGTTAAGTTTGAGCAGGTAATGTTGAATCCTAAACCGTTTTGTAGAGAATAAATGAGAGCTGAGGCCGCCATCTGGTGGAGTTTATAACAAACTGCAGCCTGAGGCATGCTCTTCAACTGTATCACCAGTCTGAACTAATTACATGAATGCAAAAGTTAAATAAATCTTAATCTCATACACTCTCAAATGTCTACACTGCATGGAAATAAAAGTGAATCCCTGTTTTCTTATAGACACTACGCATCTTCCAGCTGTGGAAAGTAATTAAGGCCTACTACTCTCTGTAACGGAGGAACATCAAATCACAGAGAAGCCTACTTTGTGGCTCAGTGACAAAAGTTTTCCATCTCAGTGTTTCTTCACTTTTCTCTGTAATGTGATCAGAAAGAAATGTGTCACATAAAAAGGAGTTGGGAAATAGTTGGGAAAGCAGCAGGAAAGTGAAATTACAGGCTAAACAGTGAGCTGAACAGTGAGTGTTTGTGGGATTGTAGAGGGAGCGTTGTTGTAGAGCATGTTCTTAAATTTCTTACACCGACCTCTTTTGTTATGTTGTCAATTTGTAATTGTATGTGCTGTTGGCTGGTGTATACTTCCATTGTAGAAAGCCATGTCAAGGTTTTTCCCAAGGAAGCAATAAAACCTCACATCCTGCACAAAGAGGAGGAGCAACAGTGAAAGAGGAGAGCTGCAAAGTCACATTTCCTCAAATGAAAGTGAAAGTGTGTCTGAGAGACAGCAGAGCTGCAATCGAGACAAGTCTCTCCGTTTCTCTCTAAAGAAATATTCAACTGAATCCATCAGGTTTTTCTCAACAAAACAGCAGAATCTCTGCCAAACCCTGGTGAGTACACGGCCCTACAAAGCCAAAATGCTCTGACTCAGTATTTGGTCAAAGTTTAGTTCAAACCAGAATCTGACTGTTTTACATCTGTTTTACCAGATAAAAGATATGATGTCATAGAAAAGTGTCATTTTCCATAAAAACAACATGTACATAATACCAGAACTACATAACAGAGGTAGAAACTAAACCATAGTGACTGTCCCCACATGCAGCCACAGCTAGCATTAGCTTCAGCTAATTTACCCACTTCTCCTCGACCCATTTCCTGTTTTGATGCTACAAACTGCTTAAGCTAACTAGTCTAGGTGAGGTGGTCTTTGGATTGTCCAAAGGACAGAGATTCTGGTTTTATGTTCCTTTTACTGCCTAAGAAGGCATAAAACTGACTTTTTAAAACTTTTACAGCTGTTACAAACTTTGGTAAACAGAGTTAAAGCTTAAAGTTTCCAGCTGCTCTCTGCTGTTCTGCATTTGGGTCTTTGACTTGTCTTATTGTCATTTCCCATAAACATGTGTAGTTTAATGCTGGCTAATGTATTAATAATGACATTTATGTTCACATCATATTTTTGAGTAATATTCAGAGAAATAGTGTTTTCCCCGGGCAGCCAAAGTAAAGGTTTTGGAATGAAGATCTCCACGTTATCACTTATTTTCTGAGCTTGGTGATCTCATAGAAATACCACATCACATCTGAGCTCTCCTTCACTCGCAGCATAGTCCAGCACCTGACTGAGTAATAAGCTGTCTCAGTAAATCAGATGCTGAATACATGCAGACTGCAGCCACACATTCATGACAACGACAGCTCATATCTGTGTTGTTTAATTTTTTAGTAAATTTTTCCCTCAGTTAGTGCAATATAACAACAGAACTCAGGATGACTCTCCTGATATTCCACTAATCATTGTTTGATTTTATGAATCAAAAGATATTTAATTACAGTTTTCTTGTTTCCCTTTTTCATCCTTCTTGTCCTCAGAGTGTGGATATGTCTGCTGCCAGCTGTCTGCTGACTGAAGATCAGTTTCTGTGCTCCATCTGTCTGGATGTGTTCACTGATCCAGTCAGCACACCATGTGGACACAACTTCTGTAAAACCTGCATCACTGAACACTGGAATATTAATGTCCTGTGTCAGTGTCCCAGCTGTAAAAAGGTTTTCAACACAAAACCTGAGCTGCAGGTCAACACTTTCATCTCTGAGATGGCTGCTCAGTTCAGACAGTCAGCTCAACAGAAAGCCAGCAGCAGCAGCTCAGAGCAACAAGCTGCCAAACCAGGAGAAGTTCCCTGTGACGTCTGCACTGGAACCAAACTGAAGGCCCTGAAGTCCTGCCTGGTGTGTCTGGCCTCCTACTGTGAGACTCACCTGGAGCCTCATCTGACAATGGCAGGCCTGAAAAGACATCAGCTGATCGACCCTGTGGAGAACCTGGAAGGCAGGATGTGTACGAAGCACGATAAACTGCTGGAGCTGTTCTGTAAGACCGACCAGATGTGTGTCTGCATGCTCTGCACTGTTTTAGACCACAAGACACATGATGTTGTTCCTCTGAAAGAAGAATATGAAGGAAAGAAGGCCGAGCTGGGGAAGACAGAGGCTGAAACTCAGCAGATGATCCAGAAGAGACGACTGAAGATTCAGGAGATCAAACGCTCAGTGGAGCTCAGTAAGGAAGATGCAGACAGAGAGATAGCAGGTGGTGTTCAGGTCTTCAGCGCTCTGAAGGAGTCTGTTGAGAGAAGCCAGGCCGAGCTCATCGACACGATCAAAGAGAAGCAGAGAGAGACAGAGAAACAGGCTGAAGGCTTCATCAAAGAGCTGGAACAGGAAATCTCTGAGCTGAAGAAGAGAAGCTCTGAGGTGGAGCAGCTCTCACGCTCTGAAGACCACCTCCACCTCCTCCAAAGCCTCCCGTCCCTGAACGCTGCTCCACCCACCAAGGACTGGACAGAAGTCAGCGTCCGTCCACCTTCATATGAGGGGACTGTGAGGAGAGCTGTGAATCAGCTGGAGGAGACGCTCAGTAAACAGATGAAGAAGCTGCTTGAGCTGAAGAGGGTCCAGCAGTATGCAGTGGATGTGACACTCGATCCTGATACAGCACAGCCTTGGCTCCTCCTGTCTGATGATGGAAAACAAGTTAAACATGGTGATGTCAAGAAAAATCTCCCAGACAATCCAGAGAGATTTGATTATTGTCCTAATGTCTTAGCAAAGCAGAGTTTCTCTTCAGGAAGATTTTACTACGAGGTTCAGGTTAAAGGGAAGACTAAGTGGACTTTAGGAGTGGCCAGAGAGTCGATCAACAGGAAGGGAAAAATCACTCTGAGTCCTCAGAAAGGTTACTGGACGATATGTTTGAGGAATGAAAATGAGTACAAAGCTCTTGCTTGCCCTCCAGTCCGTCTCTCTCTGAAGTCTCAGCCTGAGAAGGTGGGGGTGTTTGTGGATTATGAGGAGGGTCTGGTCTCCTTTTATGACGTTGATGCTGCAGCTCTTATCTACTCCTTTACTGGCTGCTGCTTCACTGAGAAACTCTACCCACTCTTTAGTCCTTGTAATAACGATGGTGGTAAAAACTCTGCCCCTCTGATCATCTCTCCTGTCAATCACACTGAGTAAAACAACGCTGATTAGATTCTAATTAATGTGTTTTTTCCCTGTCTTTCTGTAAATGTTTTCCTCACGTGTCACAGTGCTACTTACTACTACAACAATTTTTTTCCCCCACTCTGTTTTATTTGATCTAATATGGTCTAATTTATTCTAATAACTGCATTTCCTGCCTTCACGTTCAGGTTACTTTATTTACTTTATTTTTACCCGGTAGATTTGTTTTGCGGAAGATGAGTCATCCTCCCATTTTAGAAACAACACAGACAATAGATAAACATAATAAAACAATTTTAAACTATAATAAATGTACTCAGGTACTCCAATCATCACTAAATAAATAAAATTATTAAGTAAATGTTGCTTTTATGTCATCTGTGCATCTTGTTCTTCTGAGTGACGGCTGCTGGAACAAAGCTAGTTTACACCGCTTTATTCTGCACTTTCGGACTATAAACCGCTGTGCAAAGGGTGGACGTCATCATTAAAAATTGAGCCAGTTATCAGCTGTAGCTGTCTGGTGTACTGGGATGTTGGGTATAGCTGTGACTTATCAATTAGCCTATAAGACCATTTAACAATTTGATTTTAATACACAATTCTTCACCGTTCACTAGCTCTGTCTTTAGTGTGCTCTGAAAAAAAAAAAATCTGTTTTTTTCTACACAGCAGTTGCTCTGTAAATGGAAAACAAAGAAAGTCGCGTGGACCTTGTCCTTAACAATATTCCAGCAAATCAGCAACAGGTGGTGTTATTGCTCGTGCACAGGAGTGATGGGGGGAAGTGGACAGTGGGAGAGAGAGAGAGTTATTTACACCGGCACGCTGGAACATGCTGGACTACAGGCACTGTGAAGGAGGAGAGATGGCCAAGAAACAGCCAAAGAGGAAAAGGTCTGACGAGTATATACAGAGGCCCTGTCTACACGAACACGGGTATTTTCAAAATCGTGACTTTTTCCAATGCGGTTTGGCTGTTCCTCCACACGGAAACGCACTTAAACCGAACATTTTTGAAAACCCCTGCCAAGTTTGTAAGAGACGCCGGTTGCAGTGTTGTTGTGTAAATAGTAAAACCGGAGTTTTTGCCTGGGACATCATCTACTGTGTTTTACGTCAGATTGTGCACCGCTGACTGCTTTGTTGACGATTCTGTGCAATGGTGGACGTAGACAAAAATATTGCTGCTAATAACTGTGGTAACAGGGCTTATAACATGTAAATGCTCAGTTCTCCCACTATATTGCGGAACAGAGGTGTCAGAATGCAATACTAGGCAAGGCACTGCTAATGAAAACACTCCTGCGACACCGTTGCCGGTTTTGGATGAGACCCGGTCAGACCCCTAGTTGGTGGGACAGCTTTGAGAACGAAGTGGTTGTTGCTGAAGAATGGAGAGAGAATTGTCGTTAGCCAAAGACAGCTGTTGACTTTGAGTGAGCTGCTTCGCCTGCACATCGAAGGGCAGACAACTGTAATGAGATTGCTTGTCAGTGTTGTCAAAAAAAGTTGCCTGCACACTGTACTATTTAGCAGACGAGACTAGATTAGGCAAGACGGCAGATGCCTTTGCATTGTCAAGACAGGTGGTGTCGAGTATAGTAAGGCATGTATGTGACGCGATTACTGTCCACTTGGGCCCTGTGTATATTACCTGTCACTGTGTCCAAAGTAGAGGAACTTGTTGTTGTGTGGGTTTCACCGAGCCCATGGCATTCCTCAGTGCATCGCTGCCGTGGATGGGACCCATGTGGAAATAAAGCAGCCATCTATACATGATATGGATTATTTGAACAGAAAGGGGAGGTTTTCTCTTAACATAGCAGCCACCTGTGACTACAGATATTCATTTCATACTGAAAGCACGGTTTGGAGCACGGAGAAGGGCACGGAGAAGGGCGATGGACATTAACCGACCTTCCCTTTGTCATCGACGCCTGTTTTGTGCTCCATAACTACTGTGTGGCCACCAAGGAGACGATGGACGAGAACAGAGTCAATTCAGCATGACAAGGACAACAAGCCAGACACACAGACTTATTTCAGAGCCGACTGCATCACAGCAGAAGGGAAAAGGGTCAGGAGAGTCCTTCCTCGGGGTGGGAATCTCTTGGCACCTCACGATTTAATTCTATTATGATACTAATTAGGACTAATTAAAAGGACTAGTTTACATCCCTAATTTACTTCATTAACCTCAGCTGCATGGTTCCTCATTTCTTAAACAATATAATATTTTTATAGTAGAATTTAGAGAAATAGTGTTTTCCCCAGGAAGCCAAAGTATGTCATCACTTATTTTCTGAGCTTGGTGATCTCATAGAAATACCACCACTGAACTGCACATCTGAGCTCTCCCTCTCTTGCAGCATAGTCCAGGACCTGACTGGTCTAACACAGTTTTATCTCTCACACTCTAATTTCATACAAGCCCTCTAATTTATAACAATCTGCAGCCTGAAACATGCTCTTCATAAATAACTGTAATTTCGACAGTTCCTAAACCTTAGGAGTTTCAAAATCCTGCATGAAAATACACATAATCATTATAAATCACCTGTTTTCTTAGACACACTAATTTTCCTGGTTTCCAGCATTGGAAAGGAATTAAGGCCTACTACTCTCTGTAAAAATATAAATACAATAGGCCTATTTTACAACCTCAACATCACAGAGAAGCCTTCTTGTGGCCCAGTGACAAAAGTTTTCCATCTCAGTGTGTCTTTACTTTTCCCTGTTATGTGATCAATAAGAAATCTGTCACGTAAAGAAAAGATGGTAAACAGATTGGAAAGTAGAAGAAAAGTAAAAAGACAGACTAAACAGTGAGCTTAACACTGGAGTGTTTGTGGGATTGTAGAGGGACTGTAAAGGGAGCGTTGTAGCCTGTTGATCAAAGCACACCAGTATGTTCTTGAAAATGTTGCACTGACCTCTTTTGTTATGTTAAAGCTAAAGAAGAAGAAACAAAAAGTAAAAACTCATCTTGTTCCGAAGATGTGTCAAGGATTTTCTGAAGCAGGCAATAAAACCTCCCTGCAGAGGAGGAGCAAAAGGGAAAGAGGAGAGCTGCAACGTCACATTTCCCCAAATGAAAGTGAAAGTGTGTCTGAGCAACAGCAGAGCTGCAATCGAGACAAGTCTCTCCGTTTCTCTCTAAAGAAATATTCAACTGAATCCATCAGGTTTTTCTCAACAAAACAGCAGAATCTCTGCCAAACCCTGGTGAGTACACGGCCCTACAAAGCCAAAATGCTCTGACTCAGTATTTGGTCAAAGTTTAGTTCAAACCAGAATCTGACTGTTTTACATCTGTTTAACCAGATAAAAGATATGATGCTGTAGACTTGTGTGATCCATGATAAAAACAACATGTATATTTTGCCAGAACAGTAAAACAGAGGTAAGAACCAACTTACTGCTGTCTGCCTTTGTAAAGCAGTACAGCTGATAATATTTTGGCCTACTGTGTCTCAACAGCTGGTATCACCTAAAAACTATAAATAGCGCTATACTTGGACTAGGTCCATCTGTGGCCAAGGAGGTTGTGGAGAGAAACTAAATGTATCACTAGATGTATAAAGGCAATGTTAAATTGGAATAAAAATGTTTATTTTGGAGTTGAATTATTTTATAATTTTACAGATTTAAATGGCTTGGGGTGTTATCACTGGAATGCTGAAGACCTTAGATTAGTGTCTAATTGTTTCATTTATTACCTCATTTATATTCATTTATTTACCTGATTTATTATTTATTAGTCTACTATTATCGAATAACTAAGAAGCAGCTAACAGCAAAAGCTCAAGTCATATCAGTGAGTGGCAGCAGGCAGCAATCAGCCAGAGGTTTCCTTCAAACATGATGTAAAACCACAGGGAACAAAAGGCAGAGGGATCCACCTCGACTTGTTTACTCTAAAAAAAAATCCACCAAACAAACGGTCTTATCTTTGGATGACTCTCAAACCGGGACATTGACAGGAAGCTCAGTTAGTGGACTCTCTCTTTGCAACAAACATCAATTTAATATAGACCTATATATTATTTAAAACTACTACTAAAAACTGTTATTTGGAAGAAAAGTTGAGCATTTAGGTTGCTATTTGATTACTGTAAAGGCAAAAATAGTTAGGGCCCAAGCACAAACTGTGCGAGGTCCCTACTGAAACTGAACGGATTATTATTTTTATTTTTTTCTGCAAAGTAACCTAAATTTTGGGTGCAACATACTCGAAAAGTCACCAAACTTTTGTATTTAATGGTCATTTTTGGCAATTTACAAACTTTGTACTTTAACGAACTCCTCCTAGGGATTTAGTCCGACCAACTTCAGATTTGTGCTGTGCGCTCAAAACCCATTGACGATTAAAAGTTGTACAAACAGTGAGTTTTTGTGGAACGGCGTGCCCGTGGCGTGGCATCAAAAATCAATGATTCTCCATTAAAAAGGTAGTTATTGTACCTTCAGTCTACATGCTCACATCTGCGCCAAATTTGGAATACATTATAAGAGTCCCGCCCTGAACACATCCACATGCCAATATTCACTCAACATCACAGCGCCACCTGCTGGCAACATGAAATGACACGTTTTATGCTGTAATGTACAACTCCGAGCAGGTTGGACATATCAAATTCAAAACTTTCCCAGAAAACCAATAACGCATTGATGAAGCCATGTTATAAAACTCGTGACTTTGCAGTAAATGGTGTGCCGGGGGTGTGGCGGCAAAGTTAAACTCTTCGCCATGACGCAAGAAGTAGTTGTAACTTGACTGTTCATGCTCACATTTGTACCAGATTTTACACGTTTCAAAAGAGTCCTGCCCTAAACATACAAGACAACATTCACCCATAGTCATAGCGTCACCTACTGGCAACAGTAGTATTGAACTTGAATTGGAACTTGATCATCAATGGTCTGAAATCAATATTGCAGGCTGCACCAACGTTTAAGTGTGAGTTTGGCAGCATTTACATCAATATCAACACCAACACCACCTGCTGCTCTTTCTCTCTCTCCACCTGTTGCTGTAGGTTCTGTATATTTTGTCTCTTTGACTTTTATATATATATTACTTCATCATTGGTTGATTTTATTAATCAAAACATAGGTAATAGTTTTGTTTTTCACACTTGTTGTCCTCAGAGTGTGGATATGTCTGCTGCCAGCTGTCTGCTGACTGAAGATCAGTTTCTGTGCTCCATCTGTCTGGATGTGTTCACTGATCCAGTCAGCACACCATGTGGACACAACTTCTGTAAAACCTGCATCACTGAACACTGGAATATTAGTGTCCCGTGTCAGTGTCCCAACTGTAAAAAGGTTTTCAACACAAAACCTGAGCTGCAGGTCAACACTTTCATCTCTGAGATGGCTGCTCAGTTCAGACAGTCAGCTCAACAGAAAGCCAGCAGCAGCAGCTCAGAGCAACAAGCTGCCAAACCAGGAGAAGTTCCCTGTGACGTCTGCACTGGAACCAAACTGAAGGCCCTGAAGTCCTGCCTGGTGTGTCTGGTCTCCTACTGTGAGACTCACCTGGAGCCTCATCTGACAGCTTCACGCCTGAAAAGACATCAGCTGATCGACCCTGTGGAGAACCTGGAAGGCAGGATGTGTACGAAGCACGATAAACTGCTGGAGCTGTTCTGTAAGACCGACCAGATGTGTGTCTGCATGCTCTGCACTGTTTTAGACCACAAGACACATGATGTTGTTCCTCTGAAAGAAGAATATGAAGGAAAGAAGGCCGAGCTGGGGAAGACAGAGGCTGAAACTCAGCAGATGATCCAGAAGAGACGACTGAAGATTCAGGAGATCAAACGCTCAGTGGAGCTCAGTAAGGAAGATGCAGACAGAGAGATAGCAGGTGGTGTTCAGGTCTTCAGCGCTTTGAAGGAGTCTGTTGAGAGAAGCCAGGCCGAGCTCATCGACACGATCAAAGAGAAGCAGAGAGACAGAGAAACAGGCTGAAGGCTTCATCAAAGAGCTGGAACAGGAAATCTCTGAGCTGAAGAAGAGAAGCTCTGAGGTGGAGCAGCTCTCACGCTCTGAAGACCTCCTCCACCTCCTCCAAAGCCTCCCGTCCCTGAACGCTGCTCCACCCACCAAGGACTGGACAGAAGTCAGCGTCCGTCCACCTTCATATGAGGGGACTGTGAGGAGAGCTGTGAATCAGCTGGAGGAGACGCTCAGTAAACAGATGAAGAAGCTGTTTGAGGCCGAGCTGAAGAGGGTCCAGCAGTATGCAGTGGATGTGACACTCGATCCTGATATCGTACATCCCAGACCTGCACAGTCTAATGATAAACAACAGGCAAATCAAGGTAATAACTGTAGGTGTGTCCTATCAAACCAGGGTTTCACTTCAGGAAGGTTTTACTTCGCTGTTCATGTTAAAAAGTGGTCTACGTGGACTTTAGGAGTGGCCATAAAGTTGACCAACATGAAAGAAATAACCACACTGAGCCCCACTAATGGTTACTGGACTGTATGCCATAAGCGGCGTGGTGGGTTCTTTGCTCCTGCAGATCCTGCAGTCCGTCTCTCACCGAAGTCTCAGCCTGAGAAGGTGGGGGTGTTTGTGGATTATGAGGAGGGTCTGGTCTCCTTTTATGACGTTGATGCTACAGCTCATATCTACTCCTTTACTGGCTGCCGCTTCACTGAGAAACTCTACCCATTCTTTAGTCCCTGTCCGAATAATGGTGGTAAAATCCACAACACTGATTTGTGTGTAGTGCAATGAGTGCTTTTTTTTTTACTATTAAGTAGAAACTGCCTTCAAAACGGCCAAAGCTGTACAAAAATGTAGTGAAAAGGTGAAGCTTTTGCCAAAGTCATTATAAGCCTAGGTGGTAATTCAAAACTTTGATGGATGTATGTAGGATGTAGTGTTTTGTTACATGCTTTTCTTCTTTTCTTTTAATAAATAAAACCAAATCTTGGATGTTTGTAGGTCAGAAGACCTTACGTATGTAAGAACTAGCGGCTGTTATCAATGCTAAACTACAAAACAACCTCGAACAGCAGATGTTGTTTGTAATGTTTCGACAACCAACTCATACCAAATCAGCCAAAAGCTGCTCCACCCACCAAGGACTGGACAGAAGTCAGCGTCCGTCCACCTTCATATGAGGGGACTGTGAGGAGAGCTGTGAATCAGCTGGAGGAGACGCTCAGGAAACAGATGGAGGAGATGTTTGAGCTGAAGAGGGTCCAGCAGTATGCAGTGGATGTGACACTTGATCCTGATACAGCAAATCCTGCTCTCATCCTGTCTGATGATGGAAAACAAGTTAAACATGGTAATGTAAAGAAAAATCTCCCAGACAATCCAGAGAGATTTGATTATTGTCCTAATGTCTTAGCAAAGCAGAGTTTCTCTTCAGGAAGATTTTACTACGAGGTTCAGGTTAAAGGGAAGACTAAGTGGGATTTAGGAGTGGCCAGAGAGTCGATCAACAGGAAGGGAAAAATCACTCTGAGTCCTCAGAAAGGTTACTGGACGATATGGTTGAGGAATGAAAATGAGTACAAAGCTCTTGCTGGCCCTTCAGTCCGTCTCTCTCTGAAGTCTCAGCCTGAGAAGGTGGGGGTGTTTGTGGATTATGAGGAGGGTCTGGTCTCCTTTTATGACGTTGATGCTGCAGCTCTTATCTACTCCTTTACTGGCTGCCGCTTCACTGAGAAACTCTACCCATACTTTAGTCCTTGTAATAACAATGGTGGTAAAAACTCTGCCCCTCTGATCATCTCTCCTGTCAATCACACTGAGTAAAACAACGCTGATTAGATTCTAATTAATGTGTTTTTTCCCTGTCTTTCTGTAAATGTTTTCCTCACGTGTCACAGTGCTACTTACTACTACAACAATTTTTTTTTCACTCTGTTTTATTTGATCTAATATGGTCTAATTTATTCTAATAACTGCATTTCCTGCCTTCACGTTCAGGTTACTTTATTTACTTTATTTTTACCCGGTAGATTTGTTTTGCGGAAGATGAGTCATCCTCCCATTTTAGAAACAACACAGACAATAGATAAACATAATAAAACAATTTTAAACTATAATAAATGTACTCAGGTACTCCAATCATCACTAAATAAATAAAATTATTAAGTAAATGTTGCTTTTATGTCATCTGTGCATCTTGTTCTTGCTGATGCTAGTTTACACCGCTTTATTCTGCACTTTCGGACTATAAACCGCTGTGCAAAGGGTGGACGTCATCATTAAAAATTGTGTGGACTGGATGTTTTTTTAAAGGCAGGAGGAAAAATTCAGTTTATAAAAATACCCGTGTCTGTGTGAACTAGGCCAGAGAAGAAAAAGGGAGCACACACATTTAATTGAAAATAGGACGCCTCACACCTTGGGACAAAATCATCGATGACAGGGCCGGGGCTGGCCTCATTGTCCTGAAGCTAACTAACAATAACAGAGTCATCTGAAGAGACATCAGAACAATTGGTCTAAAATCATTAAAGGTTTTGGGGCAACTGGATGTGGGAACAGGGACTAACATATCACCCTTCCAGACTTAGTTACATGCTGTGCCTGTAAGGACTTGTGAAAAGGAAAAATGTTGTGGAATACAAGACTCAGATCTTTTGCACAAGATTTAAATAAACGACCACAGATTATGTCAGGTCCATGATTCTTATTTACTCTTACCGAGAGGAAGGCTGATTATCTTCAAGTTTGTTACTCAGTTCTTGAGTTTCATTACTTAAATCAAAGGAACCAAAGCAATCATAAAAAGGATTAAGAGCATTAGCAAACTCAGCATCTGAGTTGAAACCATCCAGGGTGACTTGACTGCTGTTCTTTGGATTCTGGAGGATGCTACAGTTTTCAGACCTGTTTTTGATATTAAGCTATTAAGTCAAAACCTGAGCTCTACTCAGAAAGTTCCTCTCAGGACTGTAGCCATCTTTTTACTGAGATCTATTGGTGGCCGTGGGGGTTGAGAAGGGAAACTGTTGGTTTCCTGCTTCCCAGAGCAGCTTCCATTTTTTTCTTCTGCACATTTAATGTGTCTGATTCTCTGCTCTCTATATCATCATCCTCTCTCTCTGTGCCTCCTCTCCTCCTCTTCCCCAGTGTGAATATGGCCGTCAGATTAGAATATAATATTTTTATAGTAGAATTTAGAGAAATAGTGTTTTCCCCAGGAAGCCAAAGTATGTCATCACTTATTTTCTGAGCTTGGTGATCTCATAGAAATACCACCACTGAACTGCACATCTGAGCTCTCCCTCTCTTGCAGCATAGTCCAGGACCTGACTGGTCTAACACAGTTTTATCTCTCACACTCTAATTTCATACAAGCCCTCTAATTTATAACAATCTGCAGCCTGAAACATGCTCTTCATAAATAACTGTAATTTCGACAGTTCCTAAACCTTAGGAGTTTCAAAATCCTGCATGAAAATACACATGATCATTATAAATCACCTGTTTTCTTAGACACACTAATTTTCCTGGTTTCCAGCATTGGAAAGGAATTAAGGCCTACTACTCTCTGTAAAAATATAAATACAGTACGCCTATTTTACAACCTCAACATCACAGAGAAGCCTTCTTGTGGCCCAGTGACAAAAGTTTTCCATCTCAGTGTGTCTTTACTTTTCCCTGTTATGTGATCAATAAGAAATCTGTCACGTAAAGAAAAGATGGTAAACAGATTGGAAAGTAGAAGAAAAGTAAAAAAACAGACTAAACAGTGAGCTTAACACTGGAGTGTTTGTGGGATTGTAGAGGGACTGTAAAGGGAGCGTTGTAACCTGTTGATCAAAGCACACAGTATGTTCTTGAAAATGTTGCACTGACCTCGTTATGTTGTCTGTTTGTAATTGTATGTTATTTTGGCTGCTGTATACTTTCACTATAGAAAAACAAGAAGAAGAAACCAAAAGTAAAAACTCATCTTGTTCCAAAGCTGTCAAGGTTTTTCTCAAGGAGGCAATAAAACCTCCCTGCAGAGGAGGAGCAAAAGGGAAAGAGGAGCAAAATTAATCAGATTTGAAAGAATATAAACCAGTTTTATTTCAACAAAAGAAGACAAAGTTCCCAAAAGTTAAATCTAACGACAGAGAACGAAGGAAGGAGCAACCGTTAACGAAGAGAGCTGCAACGTCACATTTCCTCCAATGAAAGTGAAAGTGTGTCTGAGCAACAGCAGAGCTGCAGTCGAGACAAGTCTCTCTGTTTCTCTCTAAAGAAACATTCAACTGAATCCATCAGATTTTTCTCAACAAAACAGCAGAATCTCTGCCAAACCCTGGTGAGTACACGGCCCTACAAAGCCAAAATGCTCTGACTCAGTATTTGGTCAAAGTTTAGTTAAAACCAGAATCTGACTGTTTTACATCCGTTTAACCAGATAAAAGATTTGATGCTGTAGATTTGTGTGATCCATGATAAAAACAACATGTATATTTTGCCAGAGCAGTAAAACAGAGGTAAGAACCAAACCACAGTGACCGTATTCTACAAGCTAAAAGCTAACTAGCCTTGGTGAGATGCCCTTTGGATTGTACAAAAGTACAGAATATATATGGTTTTATGGGTTTTTCTCTCTCAACTTCCTGTTTCTGCAGAGTCCTTACTGCTGTCTGCCTTTGTAAAGCAGTACAGCTGATAATATTTTGGCCTACTGTGTCTCAACAGCTGGTATCACATAAAAACTATATATAGCGCTATACTTAGACAGGAAGTTCCACTCAGGCCTGAAATCTTTTTTAACTGAGGTCCATCTGTGAATGTTCTTCAATGGGCATGTCCGTGGCGTGGCTTCAAAGATCAACGGTACGCCATTAAACAGGAAGTTATTAAAACTTTAGTGTACATGCTCCGATCTCTACCAAACTTTACATGGTCGATAATAGTCCCGTCCTGAACACATCTACATGAAAATATTCAGTCAACACCATAGCGCCACCCACTGGTAACAGAGAGTAAGCTGTTTCTGACAAAACATGGTCGCCTCACACCTCGACGCTTTACACGTGCGAGGGCCCGCCCAACGCTGCTTGCAGCTTTAATTAGGGCCAGGGCACGAACCATTCGAGGTCCCTATTGAAACTGCAGGGATTTCTTTCTTTCTTTTTTCTGCAAAGTAACCTCTATTTGGGGGCTTAGACCTACTTGAAAACTCCCCAAACTTTGCACAAAATTCAGGAGTGGTGAAAAAACTTTCAGGCATGGGCGTGGCAAAATAGCTCGCTAGCGCCCCCTACAGAGCAGCCCCCGGACTAAGTTTCACCTGCGTGTACGACATTTCTGTGGTATGTGTATCACGTCCAGACATACAAAAAAGCCTCTTGGAGCCACTGCCTAAGCCCAACAGGAAGTCTGCCATTTTGGATTTTATGGTCATTTTTGGAACACTTTGTACTTTAACAAACTCCTCCGAGGGAATCAATCCAATCGACTTTAAGTTTTCGATGTTCAGTCTAAACCCACTGATGATTAAAAGTCGTACAAACGGTTATTACCAAAGTTCCATGCTTCGCCATGACACAGGAAGTTGTCGTAACTCAACTGTATATGCTCAGATCTCTACCAAATTTTACACGTTTATTAAGAGTCCCGCCCTGAACACATGTACCAACATTCACCCACAGTCATAGCGCCACCTTCTGGCAACAGGAAGTGACCTTCAGCAGCCCAACCACACATTTCACCTACATGTATGAAATTTCTGTGGCACATGTATCATGTTCAGATGTCTCAAAAAGCCTCCTGGAGTGATGCCCGACACCCAACAGAAAGTCGTCCTTTTTGAATCTTATGGTCATTTTTGGATGATTTACAGGCTCCGTACTTTAACAAACTCCTCATACAGAATTAGTCCGACCGACTTCAGATTTTTGCTGTGCAGTCTAAAGACACTGATGATTAAAAGTTGTACAAACGGTGAGTTTTCGTGGAATTAAAATGGGAAGTTGTTGTAACTTCAGTGTACATGCTCACATCTCCACCAAATTTGGAATGTACTAAAAAAGTCCTGCCTTGAACAAATCCACATGCCAATATTCACTCAACGTCACAGCGCCACCTGCTGGCAACAGGAAATGACATGTTTTATGCTTTAATGTACTACTCCTAGCAGGTTGGATATATCAAATTCAAAACTTTCCCAGACAACCAATAACGCATTGATGAAGCCATGTTGTAAAACTCATGACTTTGCAGTAAATGGTGTGCCGGTGGTGTGGCGGCAAAGTTAAACTCTTTGCCATGATGCAGGAAGTAGTTGTAACTTGACTGTTCATGCTCACATCGATTGAAACGAGTCCTGCCCTAAACACATGTACAAGACAACATTCACCCATAGTCATAGCGCCACCTACTGGCAACAGTAAGTGATCTTCAATGAAGAAGCCCCCATGGCACATGTATCATGCCCAAATGTGCAAAAAAGCCTCTTGGAGCGATGCCCTAAACACAACAGAAAGTTGACCATTTTGAATCTTATGGTCATTTTTGGATGATTTACAGGCTCCGTACTTTAACAAACTCCTCATACAGAATTAGTCCGACCGACTTCAGATTTTTGCTGTGCAGTCTAAAGACATTGATGATTAAAAGTTGTACAAATGGTAAGTTTTCGTGAAACGACGTGCCCGTGGCGTGGCATCCAAAATCAATGATTCGCCATGAAAGAGGAAGTTGTTTCAACTTCAGTGTACATGCTCACATCTGTACCAAATGTTACGTGCTTGATAACAGTCCTGCCCCGAACACAACTACATGTTCATTTATAGTCGTATATTGTGAAGAACACGTTTGTTCAGCGTCCGAAGCCCATGGCAAATTAACAGCCACACTGGCAGAGCTCCAGAATATGCAACGTGGCCGCCTCACACCTCGACGTGCTACATGCGAGGGCCCGACCAACGCTGCTTGCAGCTTTAATTTTAGTTTGTGTTCATTGAACTTGGAACTTGATCATCAATGGCCTGAAATCAATATTGCAGGCTGCACCAACGTTTAAGTGTGAGTTTGGCAGCATTTACATCAATATCAACACCAACACCACCTGCTGCTCTTTCTCTCTCTCCACCTGTTGCAGTAGGTTCTGTTTATTTTGTCTCTTTGACTTATATTACTTCATCATTGGTTGATTTTATGAATCAAAACATAGGTAATAGTTTTGTTTTTCCTTACTTGTTGTCCTCAGAGTGTGGATGTGTCTGCTGCCAGCTGTCTGCTGACTGAAGATCAGTTTCTGTGCTCCATCTGTCTGGATGTGTTCACTGATCCAGTCAGCACACCATGTGGACACAACTTCTGTAAAACCTGCATCACTGAACACTGGAATATTAATGTCCTGTATCAGTGTCCCAACTGTAAAAAGGTTTTCAACACAAAACCTGAGCTGCAGGTCAACACTTTCATCTCTGAGATGGCTGCTCAGTTCAGACAGTCAGCTCAACAGAAAGCCAGCATCAGCAGCTCAGAGCAACAAGCTGCCAAACCAGGAGAAGTTCCCTGTGACGTCTGCACTGGAACCAAACTGAAGGCCCTGAAGTCCTGCCTGGTGTGTCTGGCCTCCTACTGTGTGACTCACCTGGAGCCTCATCTGACAGCTTCACGCCTGAAAAGACATCAGCTGATCGACCCTGTGGAGAACCTGGAAGGTAGGATGTGTAAGAAGCACAATAAACTGCTGGAGCTATTCTGTAAGACCGACCAGATGTGTGTCTGCATGCCCTGCATATATTCAGACCACAAGACACATGATGTTGTTCCTCTGAAAGAAGGATATGAAGGAAAGAAGGCCGAGCTGGGGAAGACAGAGGCTGAAACTCAGCAGATGATCCAGAAGAGACGACTGAAGATTCAGGAGATCAAACGCTCGGTGGAGCTCAGTAAGGTTTATGCAGACAGAGAGATAGCAGGTGGTGTTCAGGTCTTCAGCGCTCTGAAGGAGTCTGTTGAGAGAAGCCAGGCCGAGTTCATCGACACGATCAAAGAGAAGCAGAGAAAGACAGAGAAACAGGCTGAAGGCTTCATCAAAGAGCTGGAACAGGAAATCTCTGAGCTGAAGAAGAGAAGCTCTGAGGTGGAGCAGCTCTCACGCTCTGAAGACCACCTCCACCTCCTCCAAAGACTCCTGTCCCTGAACGCTGCTCCACCCACCAAGGACTGGACAAAAGTCAGCGTTTGTCCACCTTCACATGAGGGGACTGTGAGGAGAGCTGTGAATCAGCTGGAGGAGACGCTCAGTGAACTGATGAAGAAGCTGCTTGAGGCCGAGCTGAAGAGGGTCCAGCAGTATGCAGTGGATGTGACACTCGATCCTGATATTGTACATCCCAGACCTGCACAATCTAATGATAAACAACAGGCAAATCAAGGTAGTGACTGCAGATGTGTCTTATCAAAGCAGGGTTTCACTTCGGGAAAATTTTACTTCGCTGTTCATGTTGAAAAGTGGTCTACGTGGACTTTAGGAGTGGCCATAAAGTTGGCCAACATGAAAGAAAAAATCACACTGGGTGCCACTAATGGTTACTGGACTGTATGCCATAAGTGGCGTGGTGGGTTCTTTGCTCCTGCAGACCCTTCAATCTGTTTCTCTCCGAAGTCTCAGCCTGAGAAGGTGGGGGTGTTTGTGGATTATGAGGAGGGTCTGGTCTCCTTTTATGACGTTGATGCTGCAGCTCATATCTACTCCTTTACTGGCTGCCGCTTCACTGAGAAACTCTACCCGTACTTTAGTCCCTGTCCGAATGATGGTGGTAAAATCCACAACACTGATTTGTGTGTAGTGCAATGAGTGCTTTTTTTTTTTTACTATTAAGTAGAAACTGCCTTCAAAACGGCCAAAGCTGTACAAAAATGTAATGAAAAGGTGAAGCTTTTGCCAAAGTCATTATAAGCCTAGGTGGTAATTCAAAACCTTGATGTAAGTATGTAGGATATAGTGTTTTGTTACATGCTTTTCTTCTTTTCTTTTAATAAATAAAACCAAATCTTGGATGTTTGTAGGTCAGAAGACCTTACGTATGTAAGAACTAGCAGCTGTTATCAATGCTAAACTACAAAACAACCTCGAACAGCAGATGTTGTTTGTAATGTTTCGACAACCAACTCATACCAAATGAGCCAAAAGCTGCTCCACCCACCAAGGACTGGACAGAAGTCAGCGTCCGTCCACCTTCATATGAGGGGACTGTGAGGAGAGCTGTGAATCAGCTGGAGGAGACGCTCAGTAAACAGATGAAGAAGCTGTTTGAGGCCGAGCTGAAGAGGGTCCAGCAGTATGCAGTGGATGTGACACTCGATCCTGATACAACACATCCCTTGCTCATCTTCTGATGATGGAAAACAAGTAAACTGTGGTGATAATGAATACAAAGCTCTTGCTGTATATTTGTTGCTGATGTACGGTATATAACTTTAATGAACAAGACTAAACCATCAGAATACAATGTCATCAGGAATAAGAACATTTGCATGCTTTTCTCGGTTTTTCTTTTTAAATAAACAAAAGCCTGATTAAGTTATTTTGTTTTTGATTGATATTAAAGCTGAAAAACAGCTGATGGTGTTTCTAATGAGACCAAATCATGTGATCAGCCATTTTCAGACATGACTTGACGTGACTACCTAACCCCATCACATCTGAGATGGTCCCTGTGTAAGATAATGTGGTGTTATTTAAGGTTTGAGTTGTACAGGGTTTGCCCAGTACATCTGGGGGCCCTAAGCAGGATCATTTTGGGGGCCCTGCCTCGCAGTTGATTGACCACCAGAACCAAAACCAGCTACTATATGCAATTATAATTTATTTTTTTACAGTATTGTTTTTAGATCAAGGTAATAATTTGGCACAGAATGAAAAACTACGTACAAACAATTTCAGTACAACACAAATCACTACTGCACACAAGAAATGTAATGGGCCAGTGGGGAGGACACTGCAGCTGTAAGATTCAAAAGGTTCAATCAGCAGCATTTTTAAATAAAAACCTTACTTGGTCAGACAGATTTGATGACCACTGACTAGCATCACTTGGTGGAGGTGGAGCAGAGTTCCTAGAAACAGAGAAGGTCAGTTGACATTCATCAGCAGAACCACTGGAGCTGTGGGGTCAAATAAGTTGGAACATTTTTAGTTACTGTATCACTAGAACCTGTCAGACTTAGTTTAAAGCAGAATTGTAATCTAAATCATAGGATCAATTTATTGTACCAAAGACAAATTATTAATTTACGATCAATTCTATCAATTCACATTAAGTTAGCACTTTTTACATGTCAGAACACAGGCTATGTGTTTAACTGACTCAAAAAACTGTCCACTCCTCTCCTGCTGCTGCAGTGACCAAGAAAGCAGACACTGTTTCTGTGCAACTTACAGCTGATCAATAATTAATTTCTAACCAACTCAGCCTTGATTCTCTTCTGCAGTCTGAGATGTTTTTCATATATTTTTGTGTCTTAGTGGGTTAAAATGAAAAATGACTTGGCACTTGGATCCATTTAGACTTGACTTGAGTCCTGAAAGAAAAACTATCAAGTCTCAAGTTCTGACCTGGTAAAATCCTCGAACAAAGAAAAATTATTAAGACAGCGACAGGCAGGACTTGAATATTAAATTATCAAGCGTTTGCATTGAAATGAATTCATCTCAGCTACAATATGCTCAGAAAAATATAACAGATTTACCTCTAACTCACTCTAAACTCATACAAGCCCTCTAGTGGAGGTCATAACAAACTGCAACCTGAAACAAATAACTGTAATTTAGATATACAAAAGTCTAAACTTTAGGAGTTTTAGTTTCAAAATCCTGCATGAAAATACAAGTAGTCTTTATAGATCAACTGTTTGTGAAAATGAAAATACAGTAGGCTTTTGCCAGTTTCTTTACTTTTCCCTGTTATGTGATCAATAAGAAATCTGTCACGTAAAGAAAAGATGGTAAACAGATTGGAAAGTAGAAGAAAAGTAAAAAAACAGACTAAACAGTGAGCTTAACACTGGAGTGTAGCCTGTTGATCAAAGCACACAGTATGTTCTTGAAAATGCTGCACTGACCACTTGTTATGTTGTCTGTTTGTAATTGTATGTTATTTTGGCTGCTGTGTACTTTCACTATAGAAAAACAAGAAGAAACAAAAAGTAAAAACTCATCTTGTTCCAAAGCTTTTCTCAAGGAGGCAATAAAACCTCCCTGCAGAGGAGGAACACGGCCTCGGGCCCACGGTTCTCTCCAATTACAAAAGGGCCCACCATGGACCCAATCTGTCTGACTGAACATGCAGCCTTGTTGTGTAGTTGAATATTTTGAATACAGTTTCTTTGTCTTGATTGTGGTAAAAAAAAAAGTAAGACCCACGTAGGCCTGTGTGTCTTCTGCAGAGGCGAGCCCACACCACTCCACAATATTCAGAGAAAAATTCAGATTAAAGTTGTACACACAAATCAGGAGGGTGAACACAAAGAGGCTGCTGTTCCTGCAGGTCAGAGGAGAGAAAAAGTCACGCATTAAAGATCCACAGTGCCTGCAGCATACCGGACAAGCCGAGGATCTAGCTGTAAAAACTAAACTAACAAAGCATTATTTATGTACATTAATTAATCAGCATTGAAAATAACCATTAAAATCAGCAGGGGAAGGGCCTAGAAACGGCTGTTTCTCTCTCTCTCCCTTACATGTCCCTTCTGTCTGTGGATCAGTGCTACAAGGGGTGGAAATGTAATTAGCACCGACAGTTAGCCTATATTTACAACCTTGAAAAAGCAAGCAGGTGAAGAAACCAAACTAAATGATGATGATCTGACTTGTGCCGTGCTGAGACGCACTGAGTCGCGCTGAGTCACACACTCACACTTGCCAGCATACAGTGCATCTACTGGCAGCTATTTGTGGGGCTTGCAGATTTTGATAGTCAGTCAGCCAATCAAAACTTACAGACTCTGGGTCCAAATCTTACCCACAACAATATATAGGCCTACATGCCCAAATTCATACATACAAATAAAAAACACTAATAATAAACCATGGTTAAGACAACTAAAAGAAAAGAGAAGAATTAAAATGACTTAGGGACACAGAAGGTACCAGAATCAACATGTAACCCTGATAAACTGCAAAGTGAATTAGAATAGGTAATATTGCTTTGGGATTTTATTTCCATAAGGGGGCACCATTAGCGGATATAGAACTATTCCCCTGTTTTCTGAGAGAGGAAGAAAATGGGGTACAGACAGAGAAAAACAGACTGAGACCAGAGGAGAGCAGATGAACCACGGTACAAAAGTTGAGAGCGAGAAAATTACTATTAAGCCAATTTATTGTACTGAGATTAACATACTTTGAGTTAGCCAATCCTTTAAGTCACTGCAAGTCCTGGGAGGATCGTTATTTGTTGTTTTGAAGATTGTTTGCTAGCTAACGTTAATGGTGTTAGCTTTCTACTGTTGGCATGTTGCTACAGGAGGAGAGCTCACAACACAGATTCTACGGTTTACTTTTAACTTGATACAAGACAAGAAAAAAAAAAAAAACAATCACAGATTTATGTTGTGCAGTTAATAGCATAAAAGCTAGTCTAAAAACTTTGCACTTCTAGACAAATTAGTTGAAGTTTGTTTTGAATGTCATATGTTTTAATTGCTTAATCTAACAGTGTGACATTGTTCCATATGAGTGCGATAGTGGGTTGCAGCTTTTGGTTATGCTGTAAATTGTCAATTTACCGTATATTATGTAAAAGATTAGAGAACAGGACGATAGAGATTAACTAAGCCCTTGACCTGCCATATGAAGGTTGTTTTTTTGTGATTTCCAAACGAAAGAGAGAAACACATGCATGCAAGCACTAGCCAGACAGTGACTACAGCAGGACAACGTGGAGAGGCAACAGGACGTCCAGTCTCCCATCATCCATCCTGTTCTGTCATCCAGATTTGATTCTTCCATTGGATTCTCCTTCACGTGGATCTCGGATAAGCAAAACAAAACAAAAGAGGCTTCTAACATTTAAAAAAATCAAACTACCCAGGTAGATGTGGACAGTAAAATATTTTTCTTGAATTGAACTGAACAAAACAGGGGACAGACTAGAGTGTCTTATTGTGTTCATTTATGTCTGTGAAATAAATGCCATTGTTATGAGAGTATTCTATCAGCTATCATTCATGTCTAAAGCTGTTAAGAACATATTAAGCCCTGGAGCAGGCTAAAAAGCATGGCCACGGACGGAGGATAGTAAACCACCTGTAAAGCCCTAGTTGGACCCGGTGATTGAGCCCAGCCTCTGTGTTCAATTCATCTGCTAATAAAGAAAACATACTGCTCGGAAATAACCTATGACTTCATAATCCTGGAGAATATCCAAGTTTTTGTTTTCGAAAATTTACGATTCTAATCTGAGAATTTTTTCTCGGTATATTACCCCTCCCCTGGCTCTGTATTTCTATTTCATATACAGTATCATGCATTTCCCCTGATTAATAGGTCAAAACATGGTAGCTCCGCTTTTATCTTGTGAAGCTGAAAAGAGCATCAAAAACAGATCTACAACTGAAAAGAGCAGCAATAAATACTAGTAAGAGCTCATAGTACATATCACATCAATAGGGTAGATACCTAGGGAAGGAAGTAAGAGTTAAAAAAAAGTGCAATCAATACAAATCATTTTAGTGGATAGAAGAAGAAGAGCACAGGAAGTGCATATTAGAGGTTAGGAGTTAGAGGTGTTATCAGAGGATGAGTTTTCAAGAGCTTCTTGAAGTTAGATGTAAATTTTAACCGGTCCTGTGCAGATTTTTGCGTGCATGCCGTGCTGCCGACAACTGCACTCATTTCACGGTTCTTCGCTGGTCTATTTCAAGTAGCTGGCTATTTAAATACAATAAAATATTCTTTCTGTGGTTAATCAACGGTGATAAATTATCCGAAAGTCCCGCGAGGTGCAGACAACTCAGCACAACACCAGTGAAGCTGGGGTTCCATCTCTTGAGCAAGTGTTCCACTACACACATACTGTACATGCTGCGCCTACACATGCGCACTGATCCCCCAAGTTTAGGGTTACAATTTTGGATTTATTTATGCACTTTAAAAACATTTATTGAAAGTTTTTTTCTTTTTACATGTTTATTTAAATTTGAATCAGGATCCGCCCATCAAAACATTGAATCTTCGACTATTCGGGGTTAGCCCATTTACACACCAACCACGTCAAGGCCCCCGCAAGTCGCAAAGGCAAACCAGTATAATAACCACACAGCCCCGAGGCTTTGATGGGAAATGCCAAGCACTCGCTCACCAAAGAAGGGGCTGGCTGCCACCTTTTGACGGTAGAACCTAGTGAACGTGGACTTAGACGATCATGTGGCTGCTGCTCATTAAGCCGAAAGGGAGGCTCCCCGCCACAAGGCCCATGAGGCAGCAATGCCACGGGTTGAGTGTGCTTGCACCCCGTGCGGGACAGGCACCCCTGAAAAAACATACGCCGCAGGGTTACGGCCGACTTCCCTGCCTCCAGCTGGGTCTGCAGGAACGACAGGATGTCCTGTGCCCTCACCGAGTAAGGATCCACCTGTCGAGTTCCGCACCAGGTGGCAAACACCCCGCAGCAGTAAGCGTAGTTGGGCCGCGCCTCTTGCATTGTTCTCACCACAGGCTCTGGCAAGCCTAGGGCCCGGCTTCAGGGTCCAGGCCACCAGCCTGAGTCCTGCTGGGAAGGGGTGGAACGGGCTACCGCCTGCCTTTGACAGCAGGTCCCTCCTGTGCAGGAGCTCCCACGGCGTCCCGAGGGACAGGCTCACTGAGAACCATGTCATTTGAGGCCACCAGAATCAGCCTCACCACATCCACCCACAGTCTGCGGAGAAGATGCTGGAGGAGAGTGAAGGGAGGAAAGGCGTAAAGCAGTCCTTGGGGCCACAGGTGGGCCAGAGCATCCCAGCCCAAAGGTGGATTGTCGTTCTTCAGGGAGAAGAAGAGTTGACAAAGAGCCGATTGTATGCACACGAACAGGTCGGCTTGCCGAAGTTGTGCCATATCTCCTCCACCACCTGGGTGGGGTCCCCCTCTCGACATGATGTCCGCTGCTGAGTTCAGCGGCCCTGACACATGCACCGCTCTGAGAGAGCAGAAGCGCGGGGGGGGGGGTTGCCAGTTTGCAGAGGGCAGGGGAGCAGATGTCTTTTAAGGGTTTTAATCTTTGCAAAGGGTCAGACAGACATACAGAGTGCAAACAGTCTGCAGAATGTAAGACAAAAAGCCAGTGAAGAAACAGGTGACTTTATACTGTTAAAGGTATTACGCAGCTATCTTAGGTAGGAAGGGAGTAGGGTACAACTGCCCTGAGCTGAAGGCCTGGAAACATCATGGGAACCTCTACCTAACTGCAACGAAATAAAATGATCAAAAACCACACAGTGAAACATTGGTCTATAATGATGAAGCATGTAGGGTGAAACAGTAAACTGAGTAAAATATGAAATTTCCATCACAAAAGTCAGCTGCAGTCGTCTCAAAGGCACCTAATAAACTCTTAAACTCTCACTACACTTTAAGATTTTCAAAATCATGTGGAAATAAAAGTGATCCTTATAAATCACTTGTTTTCTTAGACACATTGGGTTTTTTTTTAGCTGTTGAAAGTAATGAAGGCCTACTGCTCTATGTAACTGAGGATCCTTTTCTAAAATACACTATTTTAAAACTCAACATCACAGAGAAGCCTGCTTGTGGCCCAGTGACAAACGTTTTCCATCTCAGTGTTTCTTTACTTTTCCCTGTAATGTGATCAGTAAGAAATCTGTCACAAAAAGAAAAGATGGAACAGTTTGGAAAGCAGAAAGAAAGTGAAATTACAGGCTATACAGAAAGCTGAACACTGGAGTGTTTGTGGAATTGCACAGGGAGCGTTATAGCCTGTTGATCAAAATTTTGTTGTAGATCAAAAGATACAGTATTGTTCTTGAAAATGTTGCACTGACGTCTTTTGTTATGTTGTCTGTTTGCAATTGTAAGTTCTTTTGGCTGCTGTATACTTCCACTATAGAAAAACAAGAAGAAACAAAAAGTAAAAACTCATCTTGTTCCAAAGCTGTGTCATGGTATTTCCCAAGGAGTCAATAAAACCTCACATCTGGAGCTACACTGAGAGAAGGAACAACAGTGAAAGAGCAGAGCTGCAACGTCACATTTCCTCAAATCAAAGTCAAAGTTTGTCTGAGCGACAGCACAGCTGCAGTCGAGACAAGTCTTTCTGTTTCTCTCTACAGAAACTGAGAGACTTGTGTTTCTAATGACACCAAATTGTGCGATTAAAAACACCATCAGCTGTTCTCAGACGTGACTCGAGCTGACGAGCTCCAATCCCCCATCACATCTGAGACAGTCTGCAGTGGAAGATAATATGGTGTTATTTAAGGTTTGAGTTGTGTTTGAGCAGCTGATATGAACTCTAAACCAGAGCTACTAGTTTGTAGAGAATAAGTGACACCTGAGGACGCCCTCTAGTGGAGTTCATAACATACTGCAGCCTGTGGCCACATGAGGACGCGCTCTGAGTAAATAACTACACAGTCTGATGCTGCAGCAGATTACATGACTGCAGGAGCTCAATGAGATCCAAGTGTGTTTTGATGTTTTTTATTCTCATTCTAAAATCAGCAACTTTACTTTCACTTAAGATGACTTCCTCAAAGAATTGTACCTCAACTCCTTTTAAAAAGGGTCAAGCTCAGAGAATCCCTGCTGTAAATCTGCAGTAAATATTGGACTTTTTACCGCACTACATCTGTCTAACAACTTGCATTTTGTTACAATTCTGAAATAATTGTAAACCCATAGAGGGACTTCATGTAATCCATCCTCTCATCTGATGACATGACAACCAAACAACTTAAGATACAACACATAGAAAGACTCACTGGGAGAAAGCTTCACACAACATGCTGGAAACTCAGGTAAACAGCTAAAAACAAACTGCTCCACATTTGCTTTGCACCTTTACATCATTTCTTGCAGGCAGCACTTTGACATAATACTGGTGGTTCACAGGATAGTAATATGGATCACATTAGTATTTTATAGTATTTTGCACTGGATAATGTTACCAACCGCTTGGCGTTAGCCGGCGAGCTAATGTTACCTAACTTGAGCCAACTAAAGCACAACATCAAAATATGTTTCACATGTTTTGCAATAATTTTAGTTTACCTGACCAACAGGATGAAAGACAATTCTGTTTGGGTTTTGTCAGTTTCAAAACAATGATCGATCTGATTCTGGTTTTGGCCTGATGGGTTTCAGCACATAAAACTTTGTTGTTGGTTTTTATCCTTATGTGAAATTTGTGTTGTGCTGGGAGCCGATCATTTTATGGTGTTAGGTGACTGCATTTTGTTAGCTGTGGTGTTGTTACCATAGAAGGCAAGAGGCTTGGGAGCGTGCATGTGGAGAACCCAACCTGATTCCTTCACGTAAGAAGCACAATAGTTGCTGCTCCAAGCAACAGAGACAACAGGTTTGCAGTTCATTTCTGAGTCCTAATCTCAATGTCCACACAGACTCACAGACTTTGAAGCATGTTCCTGGTTAGTCCATGAGTGCCTAGGCCTGTCCCACTGTCAAATCATATATTCACTTTATAAAATAAGTTCCAGTGTTTAAGATTAGATAGATTAAACTACCAAAAGTACATGAAGGAGTTAAAACCATCTCTGCCCCCACCAATGACAACAATAAAGTACCGCTTACATAGATCAGTAAAATAAAAACGATCAATTCTATAATAGTAAAACACTGACAGTAGCCACTCTGCATCAGTACTTTTACTTTTAATACTTTAAGTACATTTTGTTGCCAATACTTCTGTACTTTTACTTACATGAAATTTTGAACACAGGACTTTTACTTGTAATGGAGTATTTTTATACTGTGGTACTGCTACTTTTACTTCAGTAAATGAGTTGAATCCTTCTTCCATCGCTGGTTACTGCCTGTAAATATTTAGTGAACACATTTCTACAAAGGAGCAGCTGGTTGGAGGAATGTTTTCATTTAGTGACGAATAAACCTGCAGGAGGATGAGTGTGATCAGCTGCTGCAACTGGCTGCTGTCACTGTTGTTTTAACTTTTCACTCTGAAGCCGTTTAACAGTCGTTCGCTGCTTCAGAGTCCAAAATCATCAACAGTTCACTTCATCATGTGTTCATCAGTTCATATTGTTTGCTGACAGTCGGAGAACTCAGCACTGACCTTTGGGTGGTAGGAGTGGCACGACTCCGGCCGTCGCTGTACCTTCTGGGATTTCATCCTGTTGCACATCACCGTGGGGTTATGTTCACTGCCATTAAGGAAAACAGACCACTTGTTGCTGAGGACCATTGTTTGAACATTTTTTGAAAACAGCCATTATATTATACCTGAGTTTTGGAGCTGATAACAACATTAGTTTAGACTTCAAGGAATATAAACCAGTTTCATTTAAAAAAAGAAGACAAAGTTCCCAAAAGTTGTATATAACTTTTACATGAAATGTGTCTAAATAAAATACAGGAACTATCTGATCAAAGAATAAGTAAACAAGACTACAGATTTTAATTTTTATCTTCCAGTATTTGAAAGTGATACTCTTCTACAGACGGTCATTCCTAAGGTGTGCTGGAGTTACACGAGCATTGTGCGGTGCAGTAAGAGGTGTGTGAACGCACTGCAGGCCTTTATGTGAAGAATTTATTGTTACAGAAACTATCAGCAGCAAACACTCAACATGAAATGTGATTAGTCAGGATTGTGTCCCCACTGTAGTAGTCTGGTTGTTTTTATCCAGCAGGAGTGGTGTTATTGTTGTCTGTCAGTAAGTGAAGGATATATTTGATCTCTTATGCTCCAGCAGGATTGGTCCATACTGACAAGAACAGCCACAGTCCTGAGGCCTGAGTCACAACCAGAACATCCTGAAACACAGAGAACAAGTTACAGCCAATCAATCAATCAATCAACAAACTCCCTCATTTACACTGAAGGGAGGAGCAACAGTGAAAGTGGAAAGCTGCAACGTCACGTTTCTTCAAATCAAAGTGTGTCTGAGTGACAGCAGAGCTGTAGTCAAGACAAGTCTCTCTGTTTCTCTCTAAAGAAACATTCAACTGAATCCATCAGGTTTTTCCTCAACAAAACCCAGCAGAATCTCTGCCAAACCCTGGTGAGTACACGGCCCTACAAAGCCAAAATGCACTGACTCAGTTTTTGGTCAAAATTTAGTTCAAACCAGAATCTGACTGTTTTACATCTGTTTTACCAGATAAAAGATATGATGTCAGAGATTTATGTTAATTTTGTTGCTGTTAAAAGACAGTAAATATTATCAGCTGTACTTGTTTGGCAGAGACTCTGCTGTGTTGTTAAGTCAGTTTAACTTTTCTTTACAAGATAGACAGAGACTTGTCTCGACTGCAGGTCTGCTGTCACTCAGAAGAATGTTTTGTTTCATCTTGAGGAATGTGAAAGTTAAAATGTCATGCTTTTCCAGGGCTGCTCCACCTCTTTCTGCTATGCAGGTGAGGCTTTGTTCCCTTCAGGTTTGACCTGATTAGTGACCTTCCTTTGGCACAAGGTGAATTTAGTCTGGAGCAAAGCACTTAAAGCTTGTAAGGGCACCTTGTGGTTTCCTGAGACTTTTTACCGAGTTTTATACAGTATGTCACAAAAGTGACTACACCCCTCACATCTTTGTAAAATATTTGATTATATCTCTTCATGTGACAGCACTGAAGAAAAATAACACATCACACAGCCATTCATGTGTAAACCGTTGGCATCAAAAGTGACTACACCCTTAAGTGAAAATGTGCAAATTGGGCCCAATTAGCCATTTTCCCTCCCCGGTGTCATATGAGTCGTTAGTGTTACAAGGTCTCAGGTGTGAATGGGGAGCAGGTGTGTTGTGGTGGTGTCGCTCTCACACTCCCTCATACTGCTCACTGGAAGTTCAACATGGCATCTCATGGCAAAGAACTCTGAGGATTGAAAAAAAGAATTGTTGCTCTACATAAAGACGGCCCAGGCTTTAAGAAGATTGCAAAGGTTCCACTCAGAACAGGCCTCGCCATGGTCGACCAAAGAAGTTGAGTACAGGTGCTCAGCGTCATATCCAGAGGTTGTCTTTGGGAAATAGACATATGAGTGCTGCCAGCATTGCTGCAGCTCTGCCAGAGCTACGGTGAGTAGCTCCTGTTAGCTCTTACACTCTGTGTTCCCGGTGAGTTGGTCTTTTGTCACGTCAATTACATGACTTAAATAATAATAAAAATAGCCATCATCACTTTTCCTCTTCGGAGACCAGACTTGCTAACCCTCCTGTTTTTCACTGCCCTCTCCAGGCTCAGCAGCATGTTTAATGTTACGGTAACCTAGTGTTTGAGGCTATGCTGTTGACAGACATGCTTGTAAATTTATTTCTGAAACAGTTTTGCAGTTCTAGCAACCGGTCCTCTCATTTCTCTCATTTATTACTTCTAAATATTTTCTAACAACAGATAACACTGCCTGTTGCTAAATTAGCCACAAAGCTAATGCTGTGTTTATCACTATGGTTTATCAGTGGATGAGCGCGAACATTAATGAGCGATTAAACTGTAGAGTCTGTAGTTACAGTCGGCGTGTCAGAAATGATTAAACCAGAGGGGACTTGTGAATAAACGTGAGCTGAACAAGCATCTAGAACACAGTTGCAGGTCCTTGTTGTTTACGGTCATGTAGTATTAGATTAATTCCAGGGCAGCGTTTCCTCTGCGTCATAGAGCCAAAAGTGTGGAAATCATTTCTGCAGCATTGGATAGAATTAACAGAGTGCTGGTGATAAACTAGATGTAGAAAGTAGTCATCATGTATGCAAAGTAATAACTATTGCATCGCATCTTCCTCTTCACAATACCCCATAGATTTTCTATAGGGTTAAGGTCAGGCCAGTTTGCTGGCCAATGAAGAACAGGGATACCATGGTCCTTAAACCAGGTACTGGTAGCTTTGGCACTGTGCGCAGGTGCCAAGTCCTCATTCAAAATGAAGTCTGCATCTCCATAAAGTTGGTCAGCAGCAGGAAGCATGAAGTGCTCTAAAACTTCCTGGTAGAAGGCTGCGTTGACCTTGGACCTCAGAAAACACAATGGACCAACACCAGCAGATGACATGGCACCCCAAACCATCATTGACTGTGGAAACACTGGACTTCAAGCAACGTGGATTCTGTGCCTCTCCTCTCCTCCTCCAGACTCTGGGACCTTGATTTCCAAAGGAAATGCAAAATTTACTTTCATCATAGAACATAACTTTGGACCACTCAGCAGCAGTCCAGTCCTTTTTGTCTTTAGCCCAGGCGAGACGCTTCTGACACTGTGTCTTGTTCAAGAGTGGCTTGACACAAGGAATGCGACAGCTGAAACCCATGTCTTGCATACGTCTGTGCGTGGTGGTTCTTGAAGCACTGACTCCAGCTGCAGTCCACTCTTTGGGAATCTCCCCCACATTTTTAAATGGGTTTTGTTTCACAATCCTCTCCAGGGTGCGGTTATCCCTATTGCTTATACGCTTTTTTTTTTACCACATCTTTTCCTTCCCTTCGCCTCTCTATTAATGTGCTTGGACACAGAGCTCTGTGAACAGCCAGCCTCTTTAGCAATGACCTTTTGTGTCTTGCCCTCCTTGTGCAAGGTGTCATGGTCATCTTTTGGACAGCTGTCAAGTCAGCATAAACTGCATTATGTAATGGTATCTTGCTGAGGTCTCAACATAACAAATGTTAGGAAAATTTTTTCTTTATGTTGTGCGTTTCTTAAAATAAGGGGGGAAAAGAACATCGGCCGATATCGGCTATTAAAATCCTTAATTATTCAAATTGGTATCAGAGTTAAAAATCCCATATCGGTCGGTTTTAATGATAACAATCCCAACGCCACCAAGACAACCTCTGCCTCGCTAAAGAAGCTGAGGGTAAAGGTGATGGACTGGACAAGCATGTCTCCAGACCTAAACCCTATTGAGCATCTGTGTAGCATCCTCAAACAAAAGGTGGAGGAGCGAAAGGTCTCTAACATCCACCAGCTCTAAGAAGTCATCATGGACGAGTGGACGAGGACTCCAGAGGTAGCCTGTGAAGCTCTGGTGAACTCCATGCACAAGAGGGTTATTGCTGTGCTGGAAAATATTGGTGGCCACAAAAAAAATATTGACACTTTGGACATTTTCACTTAGGGGTGTACTCACTTTTTTTTTTTCCACGTTTAGACATAATGGCTGTGTGATGTGTTATTGTACACTCATTACTTTACATTGTAGTAAAGTGACATTTCTTCAGTGTTGTCACATGAATAGATAATAAAATATTTACAAAAATGTGAGGGGTGTAGTCACTTGTCACATACTGTATGTATTTTTCTTATATTGGAGTCTACAGCATGCTCTAACAGTCAAACAACAAAACAAGAGGTCAATTCAACACATGTGAGAACATACTGTAGTATCTTCAGCAAGGTGCAGTTGACCTTGATTTCATCCCAAGTTTGTTTTTCTCACACTTTTTATCCTCAGAGTGTGGATATGTCTGCTGCCAGCTGTCTGCTGACTGAAGATCAGTTTCTGTGCTCCATCTGTCTGGATGTGTTCACTGATCCAGTCAGCACACCATGTGGACACAACTTCTGTAAAACCTGCATCACTGAACACTGGAATATTAATGTCCCGTGTCAGTGTCCCAACTGTAAAAAGGTTTTCTACACAAAACCTGAGTTGCAGGTCAACACTTTCATCTCTGAGATGGCTGCTCAGTTCAGACAGTCAGCTCAACAGAAAACCAGCAGCAGCAGCTCAGAGCAACAAGCTGCCAAACCAGGAGAAGTTCCCTGTGACGTCTGCACTGGAACCAAACTGAAGGCCCTGAAGTCCTGCCTGGTGTGTCTGGCCTCCTACTGTGAGACTCACCTGGAGCCTCATCTGACAATGGCAGGCCTGAAAAGACATCAGCTGATCGACCCTGTGGAGAACCTGGAAGGCAGGATGTGTACGAAGCACGATAAACTGCTGGAGCTGTTCTGTAAGACCGACCAGATGTGTGTCTGCATGCTCTGCACTGTTTTAGACCACAAGACACATGATGTTGTTCCTCTGAAAGAAGAATATGAAGGAAAGAAGGCCGAGCTGGGGAAGACAGAGGCTGAAACTCAGCAGATGATCCAGAAGAGACGACTGAAGATTCAGGAGATCAAACGCTCAGTGGAGCTCAGTAAGGAAGATGCAGACAGAGAGATAGCAGGTGGTGTTCACGTCTTCAGCGCTCTGAAGGAGTCTGTTGAGAGAAGCCAGGCCGAGCTCATCGACACGATCAAAGAGAAGCAGAGAGAGACAGAGAAACAGGCTGAAGGCTTCATCAAAGAGCTGGAACAGGAAATCTCTGAGCTGAAGAAGAGAAGCTCTGAGGTGGAGCAGCTCTCACGCTCTGAAGACCACCTCCACCTCCTCCAAAGACTCCCGTCCCTGAACGCTGCTCCACCCACCAAGGACTGGACAGAAGTCAGCGTCCGTCCACCTTCATATGAGGGGACTGTGAGGAGAGCTGTGAATCAGCTGGAGGAGACGCTCAGGAAACAGATGAAGAAGCTGCTTGAGGCTGAACTGAAAGGGGTCCAGCAGTATGCAGTGGATGTGACACTCGATCCTGATACAGCACATCCCTACCTCATCCTGTCTGATGATGGAAAACAAGTACACGATAGTGACGTAAAGAAGAATCTCCCAGGAAATCAAGAAAGATTTGATACTTGTCCTAATGTCTTAGCAAAACAGTGTTTCTCTTCAGGAAGATTTTACTACGAGGTTCAGGTTAAAGGGAAGACTGACTGGGATTTAGGAGTGGCCAGAGAGTCGATCAACAGGAAGGGACTAATCCCACTGAGTCCTCAGAAAGGTTATTGGATGATTTTGTTGAGGAATGAAAATGAATACGAAGCTGCTGCTGGCCCTGCAGTCCGTCTCTCTCTGAAGTCTCAGCCTGAGAAGGTGGGGGTGTTTGTGGATTATGAGGAGGGTCTGGTCTCCTTTTATGACGTTGATGCTGCAGCTCTTATCTACTCCTTTACTGGCTGCTACTTCACTGAGAAACTCTACCCACTCTTTTGTCCCAGTCTTAACTATGGTGGTAGAAACTCTGCCCCTCTGATCATCTCTCCCGTCAATTATACTGAGTAGAACCATTTGATTTTCTACAGAAAGATTCATTTAATATAACAATATTTATTGCTGATGGTATACACCCAACACACCAATTTAACTGCTTCGACTGATTTGATCTAATATTGTCTAATTTATTCTGCATTACCTTCCTTCAAGACTGTTAAAGATGACTGATGTCTGGGTGCCAAATTTTAAACTTTTTATTGTCTGATTTTTTATATAATTATATGTATATACAGTGCATGTTATTTAATTGTGCCTTTCATGGTCACAAGTCTGAATAAGGTCAGTGAGATAAGCAAGGGAACGATTTTAGGGGGATTTGAATAATTAATAGTAGGATTTTAAAGTTATTCCTTTTCGACACAGGGAGTGTCGAAAAGTTTACTTGTATCAGCAGAGGAGTGACATGTTCCGTAGACTTCGAGTGTGTTATGATCCGTGCTGCAGAGTTCTGGATGAGTTGAAGTGCCTGCTAGGATTGCATTGCATTGCAGTAGTCAATACGTGATGAGACCAAAGGCTGAGTTGGAGAAAGAAAGGGTACAGTCCAATATGACATAAAGGCTCTTTACCTGTGAACCAATGAGCAGTAGCTCAGTCTGACTGTTATTGAGTTGTAGGTGGTTGTGTCATCCGTGACTGTATATCATGCAGGCAAGCCCTATTCACTTTAGCGCATCTGGCCCCGAAGCATAAATAATCTGGTATATGACAAAAAAAGTAAAACTACATGTATTGTATGGAACTAGCTAACGACTGAGCCAGATTATTTCCTTTTCATATTTGTTGAATTTTACATGAGCTGTACCAATCACCGCCAGTCCAGGGCTCAACAATAAGGAGTGCCCGACCTGCGGCATCTCCCCTACTGATGCTAACGACAACCACGCTCGTTAGTGAGTACGTGATGCAATAAAAACTTCGCTAGTAAAAAGCCAATACTAAATACTTAAACCTGTTTAATACACACGCAAAACGCAATGTTTTAATCTGCTCAGTCTCTCATCCACTGCAGCTGTGTTTTGGTTTTACACAGGCTCGGCGGTAGTTTGGCTAAAGCTAATTGTTAAAACAAGCTAAAGTGAAAGCTGTCTGTCTTCAGTAACGGTTTAGCTTAGTTTGCCAGTACATTAAAATATGGCACATTATAAACTCAGCGGTTTGAGACAGACCAGCCCTCCTCTCTACCTGCAGCTGCAGAGGGAGGAGGATGACGACGACGACAAGAGGGGCTGCTTGCCTGAGTTGTTCATTCTTTCTAAGGAATATGATTTATTTTGACATTTTAGATTTGTTTCCAGTGAGATATGAGTGACTTTGGTGTTGTAAATCTTTTTGTTGCTATAGAAACATTTAGTTAAATTAGTATTTCAAATAATTATTTATTTAGTAATAAATAGGACTGATGAGAGCATTGAGAAAGAACTGAACCAATAAGGAGTGCCAATACAAGTGTGTCAATAAAATCCTACTGATACACATTCCAATTTGAGAATATGTCCGGCACCTCTCCATGTCCTGGTTTTAAAATCCGGCCCAATTGAATTTGTAATTGAATATCCTTGATTAGGGAAATGTTATCATGATAAAAAAATTATCACGATAAGTATCAAATCGTCATTTCTTTGGAGTTTAAAGGCCGATTTCTGCTCCTGAGTGAAAGTTGAAGAAACCTGATGTTGGTGGGGGAAATGTGGGGGAGATTCACAAACTGTGGTTTACACTCTTCTTTAGGGACAACACTTGATGTCATACAGTGGATCACTTCACATATCTGAGGAAGAACATTCAAAACAATTATGATAAAATCTTCAAACAAATATGCATGAGTAAAAAATTAAAAGCTTTTTTCAGTCGATTTTAACTCAACAAAATAAACATTTTAATAAAGTCGTAATTTGGGTATGATTTAAGTTTATAAAATCAAAAATGTTTATTGAACATTTATTATATTGTTATTGAAAAATTATATCGTGATAATTATTGTTTTATTGTCCAGTTCTAGTCTTGATGTAAACACATAAAGCTGTGTATCGTCTGCATAACAGTGAAAATGGATATTGTAGTAGTAAATAATAAACATAAGTGCTCCTAAGACTGAACCATGCAGTACTCCATGGTGAACTCTGGAACTTCCTGAACCTTAGTTTTGAATTTGAACAACAGTGTGTCCTGCTGAAAGATATGAAAACCACTGAAAAACGGTTCCCCCAGTTTCAGGTGCAGCCAGACGATTAAACCCATTCTCATCCCATGGAATCAAAAATGGATGTTTTGTCAAGACCCCTTGGCGTCCCTTTTTAACGCCCTGGGTACCCTTTAGCTGTGGTTGTGTACGTGTAAGAATAACTATGCAACATCCGGTCAAGTTAGCAAGCAATGCATATGCAATGTGGTGAAACCATGTTTTCAGTAATTTATAGTAGTACTTTTAAAGTTGAACAATGATGGTAATGGGCTTCCCCCAGTGCAATGCAGAAGGATATGACAAAGCATAGCTACTTGATGCTCTGGGATAAGAATGGGCTGGACTACCCATGAGGAGGGATGTGATACAGTGTCAAAGACTGCAGTGAAGGAGGATGAGGATAGAAAGTAGACTATGGTGCACGGAGGAGGTTGCTATTGACTGTAACTAGGGCAGTTTCTGTGCTGTTTGGAATTCTTCAAGGAGATTATTGTTATTGAGGTCGGTCTGTAGTTGAGAAGCAACAACCATCTCAAGATTTTAGACATGAATGGTAAGTTTGGAATTGACCTGTAGTTGTTGTGGTTGTTGCAGTCTAAACCCGTTTTTTCCAGAGTTGTTTTGTTTATGGCAGTTTTCAGCAAATGGTCAGAGGAGTTGATAATGGACATTATTGCCATCACTGTGTGGTATTATTAAATGTAATCTTAATTTTTATACTGTTAACTAGTTTTATTATACTGTTTATTATGTACGTTGTGAATGTGATGGACATTGTTGCCATGGAGACCTTTGGGTGTGGCGTGGGCGCACCTCAAAATTTAACAGTCTACATGTGCTGTCTCCGTGGTAAGTTACTTTGACATCAGCTCCATTAAATATTTATTTTAAATCATCTTCTTGTGGGTAAAAGTGTGGTTTAATTACTTATATTAAGCATGTAATGTGAACATCAGCTTTTAGTTGCCGGTGAAAATGAGTTATGTTAACTTTGTGGCCTTTTAACTGTTTTTCTGTAAATTTGTTTAAAATGTGTGTCGTGTTTAGCTAGGTTAATTCCAGTTTAAGTTCAATGCATTTATTGTTTTGGTTTATAGAAACGTGCTGGAGTTTTAAGACTGACTGTGATGGAGGATTAATCTTTATCCTGTGTTACCAGATAAACGAATTGAAGCCAAAGATCCACTTGTGTGTGTTTCACTTTTCTACACAACGCAACCGCTACACGAGCATGCTTTAACTTGGCTTGTAGGGATTAGATCCATGTGACATATGGAGAAAATGTAGATCTTTCATAATCAACAGTACATAAAACTGTGAAATATTTAGGCTATTTGGAGACATCTCGACGCATAAAAGAGCAAGGTCGGAAACCACAGTTTAATATGACCTTTAAGCCCTCAGCCAGAACTGCCTAGGATACGGTCATGCTTCCATGACAAATTTGGTTAATTTTATGTAATTATACCTTTATTTTACCAGGCAAGTTAATTAAGAAAGACACCATGGGCTAAGGTGTACTTTGGAAAACCATCGTCACTTAACACAGTCTGCTGCTGCATTCAAAAATGCAGCCTGAAACTGTATCACGCAAAGAGGAAGCCATAAATCAATTGTATGCAGCTATGCCGCCAAGTTGTTGGGACCCGGCGTCATCTCAGATGGACCGTAAAACTGTGGAACCGTGAGCTGTGGTCAGATGAGTCCGCATTTCAGCTTGTTTTTGGGAAAAACAGACGTCGATGACATCCAGATTGTTATCAGCGAAAGGTACAAAAGCCAGCATCTGTGATGGTATGGGGGTGCACCAGTGCCCACGGCATGGGTAAGTTGCATGTGTGTGAAGGTACCATTGATGCAGAGGCATATATTGGGATTTTAGAGAGACATACAGCATGTTGCCATCAAGACCTCCATGCTTATTTCAGCAGGACAATGGTAGGCCTCATTCTGCACGGGCTACAACAGCATGCCTAGACACAGAGTACTACTCCTTAGATCTGTCTCCTATTGAAAATGTATGGCGCATCATCAAGAGGAGAATCAGACAACAGCAATTTTGCATCAAGCAAGAAAACTGTAAAACTGGCACAATTATTATCTTCACTTCCCAAATGATTAGAAAGTTTTATTAAAGGAAAAGTAATGTAACACAATGGTAAACATGCCTCTATCCCAACTTTTGTTGAGTGTGTTGCAGGCATCAAATTATTTGTTTATATTTACAAAATACAATTACGCTGGTCAGTAAAACTATGGAAAATCTTTCCTCTGTACTTTTGTTAGTTAAATAAAAGTTCATGTCAATTAACAAATCCCAGAATTTTGTTTTATTGCTTTTTTGGAAAATATCCCAACTTTTTTGGAAATGGGGTTTGTACATCTGCTTATGCACAACAAGTCAAGTCTTAATGTAAAGCCTCTCCAAGTGGCAACCTAGGGCCTCAAGCTGACAAAATTCACGCGTGTACCGGGGTGCAGTATAATGTATACATTCATTCCACACAGACTGATATATTTCAAGTGTTCATTATATTTTAATTTTGATGATTGTAACTGACAACTAATGAAAACCCCAAAATCAGTATCTCAGAAAATTAGAATATTTTGAAAAGGTTCAATATTGAAGACACCTGGTGCCACACTCTAATCAGCTAATTAACTCAAAACACCTGCAAAGGCCTTTAAGTGGTCTCTCAGTCTAGTTCTGTAGGCTACACAATCATGGGGAAGACTGCTGACTTGACAGCTGTCCAAAAGACGACCATTGACCCTTTGCACAAGGAGGGCAAGACACAAAAGGTCATTGCTAAAGAGACTGGCTGTTCACAGAGCTCTGTGTCCAAGCAATAGGGATAACCTCACCCTGGAGAGGATTGTGAAACAAAACCCATTCAAAAATGTGGGTGAGATTCACAAAGAGTGGACTGCAGCTGGAGTCAGTACTTCAAGAACCACCACGCACAGACGTATGCAAGACATGGGTTTCAGCTGTCGCATTCCTTGTGTCAAGCCACTCTTGAACAAGACACAGCGTCAGAAGCGTCTCGTCTGGGCTAAAGACAAAAAGGACTGGACTGCTGCTGAGTGGTCCAAAGTTATGTTCTCTGATGAAAGTAAATTTTGCATTTCTTTTGGAAATCAAGGTCCCAGAGTCTGGAGGAAGAGAGGAGAGGCACAGAATCCACGTTGCTTGAAGTCCAGTGTTTCCACAGTCAGTGATGGTTTGGGTGCCATGTCATCTGCTGGTGTTGGTCCACTGTGTTTTCTGAGGTCCAAGGTCAACGCAGCCGTCTACCATGAAGTTTTAGAGCACTTCATGCTTCCTGCTGCTGACCAACTTTATGGAGATGCAGATTTCATTTTCCAACAGGACTTGGCACCTGCACACAGTGCCAAAGCCACCAGTACCTGGTTTAAGGACCATGGTATCCCTGTTCTTAATTGGCCAGCAAACTGGCCAGACCTTAACCCTATAGAAAATCTATGGGGTATTGTGAAGAGGAAGATGCGATACGCCAGACCCAACAATGCAGAAGAGCTGAAGGCCACTGTCAGAGCAACCTGGGCTCTCACCTGAGCAGTGCCACAGACTGATAGACTCCATGCCACGCCGCATTGCTGCAGTAATTCAGGCAAAAGGAGCTCCAACTAAGTACTGAGTGCTGTACATGCTCATACTTTTCATGTTCATACTTTTCAGTTGGCTAACATTTCTAAAAATCCTTTTTGTATTGGTCTTAAGTAATATTCTAATTTTCGGAGAGACTGAATTTGGGATTTTCATTAGTTGTCAGTTTTAATCATCACAATTAAATGAAATAAACATTTGAAATATATCAGTCTGTGTGTAATGAATGAATATAATATCCAAGTTTCACTTTTTGAATGGAATTACTGAAATAAATCACCCATCAAGATGAGACATAGCACTATGGGTGCTTAAAACTTTGCAGAGTTTATGGATGAAATATATATGATTTTGATGGTGTGAATCTTTCTACCTGCAGTCTATTAGAAGCAGGAAAGTCTGAGTCCTTAAGATACCTGATGTTAAACTGCTGCTGGATCTGAATGAACCTCAGGCCTTAGTGTCACGTGAGTCTTCGAACGCTGCTTCAGGGTTTATTAGAACACTAGAAGAAATGTCTGTTGCTGGCTGTTTGCCAGCAGTCAGTCATGAGCTGCAGTAAAACACCTTGTAAAGTCAGGAAACATGCAGAGGCCTGAACAATAAATATTCTTTATATCAAAATCACAGTTTGAAAGATTACAGATTTCAAATCACAAGAGCTGCAAGTTGAATTATTTCCACCTTCGTTGTAGAGATTTGGGAAACATGACTCAGACAGAAAACTCTGGAAGTAGATCCCTGTGCAGTGAGCTACAGTCGCTAATCCAGGAGGCTGATTTCTGTGTTTCCTTTCAGTCAGACTCTGGGACGATCGTTTGAAATGATTCATGTAAAATGTAAGTTTGTTAATGAAGCTGTAGGAGGCTCGCTCGTCACAATTTGTTGGATGCTGTTTTACTGGAGTCGTGTTTCCTGGATCTCTACAACTCAGCTGGAAAGTACAACACATGTCCAACAAAGAAGAAGTAGTTTAGAGTAAGTTAACCTGAACGTCTTGTTTTTGACCTTCAGTGGTTTAACTTCTCACCTTGCTGCAGTGATGTACAGGTGTACTCCAGGACCCTGTAACATCACAGGTGGGTGTGGTTACAGGTGCAACAGAGCACATTTTGAAACAACGCTGTTTGTTTACTGAAAGTTGAAAAATAAAAACAGCATTTCTGACTTTGAGTAACTAAACGTACCGTTATATCTTTCTGAGGTGAGGGGGGGGGGGTCGGGGCCTGATGTTGAAGCTGTAGTGGATCCTCTGCAGAGCGTTTCACAACTAAAAGACCTAACAGACGTGTAAAGGTCACCTGAGGTCGTTGTGTCGTCAGCAGCACATTTGACACTTTAATGCAAACATAACTGTCATCATGTACAAACTGCAGTCTGTGTTTTATTAAAGCCAACAAGCTACAAACTGCTTCCACAGACTGTGATCTGATCTTTGTTACTCCTCCCTCCAGCTGAGACTGTTACGGTACGATTCTTCTCAGCATAATCTGTCATCAGATGGCTGGCATCTGCCGCTCTGTCTTCAGTTCTGCCATTTAGAGTTTAAACACATGCTGACCATAATTATTGTAACAGACTGTGTTTCACGGAGCAGCGTGGAAATGCTGCTGAATCACAAGTTACACGGAACTTTGATCTCTGAAAAACTAACTTTCCAATCGCATTTAGCCTTTAGACTTCTTCTGACCTGGAACAATTCTTACTGGGCTAAGATGGTTTCCTTAAAAAAATAAGAGGAATCATTAACAGAAAATGAAAAAATAATGTTCGGCATTCAAATATCCAGAAAGTGAATGCCTTCCTGTCCAGGAAAACCTGAAGTGTAACATGTGACTGCTGAATATCTCCGGCTGTCGTTCTTGTAGAAATCAGCAACCTGCCACTAGAGGTCTGTATGTGTCCAAGCTTCAACTGAAACCTCTGCAAGCCTATCTTGTCTTATCTATATCAGTGTTGCACTTGACTGAACTAAATAATAAATAAAATCCACTTTGCCTGCAGGTGAGTATTTTATTGGCTGCTGTATTTTCCGTTTGACCTTTGACCTCTCAAACAGCTGAAAATGTCAGTGTTAAAAGCTCAACCCTCATTCTTCTTCTCCTACTTTTTAAACTGTAAATCATCTGAAGGTAAAACCCTACTCGTACACAATATTTCTGTATCAAAAAGCTACACACACACACACACACACACACACACACTTTACATCCGTCCATCAGAGGCTGGACTCTTGTTTCTCCTGCAGCTCTCAAGCTGCTTCAAAGTTTTCATCCCCGTTCGGTTTATGTCAGGAAGGAAAAATTTGTCTAGATTCAGTTTTTAAAAAATCAAATAGCCCTTTAGTCTCCGCTGCAGACTAGCTGAAGCTCTTCTGGACAGCAGGAAAGAAATCTCTGAGATGTCCTGTTGTCTCTCGTGGCAGGTAAAAAAAAATAAAATCCTTTGGCTACCTGCGCGACGCTTCTTTATTCTACTTCCTACTTAAATCCTCACTGTCAGGTCCTGATTGGTGGGTTGGTCCTGGTTTACATCCAGCGGTGGAGCGATGAGACGAGCAGAGAGGCCGAGAAGAGAGATATTGACAGGGAGATGGCCGCCGCCCTGCCGCACTCCTTAGCATTTTCCTATTGGACAATATCAACATGTTAGAGTTACCAAGAAGACATCAAGATTATTATTGGTAGTAGATGTCTTTCTTTATTAATAACTAATGTGCAGCATATGGGTATTTTATTAACTTCATTAAAAATCGGTCCTTAATTTAAGTGCTAATGGATGTGTTTCTAAGATGTTAATCAGGTTGAATGATTGACTGAGTCTGTGTGGGATTGTGTTGCATCTTAAATCCATTACGGAGTTTGTGTGTAAAATCCTTCCCAGGTTTTTAGTGACTACTGATTTATTAAATTAGGCAGCACCATTAAAACTTAAGTCATGTCTGAGATAATAAAGACTAATGTCAAACATCTGTAGTGTTGTCCAATCAAGTTTGTAAACAGGATGTTGCAACAGAAACCGAGTGATATATGATACTGTTAATGTAATTATGACTTTGTTTTTTGATATCTGTTTGAATACAGTCAGACTTTTACACGTGCCTGACCAGCATTTCAATCAGTTCACGGTATGCAAGAACAGCCTGCTGCTCCAGCACCTCTGGTATCGCACCGCTGCAATCTCTGCAATCTCTGCAACCTCTGCAACCAGTGTCCCGCCCACTTTGCATCAGTGGTAGCTTCTTCTGGCAAACCAGCCCCACCCGTGGCTAACCAATACCATCTGTATGCTGCGTACCAATTTCAGAACTGCTGAGAGAAAATGGTGAAAAACCATTGGAAACCAACCAAATGGAAAGACCCTGTAAACCTCAACGGTTACCAAACCCTCCTGTCCTTCTTCTCAGCTAGCATTAGTGCGTTCTATAATGACAGAATCAGCAGTGCAACTGACTCACAAAAATAATTTTTCCACTTTTAAATCTCTACTAAATCCTCATCTGCCTACACCAGCTACAAACCTGACTGCCAATATGTTTGCCTCCTTCTTCACAGACCTGCTCATTCTATTGTAAATAGTCAAAAAGGTTAGGCTTACTTTACACGGTAAAAAAGACACGGGTGATGTGACGAGGGAGGATGTAGATTATGGGGGGGGGGGGGGGGGGGGGACCAAGCACTGCACCATGTGGCGGCGTCCAAGAAATACTGTGTCTCTGACCCCTACGATCAGCAAAAGCTGCAGCCCAGTCCCCGGTTCTCAAGCTGCCAGGCCCATCAGCTGCATTTGACACAGTAAACCACAACATTCTGCTATCTGCACTGCAGGCAATGGGCATCTTGAGCAAAGCACTCCTGTGGTTTAAATCCCACCGCTCTGGACGTCCCGACCAGAGGTGGAAAGAGTACATAAATATTCTACTTAAGTAAAAGTACTATTATTTTGATAAACTTTTACTTAAGTACAAGTAAAATTACCGGTATAAAAATCTACTCAAGTAAAAGTAAAAAGTAGTTCATTTAAAATTTAAAAGTTTTCGCAGTTACTTTTTCAGCCTCCTTAAATAATGTATTTATATTTCTATTTGGAGCAAAGCATCTTACCAATCTATGAAAACCTTTCCCTAACCATCACTGGAATGGTACAAGTAGGCTATTATTTAACTTACCTCTACATCATCAAATTTTTCTAAGCAGACACAGTGGGGGTTGGACTTTAAAAAACATTTGTAATTGCCATTTTACTGTTTAATATTTTAAACTTTCACAAAATGAATGTTTTATATCAGTGTGAACAGACTCCTAAAAACATGATAGGTCTAAATCCATAATGATAAATCTACTTAGGTCTACTTAACTAGAAAATGTCCTCAGACCGCAGCCAAGGAGTTCACTTAGGAGTGATGGTTAAAATCTGTAATTATATATGTAAGTCTAATTGGCATTAGCAATTAGCATATTTCAAACTGGTCCGCTGTCAGAAAGCTGTTGAAAATGACCGTTGTCTTGTTTTGTAGACGCATTTTTGATGAATGAAAGCGGCCAGAGCTAATCTCACAGCTTCACAGCAACATTTCTTGCTGTGAAGCTGCAGCAGCAAGAAATGTTCAGTTTGCATTAGCAGCTAACACTGCAACATAAAGCTGTTGTTCTCTTGCACTTTTTACTTGAACTTTTTTTTCACTCAGTAACGGATGTGATTGAAAATTTAGCTAAGTACAATACTTTAAACAAAACATACTTACAAAATTACAGATTTAAAAAACTACTCAATTATAGTAAAGTCAGTAATTGTAATTAGTTACTTTCCGCTTCTGGTCCCGACAGTGTGGCAAGGACAATGGTCCTTCTCTCATTGCCTCTCCACAGGGGTGCCCCAAGGCTCAGTGCTAGGGCCCCTTCTCTTCTCAATGAACACCACCTCACTGGGGCAGTTCATTTGCACTGATGTTTTTTTCTACCACTGCTACGCAGACGATACACAACTCTACCTGTCCTTCCGCCAGACTACCTCACCATCTCCGTGCGGATCACAGATTGTCTCGTGGACATCGTGAACTCTGGCCACTTTCAACTAAACCTCTCTAAGATTGAACTCTTGGTCATTCCACCCAAGCCCTCTATCCATCATATCAAACTAAAAACTAGCTCCTCTACCATCACTCCAAATAGGGTGATGAGTAACTTAGGTTTCATGACTAATGACTAACTGTCCTTCTGGGACCATGTTGGCGCTCTGTTCCGGTCATGCCACTTAGCTCTATACAACGTAAGACTAACTTTCAGAAGCTCTTGAAAACTTATCTTTTTCGAGAACACTTGCTCTTATAACATCTCTAACCTCCAACATGCACTTCCTGTGCTCTTCTTCTTCTTCTATCTCCCGCAACTCCCTTGTCTTTATTGCATTATTTGTTAACCCTTGTTGCTTCCCCTAGGTATCTATCCCGTTAATAGCTCTTACTAGTATTTATTGTTACTCGTAGATCTCTTACTGTACTGATGCTTGTATGTTGATCCTCACATGTAAGTCGCTTTCAATAAAAGCATCTGCCAAATGAGTAAATGTAAATCTTCACATGGAGAGAAACCTGTATGTTTTAGAGTAGTAGTATTTCATAAAGGTTAGAATGAGTGAGAAATGTACACTAATTAATAAAAATAATCACACTAACTAATATTATTAGCATCACTTTTTGTAATTGGAGGTGTGTTGTGTTATTTTTATGAAATGTAATTTAAGATCTCAGTTAAACAGCTGTTTAAACAGGTCAGATGTGATGGACAGCTTACATCTGTTTTATGTTATTTTATATTCATCAAGCTAAACAGGTTATTTAGTAGCAAGCTAGTTTTGTAAGTACATTTACTCAAGTATTGTACAATTTGAAGGTACTTGAGTACATTTCCATTTTATCCTAATACTTTATTACATCTCAGAGGGAAATTCTGTACTTTTCACTTCACTAAATATATAATAAAACATGAAATTATAAAACACGATAAAGTGCATCATATTTGATAAATTTAGTTTATAAAATAAGTTCTAATGTTACAGATTCAATTACCAAAAGTACATTAAGTAGTTCAAACTTTCTCCACCTCGACCAATGACAACATTAAAGGGCAGCATACATATTAAAATATCAATAATAATGATCAATCAAGTTGAGTACTTCTTACATCACTGGTAAATATTTAGTGAAGACATTTCTACAAAGGAGCAGCTGGTTGGAGGAATGTGTGTTCATTTAGTGAACAAATTAACCTGCAGGAGGATGAGTGTGATCAGCTGCTGCAACTGGCTGCTGTTACTGTTTTTTTAACTTGTCATACCGAAGCTATTTACATTTATTCATTTAGCTGACTCTGGACTCTGGACTGCTGACAGTCGGAGAACTCAGCACTGACCTTCGGGTGGTAGGAGTGGCACGACTCCGGCCGCCGACGTACCTTCTGGGATTTCATCCTGTTGCACTTCACCGTGGCGTTATGTTCACTGTCGTTAAGGAAAACAGACCACTCGTTGCTGAATAGTTCCGATATTATACCCAAGTTTTGGTGCTGATAGATTTCAAGTTTAATTTAAACCAATTTCATTTAACCAAAGAAGACAATGTTCCCAAAAGTTGTAAATAACTTTGACATGAAATGTGTCTAAATAAAATACAGAGCAAAACTGGGAAAATGACATCAGGGACGATCTGGTCAAAGAAGAAGTAAACAAGACTGCATACATTCAGTCTTATCTTCCAGTATTTGAGAGTGATACTCTTCCACAGACACCTTTTGGTAGGTAACACAAACATTTGAGATTTCACACCAAGCACCACTGAGAACAAACTCATTGGGCAGACAGTCTGTTCACTATGCTTTCTAAGTGGCGCTGGAGTTACATGAGCACTCTGCAGTGCAGCGAGAGGTATTTGAACGCACCGCAGACCTCTATGTAAACTCAGAAACATCTTTTGTACAGAAACTACCAGCAGCAGACACTCAAGATAAAATGTGACTGGACAGGATTGTGTCCCAACCACACTAACTCTGGTTGTTTGTATCCAGCAGGGGGTGGTGTTGGTGTTGTTTGCCAGTAAGTGAAGGATATATTTGATCTCTTTGGGCTCCAGCAGTATAGGTCCATACTGGCGAGAACAGTCACAGTCGGCCTGAGTCACAACCAGAACCAGGTTACTGTCTGGAATCTGCTGCACCACAAACATCCTGAAACACAGACAACAAATTACAGCCAATCAATCAATCAACAAACTTTGTTGAACTTGTGTCATTTACACTGAGGGGAGGAGCAACTGTGAAAGAGGAGAGCTGCAATGTCACTTTTCATGAAATGAAAGTGTGTCTGAGTGCCAGCAGAGCTGCAGTCGAGACAAGTCTCTTTGTTTCTCTCTAAAGAAACTTTCAACTGAATCCATCAGGTTTTTCTCAACAAAACAGCAGAATCTCTGCCAAACCCTGGTGAGTACACGGCCCTACAAAGCCAAAATGCTCTGACTCAGTATTTGGTCAAAGTTCAGTTCAAACCAGAATCTGACTGTTTTACATCTGTTTTACCAGATAAAAGATATGATGTCAGAGATTTGTGTTAATGTTGTTTGTTGAAACACAGTAAATATTATAGACTCTGTTGTGCTGTTAAGTCAGTTTAACTTTTCTTGAGAAACAGACTTGTCTCAACTGCAGGTCTGCTGTCACTCACAAATGTTTATTTTAATTTTAAGGAATGTGACATTTAAACTGTGGTGCTTTTCCAGTGCTGCTCCACATGTTGAGCTTTTGTTGCCGTTCAGGTTTAACCTGATCAGTGATGTTTTTTTGGTACTTGGTGAATTTTGTCAGGAACAAAGCACTGAATGACTGTAAGGATACCTTCCGGTTCCTGGAGACTCTTTACAGAGTTTTATTTTATTTGTCAAACAACAAAATAAAAGACAACAATCCCAACATAAATTCAATGCTAATCTTAACTTTTTAACCTTTTCACATCTCATGTAACCCACAGAATGAGTTGCCACAAAGGACACAGTTACTCTGGGGTGTTTGTAGCTTTAGTGGTGTTGTTGAAAAAACACTGATACGGATCTCGTACAAAAAGCCGAAATGAACAAATCAGATTTAAGTCCAGCACATCTGCTTTCAAACTAAATTTACAAAAACACAACCAAATGGTTTAAAATAACATGTAAATATACTGTATAGCAGTGGACTTTCACTACTGAGAAGAAAACCAAATAAAATTACTCATCAAAAATAAACCCAAATTTATTCCAACACGTTCAAAGGTCACACAAACTCCACATAGATCCTTTCACTGTAATTGGAAACTAAAAGACTTGTTCCATGTTGAACTGATAAGGGACGCGCTTTTGTTCTGTAATTTTGTAAATAAATTCAGTGCAAGTCTACGGGAGAGAAATATTACAGCGTTAAGACGGGGTGAGATAGAAAGAAACCCTCCTGCTCTGTTGTCGCTGAGCTTGTCCGTCATGTTGTTCCACTTCCCAAAAACAGAAGCATTTTCTTTCTCTTCCTCGTTCATGTCACTTCACTTGGTTGATAATCATCAGTGCTGACTTTACCTTAAGACCCTCTTGATCTAAAATAAGAGAGTTCTGTACTTGACTGTATTTGCACATCGACAGTAAACAAAACTGTAGGTTTTTTGAATGAAGTAAATAAATGGCCGTCAATCACAACCGCTACAGGCTCCAACAACGTTTAAGTGTGAGTTTGGCTGTATTTACACCACCACCACCTGCTGCTCTCTATTGTTGTGCTTTTGTGCCTTTGATTTGTCTTTATGTCGTTTTTGTTTCCCATAAAAATGGGGGACCATCTTGGTTAATGCTTATAACAAATTTTTATAGTAATATTTAGAGAACTAGTTTTTTCCAGGCAGCCAAAGTGAATGTTTGGAATGAAGAACTCCATGTTAGCACTTTATGAGCTTGGTGATCTCATAAAAAGAACACTACTGAACTGCATACCTGAGCTCTCATTCACCTGAACTATAGTCAAGGACCTAACTGAATAATGAACAATCTTTGTAAGTTAGATTCTGGATACATGCAGACTGCAGCCAAAAATTCATATTAGTGTTGCTAAATTTTCTTCAAAAATATGTCCTTCAGTCGAGTACAATAGAACTCAGGATGACTCTCTGATATTCTACTAATCATCGTTTGATTTTATTAAACAGAAACTGTTTTCTCACTTCTTGTCCTCAGAGTGTGGATATGTCTGCTGCCAGCTGTCTGCTGACTGAAGATCAGTTTCTGTGCTCCATCTGTCTGGATGTGTTCACTGATCCAGTCAGCACACCATGTGGACACAACCTCTGTAAAACCTGCATCACTGAACACTGGAATATTAATGTCCCGTATCAGTGTCCCAACTGTAAAAAGGTTTTCTACACAAAACCTGAGCTGCAGGTCAACACTTTCATCTCTGAGATGGCTGCTCAGTTCAGACAGTCAGCTCAACAGAAAGCCAGCAGCAGCAGCTCAGAGCAACAAGCTGCCAAACCAGGAGAAGTTCCCTGTGACGTCTGCACTGGAACCAAAGTGAAGGCCCTGAAGTCCTGCCTGGTGTGTCTGGCCTCCTACTGTGAGACTCACCTGGAGCCTCATCTGACAGCTTCACGCCTGAAAAGACATCAGCTGATCGACCCTGTGGAGAACCTGGAAGGCAGGATGTGTACGAAGCACGATAAACTGCTGGAGCTGTTCTGTAAGACCGACCAGATGTGTGTCTGCATGCTCTGCACTGTTTTAGACCACAAGACACATGATGTTGTTCCTCTGAAAGAAGAATATGAAGGAAAGAAGGCCGAGCTGGGGAAGACAGAGGCTGAAACTCAGCAGATGATCCAGAAGAGACGACTGAAGATTCAGGAGATCAAACGCTCAGTGGAGCTCAGTAAGGAAGATGCAGACAGAGAGATAGCAGGTGGTGTTCAGGTCTTCAGCGCTCTGAAGGAGTCTGTTGAGAGAAGCCAGGCCGAGCTCATCGACACGATCAAAGAGAAGCAGAGAGAGACAGAGAAACAGGCTGAAGGCTTCATCAAAGAGCTGGAACAGGAAATCTCTGAGCTGAAGAAGAGAAGCTCTGAGGTGGAGCAGCTCTCACGCTCTGAAGACCACCTCCACCTCCTCCAAAGCCTCCCGTCCCTGAACGCTGCTCCACCCACCAAGGACTGGACAGAAGTCAGCGTCCGTCCACCTTCATATGAGGGGACTGTGAGGAGAGCTGTGAATCAGCTGGAGGAGACGCTCAGTAAACAGATGAAGAAGCTGCTTGAGCTGAAGAGGGTCCAGCAGTATGCAGTGGATGTGACACTCGATCCTGATACAGCACATCCCAACCTCATCCTGTCTGATGATGGAAAACAAGTTAAACATGGTGATGAAAAGAAAAATCTCCCAGACAATCCAGATAAATTTTCTGTTTGTCCCTGTATATTAGCAAAGCAGAGTTTCTCTTCAGGAAGATTTTACTACGAGGTTCAGGTTAAAGGGAAGACAGACTGGGATTTAGGAGTGGCCAGAGAGTTGATTAACAGGAAGGGGCTAATCACACCAACTCCACAGAATGGTTACTGGACAATATGTTTGAGGAATAAAAATGAGTGCAAAGTTTTTACTGGCCATCCAGTCTGTCTCTCTCTGAAGTCTCAGCCTGAGAAGGTGGGGGTGTTTGTGGATTATGAGGAGGGTCTGGTCTCATTTCATGACGTTGATGCTGCAGCTCTTATCTACTCCTTTACTGGCTGCTGCTTCACTGAGAAACTCTACCCATTCTTTAGTCCTTGTAATAACAATGGTGGTAAAAACTCTGCCCCTCTGATCATCTCTCCTGTCAATCACACTGTTTATATGTTTAATGTAATAAAGAATAAATTAATGTAAATATTTATATAAATATACTTTGACACAAATTTCACTGCTCTGATTGATTTTATCTAATTTTTTCTAATAACTGCATTACCTGCCTTCAACACTGTTAAATCATCAGAAAACAATGTTCTCAGAAATAAGAAGCATTGGCACCATCAGCTGTTCTCAGACGTGACTCGAGCTGACGAGCTCCAATCCCCCATCACATCTGAGACAGTCTGCAGTGGAAGATAATGTGGTGTTATTTAAGGTTTGAGTTGTGTTTGAGCAGCTGATATGAACACTATACCAGAGCTACTAGTTTGTAGAGAATAAGTGACACCTGAGGTCGCCCTCTAGTGGAGTTTATAACAAATTGCAGACTGTGGCCACTCACTCTGAATAAATAACTACACAGTCTGATGCGGCAGCAGATTACATGACTGCAGGAGCTCAATGAGCTCTAATGTCACTGATGAGCTTTTTTAAAAATGTGTTCTTTTAAAAAGAGAGAATCAGAGAGAGAAGCCCATTAATCTGCTGCTGTGGCCCAATCAGAAGGATTCTTCATCTCAGTCTGAAACTCTTATTTTCCTCCGTCTAATGTAATCTGTGAGAAATCTTTCAGAGGGAAAAGCTGCTCAACACTTTGGAGAACAGCAGTGAAGTGCAGAGGGATTAGTTGCTGTGATCAGGGTGCCCCCAGGATTCTCAAAGTTAAATTTAAGACCTTTGTAAAGACCACCTAGGATGAAATTTAATACCAACTTCACTGCTGTTTAATGGGAAATCTGTATTAATTTTAAGTCCGTGAATATTATGTACAAAGTTACATGAATTTAATAAAACATTTTATTATAATACATTCATATTAAACACATTATAGATTTTTCGGGTGTATTTGTACTTTGATAAGTTAAAATGAATCAAGGACGTCCCTTTGGGTAGAAAATGTTTTGTGGCAAGGACATTTATCCTCCTCCCACTGCTTCTCCACAGGGGTGCCCCAAGGCTCACTGCTAGGGCCCTTTCTCTTCTCAAATTACACCGCCACACTGGGGCCGATCACTCGCTCGCACGGCTTCTCTTAACACTGCTACGCAGATGATACGAACCTCTACCTATCCTTCCCGCCAGACGACCCCATGGTCTCTCGGACATATCTGCATGGATGAAGGCTTGCCACCTTCAACTAAACCTCTCTAAGGCTGAACTCTTCCAGCCAAGCAATCTGTCCACCATAACATCAAACTACAAATTGACTCCTCAATCATCACTTGGGTGTCATGATTGATGACCAGCTGTCCTTTTCAGACCATGTTGCTGTTGTCTCTCGTTCGTGCCGCTTTGCTCTATACAACATAAGAAAAAGTCATTTGAGCCTGAACGCTGGTGGACAGCTGACTGTAGATACTTTACTAAATTCTGTTTTAGTGGCTTGACCATGAGATGGGGCTGCAGGTGTGCATTTTATTCTTATGAGAGAGAACGTCCTCACAAACACAGAACTAAAGGGACAGTTGAAGGGAATTTAGTTTGTTGACTTCTGTATGATGGTAAGAGCTGAGATTAAAAAGCAACAAGTGAGCAGGACGAGAAGGTTCAGGTCACATTGGTTCAGTTTTAGATCATCAGGACATTTTGTCTGGTCCTCACTTCCTGTTACTGTTGAGGTAAGAATCATGTTCAGGTTAGAGGTCCGCATCAGATGGAGAAGCACCTCAGCCCCTTCACATTTACACTGCTGCTGGTGGCATCGAGACGCAGACGTCTTCTTTAGTCAGAAAACATTTAGCTGAGTTAAAACCCAAAGTTTCCTCTTACAGCTTCATCAGGGGCCAAACAGGAAGGACACGCTGAAAACCTCTTTATGTACATTTTCAAACATCATACAACAACATTTTTATCAAAACAGTTGGTTTTGGGTTTAGTTCAGTGTATCAGTGCTTGTGTGTGTGTGTGTGTGTCGTACTTCTGGCAGCGTCCACACTTGATGAGGCTGTTGGCCTCTTTGACAGATGAGTCGTACATGAAGCCGGGATACGCCGTGTCACAGGGCAGCAGAGGCTCCACCTTCCTCTGCTTATGACCTGAGAGACACACACACACACACCTTAATTCACAGAGAGCAAAACAAATTCTTCCTCTATTTAATCTAAACTAAACTCATCAAGATAATAAAAAACAACCGCTGAAATGTGCGTGAACAGTTTTCGTCATCTTTTTGTCTCTGTGAGGACGTTTCCTCTATAAATACAGACACACTTTACTCACTTGTATGATAACCAGCCTTGGCTGAGTGGATGAAGATGGATCACAGAGAACACACCCAGGTGATGATGATGGTGGTGGTGGTGGTGAAGATGAGGATGGAGATGATAATGAAGATGAGGCCGGCATTTTGAAACAGAATGATTGTAAATGAAACAAAGCAGTGATAACATGAAAAAAAAAACAACAAACACCTGCCCGTCTGTCTGCTTTGACAGAGTCGACTCTTCTCTATTTGAATCTTTTAACATGTTTTTTATTCTGTCCTTTGTTCTGATCGGCTGCTTTCCTATTTGATGTTTCAGTAAATGCATCATATCAGATTGTTTAAGTCTGTTTACGATCTGTGATGTTGATGGTTCACACATCTGACTGACCACAAAACAACAACAAACAAAAAGAACAACAAGAGGACTGAGGAAGAACAAATGTCCTGGGGGGTTTACCTGCCAGCCAAAGATGCATTCAAAGAGTCCACAGTCATGCTTGCAGTTCTGTGAGGCTGCACGTGAGCACAGTTGCGTTTTGAGCTAAATGCTAACATGCTAATACTTTTCAGGTATAAAGTTTAACATGTTCACCATCTTAGTTTAGCGTGTTAGGATTCTAACATTTGCTAACTAGGAATAAACCCAAGGTAGAGCTGAGGCTGATGGGAATGTCATTAGTTTTGCAGGTATTTAGTCATAAATCAAAGTATTGGATGCATTAAATTGTTGACTGGATGAAAAGTCAGAGGATCACTGAAGTTGTCACAGTTCCTCCTGAGAGGAATGGGAGTGTCTGAAGCACATTTCCAGACAACCCTTCCCATAGTTCAACATCCAACAACACCCATAGAGCCACACAGCTGAACTGTGCGACATCATTCTGCAGCGAACAGACTTCAGTCTGATTTAAATTCAGTTTAATGATCATCAGAACTTCTTACCGTCCACAAAATAATCAGAGTGCCAGAGACCACAGAGATTAAAGTCCAGCAGGAACCTGACAGGAGACACAAACACACATTAACCAGAAATCTGTTTATGTCCTGAGGAACACGCAGCACTGTGCTGAATCTGCATCACATCCACGTCTCACAGCAGATCTTTACTTTTAATAGATATGAACTGTCAGTCAGTAAAAGTCTCTTTCTGTTCAGTGATCCAGAACTAATCTTAAGGAACCGTTATATATCCTCTTTTTCTCAGAGGTGGTTTGTCTTACATTAAGACTGTTTGATTTATGCTTATTAAAAAACATTAAATTCAGCACGCTGGCTCATTAATATTAAATATTTCCCCAGCACATATTTCACATCCATTTCAGGTTTGAGATGGGCACCGATCCAAACTCTCACAGCACCTTTAACACAGCTTGCACCTTTTTTTCAAAGATTAGAGACTTTACTAAATATACATAATGAGCAAAGGACCGGACATTTTTAAATATATTGCATTTGCTGGTTTGAGTCTCAGTTACAGAATTGCTGCAATGTTCAATAAGGACAAAGACTCCAGATCAGCACAAGCTCTGATTAATTCAGCTCTTATTTATTCCTTTAAAAACTTTGGAAATGTACATTTGTTCCTTGAATTAATAATAAAACACGTCATAAATCCTTCAGCTGCATCGCTGCAGGTGTGTCTCATGTCCCTGTAACATCCTGGATCCAAACCAGCCTGGATCCAAACCAGCCTGTTTATTTTTAGTTCCCGTCACTCTCCACTGATGAACTGATGAATAAACAGCAGCTGACACTTACATGAGTGCGTTGGAGAAGAACCATCTTATCAACGCCGCGATGACATAAAACGGCTGCAGGAGAAAAAGGGAACAAGGAGTTAACAGAAGAACTGCTAAAAACATTACTGACAGATTATCACGCTTGAGCTGTAACTAACTCTAAAAGTAGGAACTAATAGAAGTACTCGATCACTGTGCAGCGGTGAGACTCACACTGAGCAGAGGTCGGGCGCTGCTGGCGTGATGATGACTGTTCTTACACATCGCCTGGTAGTCAAACAACGACACTCTGCAAACAAACATTCAGATGAACTTCAGTGACATTTACAGAGAGAAAAGCTCATGGCGTGCTTCACACTTCCCCCAGATAGTAAGAGACTCTAACCTCAATTTACGTGTGTGCTTTAACAAGGTCATTAAATTCAAAACTACTTCAAATGTATTTTTATAAACCAACATTAGTTAAAGGGCCACATCATGCAACTTCCTGAGGAAGCTTTCTAAACACCTTCCTAACATATCTCCTCTTAACATATCTTATGAAGTACTTTTTATGTCCATCAGTCGTACTTTTTGAACATTCCCATCTTGATCAACGACGCCATGACAGACCCGTCCACCTCGCCAAAGAAACGACCGACCTGGAAAATACAACGTGAACAAAGTTTGTTAGTTTGTTATTCTAGTTGAGCAACACAAACACAACACATCCATCCAGAAAGAGACAGCTGGAGAGACTGCATCATCAGTCACAACACAGATGATTACAAAACTAACATGTTAGATCATTGCGTTCTCTTATTTTCAAAAACGCTTTGGTGGACACGAGCCCTAAGGAGGGGGATATATTGAGACCGATGTATTTGTTGCTGATGTCGATTTCAGTTGACACAGAAGCTGTGGCAGCTGTTTTTTAAAATAGAAATGATTGTTGCTTATTTAGTCAGAAATATTTAATGTTAAGGTCTGTACAGCTGCATAAATTGCATCGATGCTTGTTGACATTTCTGTGGTCATTTTTCTGTCATGGATTTATACAACCAGGGAAACAGTGAGCACAGCATCACGCCTGTTTGAACCGCTGAACACATCTGAGACTAGAGCGACGATTACGAGGTCTGGAAACAAGCTACGTCGTGCCTGTACACAGACGAAAAAAGAAAACCTGCGGTCACCAACGGTATCCGGAGCAGGAGACGCTGCACTGAAGTGGGAGGAATACACTGTTCTCCTTCTAAAACCACAAACTGTAGTTTTGTGTTTTCTGTTTCAGATTAAATAAACATATATAATGTGTTGATTAGTGAGCTTTAGAAGTGCTGGGAGATGTTTTTTGAGCTGTTGACTAGGCTAACTGAGGCTAGCTGTTTCCTCCCTGCTTCTTTATGCTAAGCTAGGCTAAGCATATCCTGACTCCAGCCCCGTAGGTAACAAACAAACATGAAACTGTAAATAAAGAATAAGCACATTTATCTTCTAGTTTGCCCACATACATCTCACTAACCAGATTTCTTTTGTCTTTTTTTTTTTTTTTGGTCAATAATGTTTTGATCCTTATTTTGCTTCCCAGCTGCTGTGGCTGTGATTTAATTTTGTTCAATTCACCTCCAGTTTATACAGAGACAGAGTCATAAATTCAATTATCCTCAAGCAATTTTTTTTATTCCTGTAGGAAATGGTCTCTTGGAAGTGTCCCACAGTCTACTTCTTATAGAAAAGACTAACAACATAACAGATAGATACATAAAAAATAAAAAGGTCTGGTTATTGAGTAAAAATACAGGGAGGTTTCCTCAGGAATAAAACATGATTTGAAGTAATTTCTGTGTGTGTGTCTGCAGCGTGTCTGTCCTTTCTGGCCCTCAGCAGCAGAGTCTCTGAATTATTCAGAGCGTTTTGTCTCAGCTCGGTTCACGTTTACATCTGCTCTCTGCCCACACTTTATCTCCATCTGGAGAGGACTTTCCCAGCAGCCTCGGAGGACTCGCAGGTTTGCTGAGCGGTAGCTATCGGATACTGCTTACACCGAAACTTGACCCTCTGTTTATCTGACAGCAGCAGCAGCAGCAGAGGGTAAACATGCTGGAATAAACAAAAAGTAAGGGCAGTAAAAGTGCCAGAGTGAAACTCCTGCCAGGAGCTCTGCTGATGTACAGAAGGAACAAAATACAAGTTCAATTCTGCCTTCAGGCTGTAGAAGGCTTTCAACAGAAGCAGGGTATAATATATTGAAAGTACAACAGCTAGTAAAACATTAATAGATCAGAGATGGTCTAATCCCATTTTAGTCAAGCTAGCGCCAAGGATTGAAGGATGGAAACCTGTTAGTCCTTCAGTCCAGCACTTTTGGTCCAGAGTAAAACAGCTCAACATCTATAAGACACATAAAATGTGGTTGAGACATCCATGAGGATGAATCCTAATATCTTTCATTCAACAGTTTCATTTGTTCAAAACTTTAGTTCATGACAAAGAACCTCAAAGACTAACAACCGATGAATTCCTGTCAGCTTCAAGCCTCATGTTACAGTTTACCATGTTAGCGTGAAAAACGGTTTTAATGTCACACTGGTGCTAAATGTTCACTATACTAAACATTAAAGTCTTAACTTTACCAGTCGAGCCTAAATACAGATGAGACTGATGAATGTTGATCCAAGTCTGACAAGCTGAGTCTGCTATGATTTAGCATGTTAATGCATGTTACATGTCAGCATGCCAGACATTTGCTTGTCAGTGGTGTTCAATGCCGTTTGTTTTTCTTTTATTACCAATGATGGGCTGAAAAAGTCAAGATTTCACATTCTAACCATTTGGGCTTGAACATGTATGTTTGCATGCTAACCGGACAATAGTCTGCAGTCAAGGGCGTCACTTTGCGTTGGAAAGTGGGGGGGACACAGGGGCGCAGATTAGCGGTGTGACAATACATATTTAATACTAATTAGAAATATATATTCAATGCTGAAATATATATGAGTGGGGGCTCCGGGGGTCCTCCCCCAAACGATTTTTTGCACCAATTACTTACAGAAAGGGGACACACAAAATTCAGGTGGCAGGTGAAAATTCAAAATTTTAAAATTGATGCTGACAAGGTCCAGATTAGAACGAGTTCAACCACGTCTGAGAACTGAGAGTCTGAGATGTTCTATGTATATGTCAATTTATTTTATGGTAGACATTTGTTTGTAGAAAAACAAAGGTTTACCACTAGGGGGCACCAAAGGTCAATAAGTTTTGTTTAGCATGCTAGCATTAGCTTTCAACTCAAAGCACAGCAGAACCTCTGTACAGCTGAGTCCGATATGTCCTAAAGTGGCCACCGTACTATGGATACAACCTTTTAATATATTAATTAGTAATAGTAAGACAGCTTCTTTTCTTCTCAGGGCAAACTTCAATTTCTACCCCACTCGTGGTACGAATCTAAGAATAGAGAAGTTATCTCTCAACTTTCTATCCATCCAGAAATTTAGTTTGTTGGTGTGTCATGAACGTTACAGCGCCTCAGTGCTGTTGTTAATTTCAAGACATTATTGGACATAATAGGTTGTGTTTTACAATCTAACCCTGAGGATGAACGGTGGATTCCTGCAGCAGCTTCTCAGACAGGATCATTGATCAAACAGGCAACACGACCAATAACAAGCCGTACCGTTTTTGCTCCGTCACCCTGCTCACTACACTTCCTCACTCTGACCTATTTCTTTTAGTCATCCGTGATTTAATTTCTCTACTGATTAAATATTTACAGTGCCCTGAAACGAACTACGAGCTACACCTTCATACCACAGCGGCTTTAACACCAGGGAGGATTCTGGTTGTTTCCACAAACTTCCTGTAAAGTCCAGAGCTCAGCAAAACATCGAGTAAGCACTTTATCACAATATCTGCTTAGTAAGGCCACTGGGAACGCAGCAGACATGCAAATAATGAAAAATGAGCTTCTACGGTAAATTATTCTTGCTTTAAAGTTACTCTACACCAGAATATTCTGCTGCTGTGGGTAGAAGCTGTAATTTCCTTTTAAATCATACTTTATTCAACAATGTCACACAAGTACTGCTAGTTTTGATGCATGACAAATCTCACCACAAAGATTTGTTTGTGTTAGAAGAACACAGAAAACGAAATTAAACAGAAATGCAGGTGATTAAGCTCTCCCCTCTGGCTCACATATTGCAGGTCGTTGGTTACCTCATGTTTTTGCTCAGATATTATCCATTTTCTGAAACTTATAATTTAGTCATCGGAAAAACTGCACTGAACATCCAGTTTCAAAGGAAAAAAAGAGAAGGTGTTTCTGTTATTTCTCCTCCCCTCAGTGATATGTGGGGGGGCAATGATCAATGGGGTGGACAAAATAAAAGAAACACCTGTCAGGATAATGCAGTGCAACTCAACAGCACCACAAGCTACAAGCTCCAAAATTATCGTATAGTTGAATCAGTTGTTTGTTGTCTACAGTTGTTTTACACTTCTGGAAATGGCCATAAAACCACAACAACAAGCTTTGTATGATGTCCCCATTACAGAAATCAGCGTGGCAATATTATCGGCCAATCATTACCAGTATTTATTACAACCAATAAAAGACAATTAAAAAAAGAAACAGAGAGGCGGATCCTTCAGTCATGTTATGAGTGTTGTTGTTGAATAGTGTGTCCACCAGAGGGCGCTCTGCAACTCCCCTGTTGGCAACACACCAGTTTGGAAAGCCACAAAACAGAGCAATCAGCTGACGTGATCAACTGTACTTTTGTTCGAAGTTCTATTTATAATGCATCGTGTCATGTTATCTTGGTGAGATCTCATAGCTACACATAACAAATGTTAGGAATAATCTTAGTTTATGCTACGTGTTTCTGTAAAGAAGACAAAAAGAATAACGGACGATGTATCGGAACATCGAATTTAAAAATCCTCCATTATCAAATTCGGTGCCGGTCTTGAAAATCCCAGATTAGTTGGGCTCCAGTCCCCTTAACATGTGAAACCGGGTTTACCTGCGTTGTGATTTTCAGAAGAAAACACTGAACTAAGTTTACTTTAGAGTAAAGAAGTAAAATGTAAAGCTGAGGAAAATACAGGTCTCATTAACACCCATTTGGAAATTAATCTACCTGATCAGACAGTTCACTTGGATACACAACAAACAGGCTCAGCTCCCTGTCCACATTTACACCCTATTACATAAGAGATAATTCCACAGCGTTGCTCCGTCAGCAGCTCATCATCAGATACTGATTACCAGACACATATACATTAATTCAGCAGCTCTGCACTCAAGCTGGAGATCCACAACAGCTAAGCCTCATCTAGCCTCAACAGAGCCGGCTGCTGTTGCGCATCTGGCAGCTTCGTGGCCACTGACACCGTCCTGTAACACAAACGCCGCAGGCTCGACTCCCGGTAGCCAACCCTAAACCACACAACAAGCTGAAGCTCTGGAGAGAAATTCCACAGCTGAAACATAAGTAAACTTCCTCAGCAGGAGGAGGACATATGGGGCATGAACTGGGTATGTGAGTTTATGGTAGCATAGCGGGCTCTGGATTAATCCTCAGTAATATGGCTCTTAACAGCCTGAGTTAATCCAGAGCTAACGAGCAGCTGTCAGACGGACAGCAGGCTCACAGTCTGCACATCTCTACACAAAGCCACTTTAAAGGCCTTCAGTTATATCTGAAATGTATGGCAGCCCATTTTGGCCAGGAGAAGAAAAACAGATAGAAAGTAAAATAAATATTCATTATATTTATGAACGAGAAATAAGAAACAATTGTGAGATACTAAATCTATAAGAGCAATGTCTGGGCCCGTTCTGTTTGTATCGTGCACAACCCGCTGAAGCACCAACAAAGCAGGTGATGAGGAAGACTGCACAACAACGCCCAATTTAAAAATTCATTCACTCATATCTTTTAGTCAAGGTAGAACTTTTTAGGACTTTAAACGGACGGATCCGACCGGCCATACATCCGGCAGCTCGCTGGATGAGGTCAGCAGGTGCAACAGCTGCTATGTTTCACTGCTAATGCACCACACACACACAGATTAAAAACCAAAACTATCCTCAAATACTCTGAGCCATCCAGATGTTGTTTATGAGCACATTAAATGATCCAAAGAGCTGCCATGAAGCTGAGAAACCTCCCGACCAAAACTCATCCTGATTGTAAAAAGAATCAACTTCCCGACTCAGAGTAATTAAAAACAAGCAGGTCACAGTGTTCCCATTTAATTAACCGAGGACTTAAATCTGCAGCTCTTCTTCCAAATCTTACCATTCAGAATAATTATCCTCCTTCAAGACACAGTTTATGTTCATTTCAGTAATAAACTTTAAACATAATTTGGTTAGTTACATTATTGAAGGAGGGGCTATTTTGAAAACTCTTGAGCTGCTGAACATCTTCCTTTTCATTGCAAAAATTACCAGTCACATTATCCCCTTTCCCAACATGTTTAAACTTTTGATTTACTGAAAATGAATTTGGTGCTGTGGGCATCTTGACTCTTTATCTTGTTGAAGCATCCTTGAACACTCAGAGATTTAAAAACACTTCCTGCTCACAAGTGAAGTACCAAACAATGACTGACTCAAAAACATGAACGTGGACTGAAGGTTGACTGTGATGAATGGAAACCAAAGGCGGCCTGGAAGAAAAGTAATCAGTCTACTCAACAGTGACAAAATATTTGCAAAAATGACTTCTGTAAATCATAGCGCAACACACATCAGCCGCACACACCCAACAAGTGACACAAAGAGAAGTATTATTCAACGTACAGTAGCTGGAAAGTGAAAATCCAAGCGATAAATATGGTAAAACTTTTGCTTTTCTGGAGAGTTGGTCAGCTGATGTGTGTCAACCCAACATTAAACTGCTGCTCTGAGGGTTTAAAGAGAAACCAATGGGTGCAGGTTTGTGTAGCCTATAATGACTATTTACATTATTGTCTAATCAATAATTTATTCAGTCTATAAAATGTCAGAAAAATGAGACGTCTTCAAATTACTTCTTCTGTCTGACTAACAGCCCAAGATATTCAGTTTACAATGATATAAAACAGAGAACAGCAGGAACCAGACTGATGTGATTGCAAAAAACGTGATTTAACATTGAGCCATTTTTATTTTTTTTACACTTTGACGGCCGAGGGGAAATTCGTTAGTTCTCGGTATTTAACTGATCCTAATTAGGAGTAGCGGGCAGCCATTGTGCAGCGTCGACTGAGCTTTGCTGCAAAAAGAAACCTTTCTGAATTTTAAAGATTGAAATAAAAAAAGAATCAACTACTTTCTAACTCCTGAAAACACCGGGAACACATCTGGGTTCAAAATCTTCTCAATCACAGTGTAAAAACTGGAGTGGTGAGGTGTCCAGGTGAGATCTTACCTCGCTCCTCTCTTTGGACAGCAAGATGAAGCCGTTGTTGTCGACCAGGAAACAGTTCAGATCCTGAACAGGAAGCAGAAGGAAAAAGTGCGTATTTAAGGTTTTAGAGCATGAAGCACTGATGTTTGGTGCTGAGCAGGGCAGGATTACTTACAGCACTTTCACAGCTGAGAGGACACACGCCTTCAATGTTTGAACACTGAGAGAGAGAAAGAGAAAAAGTGTAAGAGAGGAAGGGTCGAAGGTCATCAGGAGGATCACACATCACACAACACAAGAAGAAGGAGCGTATTTTACAAAGAGTAAGGCCTCCATAACAAAGTTGTGTTGATTCAAGAGTTTGAGAAATTTAAACTATCTTTAATTTCCATTATATTATTCCATTACACAAAATAACTGTAAAAAATAAAGTTAGTTTCTAAATGTCTGCACAAAGACAATAAAGTCAATTAAGGTTATTTAAATTGAAGCAACCAGGATGTGATGCGTGTGAAAAATGTGCCTTTACTATTACAATGTGGTGTGACATGTTTTCATTACATTTGGTTTTTCAGATGGTTTCTTTCATCAACAAAGCTTAAAAATGAACTCTTAAAACACAACTTTCAGTTTAGCCCCAACATCGGCTGCCGTAAATGACAATAAATAACGCAAGCTTTAAATGAATACTCAGTGTTTACTTACGTCTGTGTCGCTGGGCTGGAAGCAACAAGAGTCGAGGAGGGAAAAAGAAAAAACAGAAAAAGATAATTATCAATAAACTACAAACTAATAAAACAACATTTCTTATCGTGCAGTAGAATCACAACAGAAGCAAAGTTTAACTATTTGTTTTCACTTAAGAAATAAAACACATTTTGTGAAAGTAGGATTCCTCCCTGACAATTCAAACTTAATTTGCAGGCTATTTAAATAAAAAATAAGAAAATAAAAACAGGTAAAAAGATTACTGTTAAAATCCAAATGGAGCCCATCACACCGTCTTTTCGGTTTGGTGCTGTTTTACAGTCAAGGCACATAACTTAGCTAGCTTTAAAGATTTAACCTGGTTAAATCTCACAGAAATGTTCAGCTTTTATAAAATGTGGTTGTTTTTCAAAATAGATGGATCTGTATTAAATGCCCTCCGACAGCTTCGGTTTCCTCACATAGTGAACAAATGCACCAGGCCACAAATCCAGATAAATATACTTAAATTCTGTTTTAGGACGAAGCAAACAGACCTTGTATCTCCAGAATACAAACTGCTCCGCAGCAGAGAGAAGTAGCCTTGTGTCAAAATTGACATCTCTTTTTTAAACAATGGGAGAAACATTATATAAACTGTAAATCAGTGGCGACAGGATGTAAATGTGGTCTGTGCACGAGCTAATGTCAGCAGTGAAGCAGTCCTGTGAATATATTAAAGCAGCCGGTCGCAGCTGTCAGCTCTCATTAATAACGTTATCTGCACCATCAACCTCTACAGGACATCTGCACACATTCGGCCGCAGCTCTGCTTCACTGAACTGCAGGAGACGTTCACAAGGTCACAGACCTGTAGAGTGTGAATGTCGTCTGCCTCGTGTCATTTCTGGGGACAAATTTAAAACCCCGAGAGGCTGCGGAGCTAATTACACAACAGAAAACAAAAATGGAGAGACAAGTTGCCTTTTATTAGATCCTGACCACTCGATGGGTGAAAATAAAAGCAAGTACAGTTTGTCCTGAGGAGGGCGCCAGAGGAAAGCTCAAGTTGGTACCCAAACATAAAAAGTGTTTTTCCTCTGTACGGTGGTTATTTTAGGAGATCTCACACTCACACATTAATTACAATAAAATCTAGTTGTTATGATTTGTAGATTAAACGGAATTAATTTGTTTTAATTTCATTTAATTTATTGTTTATTTGAAAAGGGACAATGTACATCAATAAACATTCAAAACAAATGTAAATGTACCCAAGTTAGCCACAGGCTAGTTTTCATCGGCAGTCCCTTGACATCCTAAAATAATAAACTAATATAATACAATAAAATACATTTAACAATAGTTCAAAATTACACTGCAAAAGGTGCAGTAAATCTGTGCGGAGGTTAAAGTTTAACTTTGAAACACAAATTTGTGCCCTCGACAGTCCTGACAATGTTGAACTTTGAAGGGATGAAGAGCCATAGACTCCAAAATAGAAGACGCTATCACAAAAGGGGTCTGCAGTCCGACGTGAGACAGGCGCATGCTAGCCAACTTTCACTGTGGCTGGCCTGCAAGTTACCAATCAACACGGCAGCCGCAGTAGCTCACCTGCTATCCTCGGCAGTCATTACATTACAGAACTTCCAACACCAGCTTTAGTTTCAACGCTGTTCCACTTCCTAGTTTAATTTAACACTAAGCTGGACTGAACAACTGGGCCTATTGGATGTTAACATACTAACATTAAGCACGTGTGACATGTTCGCTTGTTCTTAGTTCAGCTACCATGGATTTTACCATGGATTTTTTTTTTTTTTTTATAGTGGGAACCTATTTATCTAGAATTACACTGTTGATTAAATCACTCATTATCTCAGCTTTACCTTCATTGACAAAATTAGGAACGAGGCCACTTAAATAGTTGAAAACTTACTTGTGAACATGAGAGCAAACTGAAGAAACACTCATCTTTACTTTAAAAAGGTCAAACCAAGTTGTTTTAACATCCTAATGGGATTTTATTCTGTGCACATTCCACTTTAATCTTAATATGAAAAGTCTAAAGGATTTATGCATATAATTAATGGGCTCTGTTCCCTAATGAAGTGAAGTAAAATTGAAAACATGACCTCTGAAACCAAAGGATTATTTCTGGACAGTCACGCAGCAAAAATGATGTTTGTCCTTGAGAGCAACACAGTTAATACAGTAGTAACAGCTTCCTTGATCTGGCTCTCTGCTCCCTCAATGCTCTGCACTGTCTCAGCTTTCCAAAGATTTTATCATAAATGTTCTACCTCAGACTTGTGAAGTGATCCACTGTTTAGCATCAAGTGTTGCCCATAAAGAAGAGTTTAACCATCAGGTTTCTTCAACTTACACTCAGGGGCAAAAATCAGCCTTTAAACTCAAAAGAAATAACGATTTGATACTTAGCGTGATAATTATCGATAGACAGATTTTTATCGTTATTACATTTTTGTCCGTATCGTCCAGCCCTAGTGTGACACTGTGGCTAGAAAAGCTAAAGCAAAGTCACTCGCTTTATTCAAAATAATGTCATAACCTGTGGTCATAACCATGTACCGTTTGGTTTTACAGTTTTGCAATTCAGTCACGTGACGTGCGCAGTGACCTGGAGGGCAAAACAACCTAGCGGCTCACACCACGACTCCCCCGTAGAGACGCCGCAAAAGCATCTAATTTTATTTGGATCACCTTTCAACTTAAGATATGAACACAAACTGCAAGTGTTGGGCGTATCCGATCCATATAAAGTTACAGCATTCGCTGCCGCATTTCTACAGTAAAAAACCGCCAGGTCCCTGCCGCCACTCGCCTGCGGTATGTTTACGTTTACCTCGTGGGGAATCCCTCACCTAACACATCCCAAGGTTGTCTCCTCCTCAATTAGTACATCTGAAAGCACAAAAACTATCCAGCATTTCCAGCAACTCAAAGTTACAGTGCACCACTTGTATATTGGTCGGCAGGCAGCGGAAAAATAACTTCTTTTTTGCCCTCCAAGGGAGCGTTTTCATTGGAATGTGACGTCACATGAGAACTATGAATAGGTGCGGCTAATCCACGGATCTGCAGAAGTCAATTCACTACAGAATCTTCTGCTGTTCTACTCAAAATACTGACTGAGCACTTCAACACAACAATGTCATCTAGGGACAAAGTTTATGCTCCCAGTTTATTTTACTGTAGGTAAAACTGCAGAAACTTAAAGGTCCCCTGTGGATTTTTTTCACAAATAGCAGCGCTATGGAGCAATATTTTTGAGAGTGGGTCCCTGATTTGTTAGTTCTTGTGCACACATGAGGATGCACACGTGCGCTTTTTTTTTTTTATCATGAAAGAAATTTATCCACCATGTTTGTTAGACCTGAGATCTGAGAGTTATATATAGATATAGAACAGACACTTTATTTGTTAACCGGAAACAGGCTGGTGTCATCGTGGTCAAGTTAAAAGCTTAGGGTTGAAGGGGGTGAAATTTGATATCAATCAAACACAAGTCAATGAAATGTCCCCAAAAATGGCATCAGCCAACATGTGTGAGAGTGAGCCCTCCGGTCACCTGCTTGGCGATGGCCCAGAACTTCTTTTCCAGCCAATCCAAGGACATCTGCACCCCGACAGCTAAAAATAGAAAACACACACACACACACACACACACGTATTAAAGACAGACGCAGGACAAGATGGACTCTGCAGATGCGGCTTTGAACAGTTTGGTGTATTTGTGGAGGAAAGGATGAAGACAGGAAATCAATTCGACCCCTGGGTTCACCTCTGACGCTAATGAAATGATGTAAACACTGACGAGCCTGATGGTGTGTGTGCTCCCAGCAGACTGTGTAATGATGCCCTCAGCCCCTCAATAACGCAGCAGCTTTATAACTGAGTATCAAAGTGAAGTACACAGCGAGCATTCAGGAGCAAGCTGGATGGTGAACAATCTGTGTGAAGTCAGATATAAGTCAGATATGTGCCTAGAGGAGTCACACGACATGTAGCTTGTTTTCAGACGTCACTCACTAACAACTGTACAATCATGGCAACTCTGTACAAAAAAAGACGTTGGAGGGTCGTGTCTGTGTGAGGTATCAAATAAACAGTGCATGAATCTGCTTTAATATAAACTGCTAATGTTAGCGTGCCTGCGGGACTAGAGCATTTTATTAGTAACTTGCATAATTATGTAGGATTACAGGTTACATAAGTGCTGCTTTATCAGAGTTTAGCCTAATGTTAGCATCTCTGTGTTTGTCTATATTTAACTTGTGAAAGTAAAAAAAAAAAATCCAACAATGAAGGTTAAATTGAATATTTGTTATTCTACAGTTGGCATCCAAATGGGGTTTTGTTCACCAACACTCTACTATAATTATAAGGTTGACTAGCTTTACCCTGCAGTACAAGAGCAGTGCTGCTCCTTTATTCCCACATTTCTCGGCATTTCTCGGCCTTTGCGATGCTTGCCACAGTTATCCAAGTAACGTTAGAGCGATCAAAGGAACTATAACTGATTTAATGAGCCATTTGCAGTTTCAATGTACCGGCCGTGTGTACTTAAGACTTGCATGGCTTAATCTTTGAGACAAGCATATCATCAGCTGATGAGGATGCCGACTATTTGCCTAGGAGGACCAGTAGCATTAGTGCGTATTTAGAACTCCCTTTTCAGATTTCTCATTTTCAGTCAGCAAGACACATTAAGAAGTCAGCTGGCGACGACGTTTCCAACCAGTTAATAATGTTTTTTTACATGTAAAAAAATTGTTATTGCTGATGGTCGCCGACCAAATGAAAAGCTTCTTTTGTGTGCCACTGTTTTAAGTTAAGGACTCAATGTTTGAATAATTACAAAATGACCGTGAATGTGTCATTGTAAACTGTGCAAGAACGCAAAGTGACCGTAATTAAGTAGGGACGGGGCTTAGTGAAGGGTCACTTAAACAGCTACAAAGACAAAGCAAGAGAAGCAATAACCCAAATGCTGTTCTTTTTAGTGCTTTATAACTGAACTACTGTAGTTAATCTGATCAGCATCTCCATATGCCAACACCTGTGAGGCGGATGGATTATCTCAGCAAAGGAGAAGTGCTCACCGACACACATTTGTGAACAATATTTGAGAGAGATAGGGCTTTTGTGTACATTGAGAAAGTCTTAGATCTTTGAGTTCAGCTCATGATGAATGGGGGCAAAAACAAAAGTGTTGCGTTTCTAATTTTGTTCAGTGCATTTCATCACTGAAGATTTCTTAAAAATAGAATGAAAATATCGTCTGGTCTGGTCTCGTGCGTCGTCACATCCTATAGGCATCATGTTTAGCTATGTGACGATACACTTAGCTCACGAGATGAGACGATATTTTAATACTATTTAAGAAATCTTCAATGATGCCTGTAAATGTGGTGGATGGTGAGGGATTTGGTACCAGAGGCGTCAAATAATACTACGCTGGTGGGTGGATTAGAGCCAATAAACTGGACTGCTGATATTGTATTATCGCAGATATAAAATTATCAGCATAATTAAGAAAATAAAATAAAATAAGAAAGTCCCCATTACATAGTTTGTCCACCAGAGATCGCTGACAAGTTTTCCAATGAAACAGGTCCTGTCCAGAATGTATTTTGGTCACTTTATTGTTAAAAATATATATATTTTTATGTCATTTGTTTATGTTAAAGATAAATATTGGCCTCTATAGTGGCGGATATTTTGGGTGTTTCTTGCTACCACCTGATTGGCACATTAACTTAATTAATTAACTTGCTTATTATTTAATTAAAGTCATTACCAGGGCAATGAAAAACACAGTGTGCCTGCTGAGATCCGGTCCGATCCGGTGGCCCCGTCCGCAGCAGCCCTCCCCCTGTCACTTGGTTGACTGCAGCGTTAGAGGACCAGCGTTTCCACTCAGACCAACAAAATAAGTGTTTTTTGTCACTTCTATAATGAAAACTCTTCCTCACACAGGCAGCTCACAGTCTCACACCCAGATGAGTGATTCGAGGCGACACATCGAGCCTCCTGTGAACTGGTATTATTGGAAAAGCAGAGCAGCTGTAAAATATCTTGTTTGTGGTAATTTCTGGATATTGAGCTTTTTGTTATTGAGCATTTTCACAGACAGCGGATTCTCCTCTGATGCTGCAGTACAGAAAATAAAAACTGCTGGTAAATTCAGGTGTGACCAAGTCAAGGATATTAACTTTGCTTCCTTGATGTCATTTTAAGAGACATCTCATTTTGATTGAAATATTTTATCAAAACCGGAAATATTAACTTTTCTTTATTGGCATGCAAAACGATTTGTTTATTTCTCCAAGATTAGCCCGAACTTGTGATCTAAACCCCGCGAGAAACTGGAAACTCTCTTGTTAAACAGTGAACAGTGATTAATCTCTGCCTTATACTGTTCAGCTTTTACCTTGAGCTCCTTATCTGACATATTAGAAAATAAACAACATTTAACAGCTATCCTGTTGTGTTGCTGGTCAGTGATGCAGATTCAAGTTCTACCTGAACTTAAATTGTATTGTCCCCAATTGGAAATAAGCCAGTCTAATTATTGGTAATGCCTTAGAGCTCCAGCAAGGAGAACTGCATTTGTCTCCCTCAATCAAGTATTGGTTTCTTTGTGCCTCCTCCCGTTATTCCCTCTTTTTAATTCAATTATCATGCAGCAAGCACCCTCAACTTGTATTAGAATTTAAGTAATACTTGTTTAAAGCAACGTTATATGAGAACTTCATTAGGCCTCCATTATGGTCTTGTCTCATTTGTGGTCTGATAAGCAGTAAACTCCTTTAATTCAGTGCCTCATACTGTTGTTTTCCCAATATATGTTACTATAGCCGACCTGTGTGAGCGCGGAGTAGAATTGGAAAAACAATGAGTTACCGAGCTAGATTCTTATTGGTTGAAGATCCATAGTTAGTGGCGTGTGACGAAGTGCCGCAAAGCATTCCACTCCTCTCCAGGGAGATCGCACCCGCTCCACCCAAACTACATTAAAGAGGCTTCATTTTCCCCATTACAAGGCACTGTACCATCAAAATTGTCTGGAAGCTGCTATTTTAGGGTAAGATAGTTGCATGAACTGAACGATCCAAGTTAGTGAGAAATCCCTGTTTGCGCGACGGAGAGCTGAACAGTCATTTAAGAGAGTCAAGTTTTGAACTGGGACACGTTTACAAGCTCAGAGTGAAGCAGGAGGGTTGTAGCGGAGGGAAGAAATGTGATGCTGCATTTGTGTTCAGAGCGAGTTGTGACCTTTGGCTGCTTTAAACCTCTTAAGGCATCACGCTCCTTCATTCTTTTAAAATAGCCTCTCTGCAGACTCAGTGGTCTGCGGCTTTGCTCTGCTGTTTGATTTCATTTCTGTTTTTTTTCCCCCCTTCTCCTTTCCTGTCAGCAGCGTCCTTATCGCCGCCCTTCAGCGCTGCAGCTGCACTGTTTCTGCTGCAGTCTGCACTCTCAACAGAGTCTCCAGGCCGGGACAAAACACATCCGACACATTTATTCTACTTTCTACCGTCAATAACTCGCAGATATTTCACACGCTCTCAGGAAATGTGTCTTTTTATGGACACGAGGAGCACATTATGACAAAATGAGAGGATCTGCAGCTGCGTTTTTATTCTTACACATGTGCACTTTATTTTACTAGTCGACAACTTCTCCTGTGTAATGTCACTGTGTATCGAGGGTTATGCTGCAAACCCGAGTGCACCACTGAGAACATTAAAATTTTATGGTCCAATTTCCGACCAGCACTGTTTATATAACATATCACATGAGCTCCTGTTGGACGCCTTCGGACTGTATAATTCTCATTGTCTCCGTTGTTAATGGCAGTTAACAGCAAAAGCTGCTACAAAATCTGCTGCAACCGGTCAATTTCACCACTGTGATCAAGACATTTTCATCTAGTTTTGTCTCATCTGAAGCTTTTGTACTGACAATGTAGTAATGGCAACACACACAGACTGATCTATAGCCTTTTACACCAAAATTAGCGCTTATAGATAAATATTAACCTTTTGTTTGTTTGTGTACACGAGCTGTAGTCAGGATGTGGTTAGCTTAGCTTAGCATAAAAACTGGAAGCAGGGGGGGGGGGACAGTTAGTCTGTTGCTGTTCGAAGTGCAGCTTATATGTGCGTCTTAAATACATTGATATAGCAATCGACTCGTTTCACATTGCCAGGAGATGGTTTTGGCTTTTCTGTTTTATTCTGATGTCTCAAACAGGTCGTTTAACAGGGTTAGTAAACAGCAGAAAGCAGCACGGAGGCCAGTGACCCATAGACCAGAAAAATAAGGTGTAGCTGTGGTGTTATTGCAGCACCATGCTGGGCAGGTGACCGATGTGTTTACGGTGATTATGTGCTCTGAAAGACGTCACAGTGCAGATAAGAAGTCACAGCTGATGGACTGTTAGTATAACATGCTAATAATTCATAAACATATAGTTTTAATACACAAGGTTCTGGTAAAATTAAATAAAAATAAACACAAAATGGGTTTAGACATAAGATTAAATAGTCAAATAATCTTCACAGTTATGATTAGTTTAAGTTCAAAGATGTTAGTTAAGTGTTGCTAAAAGAATAGTTTAGCATTTTTTTCTTATTTACACCTCTAATACCATTTGGTTTCTTTCAACAAGTGAGGTGAGAAGATCAACAAGCTATCAACCTCACCTTATGTCTTTTTGTGTTACGTACAGAGATGGAGTCAAGATGTGGTTAGCTTAGCTTAGCATAAACAGTGGAAGCAGGGGGAAACAGCTAGTCTGTCGCTAAAGTTTAAAATTACACCTCACTAATTAAAAACAACAATTTGTAGAACTATTCCTTTATAAGAGTACTACTCCACCGATTCAGCATTTCACTGCTATATCACGGTCAGGCTCGTGATGGACAGCTTTTAAGGTTAAAGGATCAAAATAGATTTTTTTATTCCACACATTCTTCTTCTTCTTCCATGTCAAAACCTGCCGCCTACTGTACATTACCCATAATGCAGCTCGACCGGAGACAGTTTAGTCTGACATTTGGGTGTGTTATGGAGCATCTAGCCTTCAACTGTTGCAATAGAAATGCTGTTTGTTAACTAATGCCAAAATACTAACAATACAAACTAATGATTAAGATTTTCAATTGAAGGACCTCTCTGTGTCATACTTTATCCTTCTGTCTCACACTTTTAATCAATTTAATTCACTTTTGTAGACTTTAATGGAATTGATATTATGAAAACAATATTGCCAGAGTGTCTAAAAAGAATGGAGAGATCAAATAAACACATTTAAACATTAAATATCCTGATGAACAGTGATCGAAGCAGTATGAAAGTAAAATCAAATCGATTATAGTGATGGTTGCGGAGGATTAAATCAAGTTAAGGATTATTATGGATTTTCTGTTTGTTCCCTCAGTTCCATATTGTGTCAGAATATCCTGCCTGTCCATCTGCAAGTAGAAGCTGGTCTCTACATTTATCTAGTTTCCCTAGATTCACTGTTAAAAGATGATGCTGGTCATATCCTAAATTTGTCTTTTGCTGTATCACATTAAAAATTTCTCTCTCAGTCATTTTTTGGGTCAAACTCAAAAGTGCTCTATTGGCATAGTTCGGCACAGTGCTGCAAAGAAATACTACATATTATAGTCTCTCTCTCTCATTCAAAGTGCATCCCTCTCTCTCTTTTTTCATTCATTCAGAGCTCAGCCTGCAGCTGCAACACCCTCTGCTGTTACTATTTCTGTCAAACTCTGCTTTAATGCACATTACACACTCAGTACCACACACACACCATTAGCGGCAGCTCAGAGGCAGCATGCGAGCTCACTCTCTCTCGCTCTCTCTCTAAAACACACAGAGAGGCTCGCTCGCCCTCAGTTGGCAGACTGGGCGTGTGCTGGACAGAGATGTGGGAGGATCAGAGGGACCCGAAGCGATGAGGATGAATAGGAGAACGACGACGAGCGGCGTTTGATCCGGAGTAAAACTCCAGTCCAGCTTCTGGTTTGAAGACACCGTCAGACTCTGGTTTTAATGAGGAATCTAGCTTCTGGCGTTTTAAGCAGAGACCAGTTTCTGTCCTTGAAGACAAGTCCGGTTTCTGGGCTCAGATTTTAAAACACAAATCCAGGTTTTGGTTTTAAGACAGAAGAGCTTCAGTCCTTTTTTTTGGGCTTCTTTTCTGAACGCTGCAGATGAAGGAGAAGAACTGTTTCTGTCTTCATTCTCTGTTTGGAGGCTGAAGCAGCAGAGCAGATGGTGAGCGGTGTGTGTGTGTGTGTGTGTGTGGATACTGAATATACAACACGTGCATGTGCCTTTGAAAGCAATAAAGAGTGTGTGTTTGTTTGTCTATGCACACAATACAGCCAGACGTAAGTGGACAATTAATGCTACAGCAAACTGGATCTGCAACTAAAGATTATTTTCATGATTAATCAATTTACATTAGTTCATTTATCTGACTTACAATTGTTATACATGTCAGAGGTCGCACACCTCTGGAGCAACGAGGGGTTAAGTGTCTTGCTCAGGGACATAATGGTAGATAGGTCACAGTGGGGGATTGAACCTGGGCCGCTCACACCAAAGACATAGTCTTATCCATTGCACCATCACCACCCCCAATTAATGGTTTTGTCTATAATGTCGATCCCTGTTTCCAAGAGCCCAAAGTGGTGTGTTCAAATGTCGCTTTGTGCAACAAACGCAACAAAAAGTTGTTTTTAAAAAATAACATATGTTTGATTAGCAGCTTATCAAAACGCTTGCGCATTAATTTCAATAAACTAATTGTTGTTGCGGCTGCTTGTTGTATAGCACACACAGTTTGTATTCGTCTCTTTCCTGTGCACAAGGCCAGGTCAATAAATAAATGGTTTTCCCAGTTTGCTGTGGAAGAACTTGGCTGTCCTCAACCCCTTTGTGATGTACTGAAATACAGACTCTGAGACAAACCTGATCACCAAACATCAGTGTTGGACCTCACCAACGCTCTTGTTTCTAATGGGAGCAAATCTGAGGTAACAAAAATCTGATTTTAAAAATGTGAAACCAGAAGAGTGGAGGTTGTTTCAGCAGCATATCAATACCCATGGCTTTGGAACAACATGCCTACCACTATCACATATGGGCGTAATCTTCAGCTACTGTTTAATACAAGTGCATCTCTGTGCTTTTGATAGAGAGAGAGCCTCGAAGCATGTGGGAGTGAGCTTATGTGTGTGTTTTTGTGTGCAGTCAGCGTGTGTGTGTGTGTGTGTGTGCTTGTTGTGTACTTGTTCTCTGTCGTTTCCTCACTCATCCTGCCTCAGCGTGGATGCTGCAGTGTGTTTGTGCTCTCGGCCTTTTGGACCGAACGCTCAGCTGCCTCGTTCTCAGGCTGTTTGGAGAAAAAGTGCAGCCACGGGAGGGAGGGATGGAGGGTGGGGGTGGTGGTGGGCGGTGGGGGTTTAGGGGGGCCCTGTCAGAGGCCATTAAAGCAGCCAGTGGGACGCCACGTTAGAGCCCAGAATACCAGAGCGATGCACTGCAGATGAAGCAGGGAACATCACATCAGCAGGACTTCAGTGACAGAATCCAAACAGCAGCGTTTTAAATCGTGATAATAATACAGCACTTTACTACGTGAAAAAATGAATGTTTTGCTGGTCTGCTTTGTCAAACAGGCACCAAGAGGCTGAAAAAGGCAACTTGAGACCAGAGGGCTGCTGGTTTAAATCCATGGACCTTCAGGAAAACAGTGAACAATGGTCTAAAAAAAACACAGATGTGGCATCAGCAAGGTTTTTGCCAGAGATGTTTCGAAACCTCAAGGTTGGATTTGCTGCCGTCTTTGTCAGTTACTGCAATTAGCTGCTGAGAGCCAAAACTATTTGAAGGAAAAATGCAGCCTGAAGCTCTGCACAAAATTTTGGGTTGTTTCCCCATTCACTTCACTTCGGCCACAGATTTCCGGAGCAGCATGTTGAGGCCATTAGAGGAACTGCAGCTTAAAGCACCTCAGCACGGATATATATTTTTTATTTTTTGGTATTACCTGTTAACAAAAGGCTAGTTCACAAGAAGTGAGTAGTAACATGATAACCCAAGTGCATGAGTAAAAGCAGATGTAATAACAATGACTGTTAACTTAACGTAAACTGTGGTTGGCTGGCTAACAAGGTCACCTTCTCTAAACGCGCAATCAGATTGATCGGAGATGAAATGATCAGTTCAGAGATAGAAACGGAGAAAAACACAAACAGCTGTTCAGAGGCTCTATTGGACCTCCAGAAAGTGCATCATGCTCTCATCTTTGCCTCGTCCTGACTAGCTCACTGGTGTGAACACTGTACTGTGTATTGTGAAACTGCTTTAAATGCAAGTCTCAACAGATGTTTGATAATGACACAACAGTAAAAACAGTAAACAGAGAGCGAGCACATCAGAGGCGGGGCGGTGGTGGTGGGGTTCTCAACACCATCTGGACTCCTGAGCAGGCGCCTGCCCCACTCAGGGATTGAAACCACAGTTTTAATCTGTGACCCGTCACTGCTGCGTGGGCGTAATCTGGTTGATGGTGCTTTTCACAAGCTGTCATCACATTAGGACCTGTACTGTACAATTAAGTGAACAGCGTTTATTTGCCGCAGGAAACCAAACTTGTTGACTTGTAAGGTAGTAAAAACAAGCATGAAGTGGTGAGCCCTAACCACGGGAAAACAATGATTGGCAATGGAGGCATTTTACAAGGCATCTTTATCTGATTGGAAGAACTAGATATTAAACTTCAATATATTTGAATACCAACAAAATATGCCTCTAACATATCAAAAACTGACAACTTGGTATTGAAGTCATGGTCATACTATTAAAAATGAACCATGCTTCTCTGGACTGACTATCAGTGAATGTGCACAGTGTACTTTTCCATATCAAACCTGGCCTATTTTGTTTGATTAAACAAAACTAAGAATCTACAGCTATGCTAGCAGCACTCTGAGTCTGTGTGCTTCAAGGTAAATACCATGGTCAGCAGGCTACCATGTGCTAATTAGCAGGGAGGCTGATGGGAATGTCATTAGTTCTACAGGTATTTGGTTATATCCCAAAGTATTAAAATGTTGACCTGATGATGGCGCTAGATGAAAAGTCAGAGGATCAAAGTTATTAATTCTACATTGAATTCAGTGCCAATCCATCATGTAGATGTTCAGATTTTTCAATTGATAAGTAAAAACTTTGACCTTCTGGTGGCATTAGAGGGAAAGCCAGGGGATCACCAAGTCCTTAGGATACTCTGAAGTACCAAATTTCAGGGCAATGAATTCAATACCAAAGTAGCCTCTGTGTTCTCTGTGGTTTCTAAAGAGTCTAAAGAAAAAGACTTCATGTACTGCAGAGTGAGGAGAGCGATGGTGAATAGCAGAAAGGCAGCCAGGAGCAACTTCAGCTCTTGATAAACAGAAGATGACATACCAACCCCTACGTTTGCTTTTGTGTTGGTCCTCGGCTTGAAGCCATACACGTGTTTGAGCATGCAGCAGTGGGTGTGTGCGGTGTTTGGATGTCGTACAATGTTCTCAACAAGTCCCAAAGTAAGTCTTTTGACGAAGGCGTTGTAGGGGACTTGGTGTTTTCATTATTCGGCTCTGTCTTCAGGATTTATGTAAGGCGAGATCACGTTTTTTTTGTAAATCCTTCCTCCTGTTCTACGTCCATCTGCCGCTACAACCGACAGACAGGGAGTGGGGTCAGAGGTCATCTTCTCCACTGGATACTCTATGGTCTGATAAAGGCCCCGCTCATCCTCTTTTAAGCTGCTGTACAAGATCTAATGTGACTGTCATCAGTCACAGCTCTGAAACGGCCCAATATAACTGCATTTTCTGAAGCATGTTTTTTGCTGTAATTGTACATGTTTGCAGTTCACGATCTGACTAATTCCTTCTTTTTCCTCTTTTCTCTGTTATGTTACGTTAATACGGTGGCGTAATGTTTTGGGACAATTACAAACTTTCTGCGCAGGTAAATACATTTTCCATTGACCTCCACTGCCGTCAAATTTGCTTCGCTTTTAGTGCACACATTAAAACTACCTGACTAAGATTATAAAACGATTGCCTTAATGGCCGTAAGAAACCACTGAAGGTTCCGATTTGGTGATTTGCAGATCAAAAGATGAGTTGGGATAAACTTGGGCTAAATATGGTCGTAAAATGACAGCTGATATTATAGAGATAGATCGAGAGAGCGATAGATAGACAGAGCTAGAAATAGAAAGACAGAGAGACACAGACAAGATATGAGACACAATAAACAGTCAGTCACACACAAGCACATATACAGTATATGTCTATATGTAACAGACATCTCTAAAAATAAATATAGAAATTAAAAGTTTAAATTCATCCAATGGGATGAGACTTTCAAGTTGGCAGGTCCTTACTACGTGTTGAAATACAGTCAGAATAGTTTGAGACAAGAATCTCAACAAACACCATTATATTTCTGAGAAGAAACAAATGTCTCTGCAGATCTATGCAGAGAAGGGTGTTATGGGAAACCGTAGGTTGCAGAGACTCGAAGAGGAGCCTCGCACACGGACCTACCAAGGCTCGACAACTCACTGTGTGGCTGACTGCTTCATCTAAGTTCCTGTCAGGAGGCACATTTTGAAATGGATATGTTAATATTATACGCAAAATCCATACAGATCAAAAGAAAACAGCCAACGTCTCTGAGTTAAACCTGTGAGCGTGCACACTGGGAACCAAGCCTTTGGTAACAATGAATATTGGGTAGGAGATTAATGCTAACTTTCACATGCATTGTTCATCTAGCTGTCCAAACGACCTCCCACCTTTGTTGCTTTGAGAGGAGAGTCATTATTTGCATGAGCACAAGAGGATATTTTGTTTTAAGCTTTTTTCTAGTTAAAAAACCTGCAGATAGCCTGAGCATCAGTGCTTGCTGTACATTATCCTCTATATGTGGAGGATTTGCTTATGATTATCATCTGGAAACTAAGGCTCTGACTTTGCACTTTGCATTCTTTGGGAGTTACATTTTATATCTCCTCCCATTATCTCCCTCCTCTACCTGCATTGTAATTTCTCCTGTTTTGTAATGTCAACTGTAGCCTAAAGGCACCTTGCCGCCTCACGCAGTCCGCGGGAGAGTGACTGGCATCTTTGTGCCAGTTTAACAAAAGGAAGACCTGCAACAAAAGAAAGACCCTGAGGCAGCGTTTTACTGGCTCTTTATAGCGGCTACAGACGGATGATGGAGTGACAGCACTTTTCTTTTCCTCTGCAACTTTATCTCTCATGCACACTTCCCCTGCGCATCTGAGTGCCGCAAACTGCCAGAGACATCAAGAGAAGGAAAATGAGTGATTTTAAAACGACCGAATCATCAAAAAAATACAAAACATTTTCTTAATTGTATGTGTGAAACAATGCTGACGCTCTACTCTACTGCAGCATACAGGAATTGGGAGTGGGTGTTAAGAAGACAGAAGTTGGCATTGACTTTTCTCCGGTGTTGGTTTTGCTGGATGAAAACAACAAGGGGATTATTTCACTTCATTACGAAGCTCCTTGTGTGTTCTTATCTGAGCAAAAAAAAATGAAAAGGATTGAGGACGAGAGCGAAATGCTGTGAATTACAGCACAACTCCGGCCTGTAATGCCAATATACTGTGGATTTGCTCTGCCAGAGGCTAAGCTCTTGATGTTTTTACATCAGTACACACGGAATACTCCACTTAATCTTGCATATCAAGATGCACGCTTTACGGCGGCTGTGAGGTTTGAGAATCCCTGGACCAGAGTGTGAACAAGTAAACCTTTCATTTGTTGACAATGTGATGGAAGGATGAAAGTAAAGGCATGTGGAGCTGAAACACATCAAAGTTTATCTAAACAAAGAGCAAAGGATTATCCCGTAGAAAAGTAAAGTGAAGTGGGACATGCACAAGAACATGAAACTCTCCTGGTTTTAATCACCAGTACAGTATCGGTGGTAGTTGAGACCCCATCCCCTGAAGCACTTTGACTATCTAAGCACTGTTTAAATGTAATTATTATTATTATAAAAAAAATTAACTCCGTTAGAAAATATCAGATTTTTTGGTAAATCAGTAAAAGAAAGAAACGTCTAATTGCACAGCGTTCAATTCTGCTGTGTGGTCTTCTAACAGCGAGCTGAAGCAGAACATTACGCTTTGTAGAAACATTTAGTAGTTTAAATCTGTTCGCTTTCAGATTCTGGGACTGGCGTCTTTCCTAGCGCTGGCCGATATTACCTTTTCTTCCCAGATTTATCGGTGTATGTGTCTGGCAATAAGTAGCATGGATGAAATGTACTGAAATGACAAAATATATTTATAAAGTAATTTAGCAAAAGAGTCACAATTGTATATTTTGTCCATTCGAGAGCACTGTCTGTTTTATGTGATGTATCTTCTGATCTGCACTGAGCCTGACGATTGGTGGACTTAATATAAACCTATGGTACAATTTAATGATCTGTTTTCTATATTGAGGAAAAATGAATCATTAAACTTTACAACTCCATATCTCCTGAATTGACCCTTTGCTAATCCCCGCCCCGAATACGCAGCTGACCAATCACAGCGCAGTATAGGGCTCATGGCTGCGCTCCATTAACTAATGCATTTACATTTTACATTTACTCATTTAACTGACGCTTTTATCCAAAGTGATTTACAATTGCTATACATGTCAGAGGTCGCACGCCTCTGGAGCAACTAGGGGCCAAGTGTCTTGCTCAGGGACTCAAACCCAGGTCTCTCACACCTAGCATGTGTCTTATCCATTGCGCCATCACCACCCCCTTGCATAAAGTGTCATTTTTTTACCTTTTTTTGCTGTGTTTTTCCAAGATAAAAGCTGTTCCTGGAGCACTTGTAATAATTAGAGTCGCAACCCAGAGAGGTTGAAACGAGAAGTACGATTTATTTCCTTTCCAAAACCTAAAACAAATCCAGAAATATGTAGGCAGTGGATTGTTCCTAGTTAGCTAAAGCTACTTAACTTACTACTGAATGTGATAAAAAATGTGTGCTAAACCTACTGTTCTGCTTTTTAATGATTGTAATAGTAAACAGAGACCTACCCAGCTGCACAGAAACAGTGTTGATCCTTAATATCGTAGTCATCTTTCTCAATAGTCAGGTAATCCAGTGGTTCACCTTTACACTCTGATCAGTAGGCTTTAGCTTCTGTCTTTATTTTTTCTGTCAGTCTGACAGCCTGAATACAACCTTCAAATGCACAACTGCAAAACTGTTTGCTTCTTTCTGAGATCGCTTTTTCCAAAAAATTAAACAATATTTCTCCGAGAAGTGCAGTTATCTACAGTGGCAGCGGCGTGATGAAAGTTCGACAGGTCTTGTTGGACTTTTACAGCAGTAACAAAGGGGGGCGTGGCTTATCGAAGGGTCAATTAACACCTCTTTTTCTGTTTTTCAGGACGCTCTCTTCAGCTGGACGTTGGTGTGATTCGGCAGAGTGAAGGACAGCCTGATGAGAGCCTAAAGTTGCAGTAGAGTCGAGGTGACAGACATGAAGAAGAACCTGGACCAGTATGGACAAAGTCACCTGGAGAGTCTGGGTGAGTGTGGACAGACACTTTATTCTTCACACGGTAAAAATTTAACTGATGCTTTTGTCCATGTTGAGAGGTGGGAAATATAGAACATGTATACTTTGTAATCTGCTTCTATATGGACTCCACAGGTGTTAATGAAGTTGCTTTCCTTAAGTGTTGTTCTTGCAGTGTTGCTGACTTCTTTCGCTCCAAGCTCAATAGAGTTTGTAGAAAAATCTCCTCAAACTAATTCAGATTTAACAAGATGGATTTTTAATCTGAAGCAAAAATTTGATGGTTTGAAATGGATATTTATTGAGCTCGAGTACCTCCAAATCTCCATGAACTCGATGATTCGTGGTCTGGTTATTGAGACAAAATCCTACCAACTTGGAAAATGTGAATTCACAGACTCAGACTGAGAGTAACAACAGAGTATTAGGTCCAAACTGTAGCCCAACAGAATTGACAACAAGTTTGGTTTGTTTCTCTTGTTTTTCAGTCTGTGCAGCCCTGTCCAGCCTGGTTTTCCTTCTACTGGGACTGCTGGGCTCGGTCCATGGCTGTCCTGGTGTCTGCACCTGCTATGGTAACACTACTGACTGCTCGGCTGTCGGCCTTCTCTCTCTGACACCCATCTTAGCGCTGCTGGACCCCGACTCTCTGATCCTTCGCTTACCCCAGAACAACCTCTCCTCTCTGGGCACAACTGAGCTGTCGAACCTCAGCAGCCTGGAGCTGCTGGATCTTTCCCAGAACCACTTTTCCACCCTGCAGCCTGGAGCTTTCTCGGGCCTGAGCGGCCTACGCTGGCTCAATATCTCCGCCAACTACCTCGGGGCGCGACCGGCGACCTCTGACCCCAACAACAGCTCAGAGGTTCTGCAGGGCTCAAATGGAAGTCAAGGGAGCGTTGGCCTGAGCAAGGAGGTTTTTAAGGGGCTGTGGCGTCTACGAGGGCTCGACTTGTCCTCCAATGGCCTCATGTGGCTGCCCAAAGGCCTACTGGATGCACTTCCAAGACTCACCTGGCTGTCCTTGGCCGGGAACCGGTTGGTGACCCTCGACAGAATCACCTTCGAGCCCCTGGTGGGGCTACAGCAGCTCCAGCTGGCGGGAAATCCCTGGGAGTGTGACTGCAAGCTGAGAGACTTCAAGCACTGGATGGAGTGGTTGATTTACAGGGGTGAGCAGGGCTGTTAGCAGGCCTCTCCAAATCTCAAATACTGTGAAGTTGATAGTTTTGGTAGTCGGCTTACAGTGCTTTAATACCATGCCGGAGAGAATCACTTTGTATTTCAAGTCTGTACTTGAAAAGATGTCTAATCGAAGCGATTAATCTCCGCACTGCAGGATGGATGTATGCTGAGCAAAGACATCTAAGAATATAACGACCTCCTTCTCTCTAAATCCTCTTCTGTCTCTCCCGGTTTCTTTCTTCCTCCATTCCTCTACATCTTCTCCCTCCCTGGCCTTCTCCCTATCCGTTTTTATTCCCTCCCTCTATCTGTTTTATAGATGGGCAGGTAGATGTGATGCAGTGCAGTCTCCCGGGGGATTTGAAGGGCAGAGACATCCGCAGCGTGCCAGCAGAGATGTTCAACTACTGCCTGCAGAGTCCGGCCAAAGAGGGCGCCTCGAGTTATGTCACCCGGCATCCCTGCCCGCCCGGTCGGATCAGCAGCAACGATGAATGTGTTCGCCAGCGGTACCGGCCTGTCAGTGTCCGCCGAGCTCACGGCACGCAAATAGTTGCAGGTGTGATTTGTGGCACAGTGTGCATCATGATGGTGGTCGCGGCAACTTACGGCTGCGTCTATGCCTCGCTGATGGCGCGGTACCAGAGGGAGCAGAAGAGCCGCGGCCAGCCTCTGATGGCCGAGTCCGGAGCCGAGACGGACATGGAGGACGGGCAAATGAACTCCCCAGAGGAAACGCTACCCAAAGAGGCTTGCGGCATCGTGCAAGGGTATCGAATCAGCAGCTTCTGACCCACTGCTGTTTACTGATTTAAGATCCTTCCAGGACACGCTAGCTGCTTCTGCTCTCATCACTGATGACACGACGTCTGGAGAGAGAAACCCCGCAGCTCTGCGATTGTGCTGAAAATCGCAGACTGATTGTACAGCTAATGGATTGGACTGGATTCAGCGAAACTGGAATGCTGCGGCACTTCCTTTAATGTATGGATGCTCTGAATTGTTATTCCCCGCGCTGCATCTCTCAACCAGCTTTAAAAACCCTCTGAAGCTGCTGTTTGGCACTTCTGCACCTTGACTTCCTTTCATCTGTGTTTTTGATTCTTCTTTAGAAATATGGAACCTTTTTGTTCAAGCAGTCTGTCTTTGTATCTGAGCCCAACAAGCACAAGCTCCAAAAGTATAAAAGTCTTTGAAATGTGACATTTCTCCTCTTGTTTGTTGCACAAATGCTCTTTCTCTTTATTTTTATAGATACGTTATGTGCATTTTATGTTTATCTTAAATTTCCCCACTTTGAGAAATGATTCTTTGGATGCCCTGTTGAATTCCCTCCAAATAACAGACAGTTTAAACCATAATAAGAGTTCTGCTGCTGTCAGGGAAGTGTTGCTTCAAGCTGTGTAAACTGCTTTCAAACAATACAAGAGCTGTACTGCCACCTAGAGGTCAAGCTTTGAGCTACAACGCCTTTCAATCCAGCACAAACCAACTCTCAAGCTCTCCTACGAGGTAAAACTAAAAATATTCCCAGCATAGTCAAAGTATGAGATACTGAATGAAAATGTAACATATACTGTAACTTTCGTGTGTTTTCATTTATTTTAAGCCATATTTTCTGTGAAAAGCACATGAACCATTGTCTCAACTCCAGGACTGTTGATCATGCTGAAGATAATAAACTCTATTTATCTAAACTGTATTTCTCCTCTTAAAAACAAGACAGCTCAGCTCACACGACATTCAAATCGGATGATCCAACAAGAGCCGTAAAAACCACATTCATCAAACCACTAAAAAGAAAAGAGCCAGAAAGAACATGGTCATGTTTTTCTCCTGATCATGTCAAGAAATCCTGCTGCAATCCTCTCAGGACAGGTCGAGCCGAGGAATACTGATGGAATTCATCAGGTCTCTTGACTTAGACATTTACAGTGGGTACGGAAAGTATTCAGACCCCTTTAAATTTTTCACTCTTTGTTTCATTGCAGCCATTTTCCAAAAATCAAAAAAGTTCATTTTATTTCTCAGTAATGTACACTCAGCACCCCATCTTGACAGAAAAAAACAGAAATGTAGAAATTTTTGCAAATTTATTAAAAAAGAAAAACTGAAATATCACATGGTCATAAGTATTCAGACCCTTTGCTCAGTATTTAGTAGAAGCACCCTTTTGATCTAATACAGCAATGAGTCGTTTTGGGAAAGATGCAACAAGTTTTTCACATCTGGATTTGGGGATCCTCTGCCATTCCTCCTTGCAGATCCTCTCCAGTTCTGTCAGGTTGGATGGTAAACGTTGGTGGACAGCCATTTTCAGGTCTCTCCAGAGATGCTCAATTGGGTTTAAGTCAGGGCTCTGGCTGGGCCATTCAAGAACAGCCACGGAGTTGTTGTGAAGCCACTCCTTCGTTATTTTAGCGGTGTGCTTAGGGTCATTGTCTTGTTGGAAGGTAAACCTTCGGCCCAGTCTGAGGTCCAGAGCACTCTGGAAAAGGTTTTCGTCCAGGATATCCCTGTACTTGGCCGCATTCATCTTTCCCTCGATTGCAACCAGTCGTCCTGTCCCTGCAGCTGAAAAACACCCCCACAGCATGATGCTGCCATCACCGTGCTTCACTGTTGAGACTGTATTGGACAGGTGATGAGCAGTGCCTGGTTTTCTCCACACATACCGCTTAGAATTAAGGCCAAAAAGTTCTATCTTGGTCTCATCAGACCAGAGGATCTTATTTATCACCATCTTGGAGTCCTTCAGGTGTTTTTTAGCAAACTCCATGCGGGCTTTCATGTGTCTTGCACTGAGGAGAGGCTTCCGTCGGGCCACTCTGCCATAAAGCCCCGACTGGTGGATTGCTGCAGTGATGGTTGACTTACTACAACTTTCTCCCATCTCCCGACTGCATCTCTGGAGCTCAGCCACAGTGACCTTTGGGTTCTTCTTTACCTCTCTCACCAAGGCTCTTCTCCCCCGATAGCTCAGTTTGGCCGGACGGCCAGCTCTAGGAAGGGTTCTGGTCGTCCCAAACGTCTTCCATTTGAGGATTATGGAGGCCACTGTGCTCTTAGGAACCTTAAGTGCAGCAGAAATGTTTTTGTAACCTTGGCCAGATCTGTGCCTTGCCACAATTTGTCTCTGAGCTCTTCAGGCAGTTCCTTTGACCTCATGATTCTCATTTGCTCTGACATGCACTGTGAGCTGTAAGGTCTTATATAGACAGGTGTGTGGCTTTCCTAATCAAGTCCAATCAGTATAATCAAACACAGCTGGACTCAAATGAAGGTGTAGAACCATCTCAAGGATGATCAGAAGAAACAGACAGCACCTGAGTTAAATATGAGTGTCACGGCAAAGGGTCTGAATACTTATGACCATGTGATATTTCAGTTTTTCTTTTTTAATAAATTTGCAAAAATTTCTACATTTCTGTTTTTTCTGTCAAGATGGGGTGCTGAGTGTACATTACTGAGAAATAAAATGAACTTTTTTGATTTTTGGAAAATGGCTGCAATGAAACAAAGAGTGAAAAATTTAAAGGGGTCTGAATACTTTCCGTACCCACTGTAAATCTTTAATGACTTGCCAGACCTGTGAACCTCCACCATCACAGTAACATAACACTCCGTAACCCCCGAGCTACATCAGCAAATATCATCGCTATTTGATAAACGGCAGCATCGTCTTTGTGTCGGGATGTTTGAATCACTTATTTTCTCTTTGCTGAGAATCTCTGACTCCTGACACTGATGGACTAAATATTTTATAAAATATTGTGGAAGACAGTGAACCTCTATTGTCGGTTTTACAAGTCTGTTCAAGTTAAGCGTTCCAATATACAAAATGTAATTTGGTCACAACTTCAGATTCATGCTTGAATGTTTTTATTTTACGTCAATTAAAAGCCAGAAATATAAGTGGAAATATTTTAGTGAGACTCAGTTAACGGCTGGTTGTCCAATGTCTCTAGTCAGCTGTTGTCTGAACTGACAAATGTTACTATCTTGTTTTGGTTCATATGTTAAAGTTTCTTGTTCACATTCCCGTTGTTTAACCTGTACTCAGGTTAATGCAGGGTTCACCCAATAATAAAAATCGTTTTAATACCACATATTATTAAGGCTGGGCGGTATACATTTTTTTCTTTTGGGTATTATTGTCTAGGTATTATATACAAGGTGCACTTTGTAACTTGTTTTTGAAAATTGCTCTACAAATAAAGATTATTATTATATATCGGTATAAGAGGTTTACCGATATCATTTCAAAAGAGATATAAAATTAGACAATACCGTTTTTACTGATATACACTCACCTAAAGGATTATTAGGAACACCATACTAATACTGTGTTTGACCCCCTTTCGCCTTCAGAACTGCCTTAATTCTACGTGGCATTGATTCAACAAGGTGCTGAAAGCATTCTTTAGAAATGTTGGCCCATATTGATGGATAGCATCTTGCAGTTGATGGAGATTTGTGGGATGCACATCCAGGGCACGAAGCTCCCGTTCCACCACATCCCAAAGATGCTCTATTGGGTTGAGATCTGGTGACTGTGGGGGCCGTTTTAGTACAGTGAACTCATTGTCATGTTCAAGAAACCAATTGGAAATGATTGGAGCTTTGTGACATGGTGCATTATCCTGCTGGAAGTAGCCATCAGAGGATGGGTACATGGTGGCCAATTGTAGCCTCTTTTTCCTATCTGTAGTGGAGATGAGTGGTACCCGGTGGGGTCTTCTGCTGTTGTAGCCCATCCACCTCAAGGTTGTGCGTGTTGTGGCTTCACAAATGCTTTGCTGCATACCTCGGGTTGTAACGAGTGGTTATTTCAGTCAAAGTTGCTCTTCTATCAGCTTGAATCAGTCGGCCCATTCTCCTCTGACCTCTAGAATCAACGAGGCATTTTCGCCCTCAGGACTGCCGCATACTGGATGTTTTTCCCTTTTCACACCATTCTTTGTAAACCCTAGAAATGGTTGTGCGTGAAAATCCCAGTAACTGAGCAGATTGTGAAATACTCAGACCGGCCCGTCTGGCACCAACAACCATGCCACGCTCAAAATTGCTTAAATCACCTTTCTTTCCCATTCTGACATTCAGTTTGGAGTTCAGGAGATTGTCTTGACCAGGACCACACCCCTAAATGCATTGAAGCAACTGCCATGTGATTGGTTGATTAGATAATTGCATTAATGAGAAACTGAACAGGTGTTCCTAATAATCCTTTAGGTGAGTGTAGTTTGATGTTGAGTTAATTCATGTTTCCGTAAAGTCCTGTCAGCGTTTGCTCCTCCCTGTGCATCTGCACAAAGCCCTCTACTCACAAAGTCTCTAACATGGAAGGAGACACAATGCCGGTGATGACCTGGCTTGTAAAAAAACAACGGTTCAGTCAGTGTTTTCCACATTTAAACTTTACTTTGGCGGGCCGCCCAGGTATATTCAGCGGCACATTGTAGCATTTTTCAGAGAAACACACAGTCATTACGTTACATGTCGGGACAAGGTGGATAGTTTACAAGCACGGATCAGATTAAGCGACAGTGAACACAATAGTGCAGATGTAATTCGTTAGCTACCACGTTGGTTTTGTTTTGAAAGGCTAACATGCGGCGTAGCTGCTGCTGTGAACGGAATCGTAGGACGAAAAGTCCAGAAAACAAGTTCTGTTTTCTTTCGGCGACTTTATACAACGTAGCCTATTACTGATGGAGAAAGTTAAAGTTGGGGGGGCCGTGGCTCAGGAGTGCGGGTAGAGCGGGTTGCCTGTTAATCGGAAGGTCGGCGGTTCAATCCCCGGCTCCTCCAGACTGCATGTCGAAGTGTCCTTGGGATACTGAAACCGAATTGCCTCTGGTGGCTGTTCCACCAGTGTATGGTGAATGGTGAATGCAGATGTAGTGTAAAAGCGCTTTGAGTGGTCGAAAAGACTAAACAGGCGCTATACAAATACGGAGCATTTACATTTACCAGGGAGATATCGAAAGAAGCGGGGCACAGTGTGAAGTGAGTGACACTTAACTAAGTTCCTACAAATAATAAGCCCAGCCCTACATATTATATTATACTGCAATTTAATCAAACCAACTAAAGTATGAAAGCACAATGGAAAATCAATAGTGACCATGGGGCCTAGAATTGTTTATTATCACATTTTCAGTAAGTTTTTTCAGTACTTCCTCAGGGGCCGTATTATAGAAAGTTCCTTATCTTAAGTCTTACGTTAAGATAGGAATTTTCCCAATTATGTCTTACAGAAGCAAATCCTAACTAACTTTAGGAATCCCATCTTATCTTACTTCATCCTATCTTATCTCAGGTTAGGAAAACCTAAATTCTCAATCCAACACCGGTTATCAACTTTTATGTCTGTTACCTAGCAACCGATGCCACTTTTCTCATCTCGCGAGCTAAGCGGCTCTTAATCGCTGTTTTTTGGTCGTTTTCTTTAATGAAACAAAGTGAAAAATGGAGCAGAAACAACAACAAAAAAAACAAAACAAGTCAGATGATTTAGAGGTGTTGGTAACCTCTGTCGAGAAATCCAAATTCACATAACGCTTAACTCGGGAGATTAAAGAGAGAAAGTGGGCTAAAATAGCGGACATAGTCACCGCCGCATATCCAGCTGTCAAAAAGAAAATAAGTCCGTTGACGAGTGATACAAAGAGAAAGGCAGCTGTTGTGTCCAAAGAGCAGAAGAAAACCGGTGGTTCCTCCCGTGCTCCCTCACTGACCCCGGCAGAAACCCGAACTTATCTCAGGAAGTCAATAATGAAGATCAAACAACAATAACAACAAAGGCTGCGGGCTAACGTCATCATCTTTTTCATGTATTTTTTGATTTACATTTTGTTATATGAGACATTATCTAGCGTTACATCGCCTACAGCCTTTCTACTAGTGAGTGTTTTGTCAAACACATCGAGTTAAGTTCCGCCTGTCGACATTTTGTTGATTTTATAAAAGCAATAACAGAGCAGCCATGTGGATTAAACGAGTTAGCAAACACTACCTGGTGGAAAAGTGAAAGTTAGGACGGCTTGAGTTATCCTAAAGTTAGTTAGAGAGTTTATTTGGGATTTTAAGAAGTTTCTGTAAAACAGTTTTCCTATCTTAAGTTAGGAAAGGAATATTGACTTAATCTGTAACGGTCTTATTCCTAAATCAGTTCCTAACCCTTATTACCATGGTTACCAAGCAGTTAAGATCTGCAGGTTAGGGACTTTATTTTCAGTACTTAGCTTAATGCATCCTGGACTCATAAGCAGCAGAAACTGCACAGTTGGATTAACTAATTAAAAACAATTTATTCCGTTATGAGTCAACGAGCTCCAGAAGCAGCAGCAGTGACAGTGTTTTCTGCAGGTCTGATGGTGCCGACTGAAACTCCACAAAAAAAAAAAAGGACTGAATAGATAAACAGCCTGCCGGATATCACAGCAGTTCCATAGTCACATTTAAGACTCCACAGCTTGAATGTTGAGTGTTTTGAATCAGAGCTGCTGCAGTGTGACTCACCTCCGGCCACGGCTGTCTTTACCTCAGATGACACCGTCACTGCTGTCGTCGCTATGACGTACTTCACTCCTGTTGAGAGAACATTTAAACCTGGATTAGCCGATTAGGGACACATCTAATGAAAATGATAAAAAAATCTACTGTTTTGTTGCAGAAATAAAAGTCGAGCGCTGAAGAGACGGACCTTTATCGTTAACGGGGTAGTAGTAGAAGCTTCCAGGAGTGTTTTCCACTGCCAGGCGGTACCACAGGGGGAAGTGATCGATGGTGTACAGGTTGTCTTTATCAACATCAGTCAGAAACCGTCTGTTGAGTGAAAGTTCAACTTCAGATGACATTTTCAGTTTGAAACCTACCACAGAAATTAACTGGTGAATTAATCTAGAAGGCCTGGAAACTTGTAGTATTTCGTCCCTGGACTGTAGCATCGTGGCATTTTGATCACTTTGTCACGAAGCTCAGGCGAACACAGCAGCTGTGAACTGTTTGTGATGATCAGCTCCAAATGTGAGATGGACTGAATGAACGAGAGGCGGCAGGGACTGTCCCTGAATGAATAATGCTGATAATGATCATGATAATAATAAACCAGGGTATGTTAGACAGGCTGGTTGCGTTTGTCCAACAAGCTGTTTTTTGTTTTCAACTGGGTTTTTGTTTCCTTGAGTTTCTTTTTGCTGATATATTGTCCAGATCAGATTTTTTTGATTGACTGACTACATGTTATTTTTTTTAAATATCACCAATATCAGACTTCAGTGTGAACTGGCTGTGGCCTGAAAGTGAATAGTCGAAGAGGTCAATCTCACAGCTGAAGCTTTGCAGCTAAACAAGGATCACGCCATTTTGGCGATACAGAGGTGCTCAACGTCTGATTTTACATAGAACTACCAGTTTTCTCCCAATAAGTTAATATACAACCTATTACAATATACATTTCAACATATAATGCTGTAAATAAAAACTAAACAAAGAAAGCTTTAATAAATGTTTTTAAAGTGTGTGAATAAATCCAGAATTGTAACCCTAACCCTTAAGGTAGGGGGCATCAGTGCGCATGTGTAGGCCTCTACACGTTTATGTGTTGTGAGTGTGGAGTGGCAGAAGAGGAACTGTAGAGACGGAGCCTTAATTTCACCGTTGTTGCGCCGAGCTGTCCGCACCTCGCCGGACGTTTGGATCATTTATCAACATTGATGAACCACACAAAGAATATCGTTTTTTACGTGACAATTCTGATTCAACTATATAAAACATTAGTCGGGGACAGCCCTAGTCCCTACACTGACTTACTCCTTCACAGCCGTCCTCCATGTTTGCGTTCAGCGTTCATTGCAATGACGGTCGCTCAAGAGTGACGTCAGAGTGAGTCCGCATGAATTCAAATCTGACGGTCCAGACACATTTAATAAAATCTGACCCGTTTCTGATTTGGACCAAATATGAAATTGGCCTAAATCCAAAGTGGAAAAGATCAGACTGAATGTGACTTGGACTGTTCATACTGTTCTGAGATTTGGTCTTAAGTGAACTGGACACTTAACCTGTGAACACTGCCTGGGTTGAGTCTTACTTTGCCACTCTGGCCTCCACTCCTGCGTATCTCACAATCCTCATCAGGCCGGCACGAGTACCGAGGAAGGCCGTCTCAATTCCTGGCTCCACCCTGCACACAAATACAAGAGGATGGAAGTCAATTATCTAACAGCTTGTTTAGTCTCTCCTGCAGTGAGCTACATGGAGATCAAACAAACTAAATGACCCAACAGCTGACTTCACTCTCATCCTCTTTTTTTTCTCATCCTCTTTTTTTTTTAAAAAGGCTATTCGTCAGTTCGTACAGTCGTGTTAGTTAAGAGTAAAAATCTGCACAATGACAGCTCATAACACCACAAACGTGAACAGAATTTTGTTTGCGGGAGTCACACCAGAGAAAACTTAAACAGCAGAGAGTTTTTGAAGACACTGCCACTAATGAAGTTTAATTATTCCGTTTATCTTTGACAGAAAACTATTTCCAGTTCAAACTGTTTGTTTCTTTTATTTGTGTCTTTTTGGGTGAACTGACCCTTTCAGGTATAAAACGGTAAATGTGCTGAATATCTCAGGTCTCACCTGTCGTTGAGCATCAGGGCGTTCCAGTACGCTTCTAGTGGAGCCGTTACCACGGCGTCGAACAGCGTCTGCTGCAGCAACACCTCATCACCTGGACAGTCAAACAAACAAAGGGAACTTTTAAGTCAAGGTCAAATAAACTCTCATAACTCTGAACAGGAACTTGTTAAATGTTGTCAGATTCTCATTTTGTCAATAAAAAGTATCTCAGAAATATATGGAGAGTGACACTTCATAGGATTATTATTTTAGTGTCAGAAACCTACACTCGAGGTCGGGTTCCTTCCCCAACAGGTAGCGGATGACGGCTTGAAGCTGAGAGTATTTTCGGTGGCTGGGGTCGATGTCCGTCTCACAGTACGTCCTGAGGAAAAGACCAGGATAAACAGCTACACAGAAACCTGCCTACATGCTGCTGGGAGGTTAATGTTTTCAAGATTTTAGGAAAAGGGAAAGACTTTAATCACATGAGTCCTGACTTTTACTCCCATTACACATAAATGATTTAAGTAGACTGATTAACCTTCTGCTATTCCTGCTCTCACTACTGACCCCTCCCTCAAATTGTAATTCACGGTACAATAAAACAATATTTGTCATTTGCTGATCTATTTGACTCATTCATCCATGTCTTGTTCACATACCACTCAGAGGCGATGCTGAGGTCTGGGGAGGTGAGATCATGCAGGCCTGCGGAGGAAGGTATAAACACTTCAGTCAGTTACAGATTTACGTCCTTGCGCTTCAGTTTGAGCAGCGTTTGTGCAGTTAACAGCCTCCAAGTCCACGTGTATGTGGTTGCATGGATAAAAAAATTTTTTTTGGAGCATTCAGCACATCTACACATGTTGGTTTTGATACATCGACCTGTACACATACAGCGTCAGACACATCAGTGATTATAGTATAGTTATCTGAATTACGGGAAATCGTACCTTCCTCCACAGACACATTTCCTATAAACATCAGCTTTCCGTGACCCCTCGTCAGCACCATGCCGAAGCTGCAGAGACACAGTAAGAAGGTGAAACGGACAGTGAAGCCCTCGACTGGACGTTTAATCTTAAACTGTGTAAAACTCTGTCCTCTAGTGGTTCAATCACACAGATACACCTGTATGTATCAACAGTGAGAAAGAGTCCTTTTGGTGAAATTCGCTGTGCAGGGGTGACGGTAGAGGTCGGTACTGGATTTATGCAGTTGATATCTGTGATGCAAAAAACTGACAACGATACACTGGCCAATATTATTAGTTTTATAATAATTTTATTTTGCTGAGGATGTTTTGAAATGAGACCAAGATGCACCGAGTGAAACATTTAAATCCAAATAAATTTCCCTCAACTATAAACAATATCAGGGAAATCTGTTCAGCAGGATATTCATTTAGTGACTCTCACTGACACACTATCAAAATAAACTGCGTGTTTGCTTTAACCTCTACCTGAATCACTGTTCTGCAATTGAAAGATGCAAGTTTACCAAAACACCAGAGTTTTTTTCCCTGCTACACTGACCGTGAACCTGAGAGAAGAAGTTGATTATATGTTGTGTGTGTAGCACTAAGGAACTCCAAATTTAATTTCATTATGCAGCCTTGTGCTGTATAATGACAAATAAACAACCTTGTACCTTGAGAGAAAAAATCCTATTCATCGTATTTCGATGAATAAACAGGTGATGATTTATATTTATCACCAGTTTTATTGTTATTATAAACACTTTACTTTTCCTCCCCGTTATATGAATGGAAGGTCTAAGGACAGAGGGTGTTGTTTGCTGTACAGATTTGTAAAGCCCCCTGAGGCAAATTGTGCTTTGTGATATTGGGCTATTTAAATAAAACATGTTGTTTTGCTGAAAACATCTTGCTAACCTGCATCTACAATTCTGCTCTTATTTTACTATCTGGTACCCCTGTAGATCCTTTATCTTCGAATGTGTACAGAAAATTTCAGTGTTATTCTGTGGATTTATGTCAAGAAAGAAACCCTTCAACCTCTAAAACCAGATGGTTATTTTGAACGATGCATAAAACACATCCACAGCACTAGAAAGCACTCGGCAGTCGGTCCATGTTCCGAGCTGTGAGCGCAGGACGAGAGGAGGTGGACTCGAACGGTGCTCGAACGCAGTCAAGATGGATTCTGTTTATTCATAGTTTTTACGTGACGTCACGTTCCAAGGGGAAAAAAAAGACGTTATTTTCCGCTGCCTGCCAACCAATAATCAATTGATACACTGTTACTTTGAGTTTATTACTTTTGCGTTGCCAAAATGCTGGATGGTTTTCAGATGCACTAATGAGGAGGAGACAAGCCTGGGCTGTGTTGGGCGAGGGATTCCACATAAGGTAAAAGTAAACATTTTTCGAATCTTTAAAAGTAGTAGAAAATGGCTTGAGGAAAAAAACACTGATTTACCTGAAAGGTGTCTCATCGATGTTTGTGTAGAAGTAGTCATTGATGAGGTACAGAGGTCGTTTCTGTTGGAGGGGAAGAAAACCACATTATAATCACCGCTACTGTTCAGTCATTAATCAGAAAGCTGGGTCCTCATCACACTTAATCAAACATCCAGGCTGTAAGCAGAGCTGCTTGTTGTGTCTGTACATCCACGCAGTCTCATCAGCTAGATTTAATAAGTCACTCTGTCTGATAAAAGTGTCATCTTTAGTTCAAAACAATGACACGACTCACCTCTGTTAGCCTGAACTGTCAGGAAGCCACTTAGCCAGCAGTCTTATCTAATAAACACTGAGGGTAAAGATAATATGCTAATGCTAGGCTGACGGTTAGCTAAACAGTTGTTAGCTCACAAAAATCAGCTGTGTCCTGACAAACTGACATTTTAAAAGCAAAACCTGCTGACACACAATAACAGAGACCAATAGGGAGAGTTCTTCTTGGAAATAAACACAAAGCGTTACTGCCAACTACTGAGCTGGAGGGAAACTACAGGTGTAATTCAATACAATATACCACCACAACATTAAGTACTCTTGTAATGGTACTTAAAAAGCAGTATACATTTAAGTACTGTACTCCACTGTTTTGCCAGTAAATGATAAAAGGTGTGCACTGATTTTGGAAACACTACTGTTAATTTGATGTTTTAAAAAGTCTCAAAAGGCAGGTGAAACTGACTTGTTTTCTAACTCTACATCATACTACATACCCTAACAAGTGAGAGAGCAAGTCAGACAGTGAGTATCTGTACCTGCATTTGCATTTCCCCATCTCACATTTTCTCTGAGCGGCTTCTCTATCTGTGTCTCTTAACAGGCGCTCTTCTCTCGGTCTGTGCAGCCACGGCAGCTGTCACAGCTCACACCAACAACTCAGTGTTACGTCTGTTGCTCATTTCAAACGAGCCAGGAACATAAATTACATCACTACTTGCGTGGTTAAAGCAGAATGATGCAGGCACCCCTTGGACAAATCAATAACGAGACACATCTGGCCGATGCGTTTAATTGCACCACCCCACAGGGCCGTTTTTCTGCTTTTGTAATCTACAGGATAGATTGTATCATCCCTACTTTTTGTGAAAATCAGAACTGTTCTTGTATTAAAATGTGTTAATGACTTAAAAGTGTTGTATTAAGATACTGTGATTGTTTGATTCCTCACCCCTTTATCCACTGATGCTCTGATGTTCAGGCTGATGCTGCCAGTCTCTCCCCTCACCATGGCTGTTCTCAGCTAGAAGTCAGAGGCAAGAACAAGTTTAATACAAAGTCTTCTGGCGGGTTCACACTACACAAGAGTTTTGTCTATTAAAATGGTCACAGTGTCAGTCAATTCTTGCTTTGACTCAGCAAAGAAAATATACTTAATTCAATGTTTTTTCACTCAGTTATTAGGGGTCCAAGCCGAAGTGGGCTGGAAACGTTCCCAGTACCAGCGGAAAACTGAAAAACTTATTTTAATTAACTCCTCCGAAGCCGCAAGTCCGATCGACAACAAACTTGGCACGGATAATCTCTGGACCAAGCTGATGAAAGTTTGTAGAGGAAATTTTGATCCGACAAAAATTGTCGCAATTATATGCTAGCAAGCATTTGTGAAAAATGCTACTAACAGGAAATGATGTCATATCTTCACTTTGGAGTGGCCGATTGACACCAAATTTGGACCACTAATGTGGGACGTCTCCCCGACGGCCTGTGCAAAAAATTTGGTGCAACTCGCCCCTAGGTGGTGCTTTTAACCCCAAAAATTCGTTCCTCTATAACCACAAGTCGCATTGACATGAAAGTTGTGCCAAATTGTTCAGCAGCATCCCCTGACACCAGCCACCAAAGGGGACCCTAATGTGCCCATAGGTGGCGCTGTTATTGCAGATTAAAGACCCAAAAAATGTATCCCATTGACTTAAATGCATTTTACATCTCCAATACCGCAGGTCCGATTGACACCAAATTTGGGTCAATTGTTCCCCATGGGCCCCTGATGACACCTGACAAATTTGGTGCAATTCGGCCAAAAGGTGGCGCTATAATCCAAGCTGAACGGCCGTGGGAAAGCCCACTGAAATGAATGGGATTTCCAACCAGGGCAAATTTTACTTAGCTTTGGAATGGCCGATCAACACCAAACTTGGGGATCTTCGACTTCGCCAAAGGGCTGTGTGACATTTGGTGTCAATCGGCCAAAAGGTGGCGCTATTAATTGTATATCAAAAAACACTCTCTTTCACATACATTCATTTTATATCTCCATGACACCTGACAAATTTGGTGCAATTCCGCTCACAGGTGGCGCTAAAATCGAAGCTGAAATCTCTCAATAAATCCCATTCATTTCAATGGCATTTTCAAAGGCGGGACGTTTTGCCACTGTTTGGAACGGCCCATCGAGACCAACCTCGGGGGCCTTATGCGGCACGTCGGCGGGGCACCCGGGCCGACTCGCGCTCCCTCCGCGGGGGCTGGGCGGGGCGGCTTGCGCCGGGAGGCTTGGATCCCGCTTATAACTGCTTGCAGTTCTAGTTATTGTTGTTATTATTATACAGACACAGGTCTGAAACACACACATGCACAAACAGGATCCATAGCAACAATGGAGAGATGTCAGAGTGAAGGGGCTGCCGGTAACAAGGATGTAAACAAATAACGGTGTCTGAAATGGCGTGTATGATAGTGGCTGTCTTGTGTTTGGAAAAGTGTAAAAAAGAAAGAAATCACCAACATAATCAGTCCTCTTTCTCTTTGCCATGTTTACAGTTGAAGAGCACTCTGTACTTCTATTGGTCAACAACACAGAGCAGGTTGTGGAAGCTAAACACTTGTGGCAGATGTACATTTATCTGTCGGGACATCGTGAGGCAGCAACAGCTGTCATCTGTTATGACATTACACGGGATAAACCCATTTTCCTTTCCGATGACCCTGTTGGGTCTGGCTGCTATCCGGCTGATACTGTGTAGTCTGAACCCGGAATTAGACTAAAATGATATTACAATATGTAAAGGGTGTCATTCCAACAAGCTCTTAGTCCACCTCTCAAAAAAATCTCAAGTCTGCACTAAAATAATATGTTTGAGTTTCATGTTTTTTATATCCAGGTGGAACTGCTTTCTGGGGGTCGAGACTTGGTTTTAAGGTTCAGGTTACAATTAGATTAAAGGTTAAGGTTTGGGTTAGACATGTAGGGAATGACAGTAAATGAAATGTCCCCACAGGCACAGAGGAACAAACTAGTGTGTGTGTGTGTGTGTGTGGTTACCGTCTCCTCTGTATCCTCCCACTCCACCTCGGACATATCCACACTATTGTAGTTTGGCTTTGGCTTCAGTTTCTTTCCATCTTTATACTGTAGGATAGAAGACACCCTGTTACTGCGTGCATGTGTGTGTCAGTAGTGAAATACTGTATAACTGTCCTCATAAATACTTAACACCTTTTCCCCCTTAATGGACCCTTCAGGTCATCTGCTACACGGTCAGAGTACAGCTCTCACTTTAAATAGCGATGCAGTAAATCAGAGCTCCTGAGGCTCTTCAGCTAAATATGAAACAGTAGGCTACTCACCAGAGGGCGAAGGTCAGGGTGAGCCAGGATGTAACCGTTGTTGGTGATAAGGAAGGCGTAGCCGTGAGCTCCCAGCTGCGGAGGAAGAAAAAGAAAGCTGAAGCTGATGGAAGGGACGTTTAAATTTAATCGTGAAATCTGTTATCTTGTGTCTCAGTCTGGATAAAATCTGAGAAATTGGGCAGAATGAGCTCACCATGTATCTGGGTGCCAGCTTCATCACCTCCATCAGTGGGATGTCGGAGCCGACCACACCCAGCAGGATGCCATGGGACAGCTGGAGAGACAGGCGGCGGGGTCACTAATACGGCTTTATTATATAGAGTTTAGACATCTGAAGAAATCTCCCCTCTAATCAACCGACATATACAATACAACAACAGCTTTGTCATGTGGAGTAAAATATTAAATGTAACCTACAATCAAGTCACCTTTGGTCTTTTTCCTGCTCCTGTGGAAGAACGTTTTTTAGTTCTCTGATGGGTTTTCATCGCTTGCACTCCTGTTGTCCAGTAAAATAATCTATCTGCTATCTACGTCTATATAAGACGCATATTATTGTTCCAAGCTGACTATTAGTATATATGTTTTTAATACGTGTCCTGAAGGGATCTTTAATATTTAGCTAAACCTTTATCTAATCTGTCTGGTTTAAAATATGTACAATTTGGATTCTAGATGTTTTGCATGTTTTCCGTGCGAGGCTCATGGGAATTGAGGTGGAAAGTTTTGGAGGTCATGAAGTGTTGGACAAACACTTGGACCTGCTGGTTGCTTTAGATAAAAAGTCACCAGTCATTAGGATTCATCCTCTGGGCAGCAGAAATGTTAATCTAATCTGAGATATTTCCCTCTGGACCAAATTAAGACAAAGCAACATAGCCATCATAAGAACTAAGCCAAGAAAACAAGGTTAATGTGACATGTTGTACATCATTTTTAAACAAATGAGCGTTCAAGTCGACACTGACCGTTTCCTTCTTCTTGCTGAAGACTGGCATGGCCACTGAGGTCATCAGCAGCAGACTCTGAGCTTTGGTGGTGAACAGCTGAGACACAGCAAAACATTCAGCACACACTGTGGTCATTTTTTAAAAAACACACACTTTCTGAAATGAACGATGGATCAAGGAAAAGATTTATAAAGACAGACATTTAAAATAGCATTACTTCTCTACACGGCTATACTGATACGCCAGCTGCTTGGATTAAACAGTGCTGGGCGGACAAGTATTGGGACCACATTATAATCTATATTTAATTTTATATACAAAGAATATTTTTCATCATCTAAGTCTAAATAATATAATATATAAAAGGAGATTCTCTATATATATACACACACTAATATAACAATGTTTACTGTGGCAGCTCTGAGGTTAAACTCCAGGTGGCGCAACAGGACTGCAGCAGTTCTTTGTAAATTTAAAAACCCTCTGGTGGTAAACAATATCTACAATCTAAACATAACAAGCAACATAAGGGCCAGGACAGTCCAGGAGGACATGTTATAACTTCGAGGGAGTCATTAATTAATATATGTGTCTCTTGCTGTAAAGTGTGGGAGCACATAATGAGAACGTGAATAGAGTTATGAGCAAACAAAGCAAACAAAACCTGTCAATCTTCTGTAGTTTTGTGTATAAAGAAACAGTGTTGATGTTTTGAAACGCATTCTACTTATTTATTACACACAGAAATATTCTTCTTGTTCCTACAGGTGGATGTTTAAGCTTCACTGTGCAGAGTTCGACACCAGGAGGCTGTTTGCACATTCATCTGCTGAGAGTGGAAAGTTTCTCTGTGTTTGTTGAATATCAGATGTTGCAGGACTGCGAGGATGATTTACAACATCACAAATAGTTCGGAAGCCTCATATGTGATGTAGAAACCTTAAGCTGCCAGTGCACATTCATTACACTGAGACTGGACATCTTGTGTCCACCAGGAAAACTTCAGATATTGACAGAAATTTGCACAATCCTAGGAATTTCTAATGTGCTAGTAGGAGAAGATGTGTAAATTATACTTTAGCCGACACACGTTACTGTTCCAAACTAACAATGTGTATGTTTTACATGTCTGGGGGGGATCTTTTTACTTTTTACTTGCTGTTGTCACTCAGGAGTGACATCTCTCCTGCCAAAGGCTCAAACCTTCCTAAAACCTTGGAGGAAGACATGTCTCTTCCCTTAAATGAAGTGTGAAGAATGTACTATGTATATTTTATCAATTTCACACTCCCTATCTGCTTTCAGGAAATCTCTAGTGGATATTTGTTCAGATGTCTGCAGTTGTTTAACAACCTAATCCTTTTAACAACGTGTGCCATGTGTTTTAATTTTTAAAGCTCCTTATGGCCTGTTTTTCTTTCTAATTCAACTTTTTAACTAGTTGTCCATACTGCTGTCACCACGGTCCTATTTGATCATATGTTGCCCTTGCCCTGTATCCCATTGTGAAGTTTGTTTGTGTTTTGTTATTTTTACATTATGTCTCATTTATCTGCTTGTCCCCGTTTATCTTATTTTTCATACCCCTTTATTCCCGTGTATCCCTCCCTTCAAGAGGATGTCTTCCTCTTGCCATGTCGTGGTTGTGAATAAGAATTTGTTCTTATTAACTTGCCTGGTTAAATAACAGTTAAAAAAATAAAAATCTCAGTATTAAAACTACTTTGAGGGCACCTGGAGACAAACAGTTTGAGAACCGTTCTCCATGTTGACTCCTGCAAGAAGACCTGACTATTTATCTAAAACAACAACTTCTAATTTTTCTTTACCTCCTTGGTGTTGGGAAGCTGTCGGAGCAATGGAAAGGAAGGCCCAGAGGATCATGGGAGAATGAGCCGAAACACAGGGGAGGAAGCAGACAGACAGATGAAGGTGAAGTGATGATGATGATGATTATACAGTATGTTGACTTAAAGGAGTAGTTCATCCCAATATACCGTATCTGATACAATTAAGGAAGATGCCTAAAATATGAATCCCTTGTCTAAATACTGAACTGCTCCTTTAAGCTCTCTGATTGGCCGGCTCGGCTCACCACAGTGTCCATGTAGGCCTCCGTCCAAATGATGTCGTGGTCGTGGTTGATGACCATCGGTCGGCTGAGCACGTGCAGGTATTCCATGACGTTCTCCTGCACGTCGGCCAGTGTGGAGATGTGTGTGTAGTAACCTGAGAAAACACACAGTAACTGACTGCATGCATGCAAAGAAACACCGGTGAACACACACACACACACACACACACACACACACACACACAGGCCGCTGACCTTTGTTGTTGCAGGCGATCCACTTGGTGTTTCGAGCAAAGGTCATCTCTCTGCCGATCAGGTAGGTGAAGACTCGTACCTGAACAGAGAAACACACTGATGTGGTGCTTCCTGCTACACACACACACTATTTTGCAAGGGTGCAGTGCACCGTCGCTGCATACCAAGATGATTGTGATTGGTTTAAAGAGATACAAACAAGATAGAGGACTTTTCCCCCATACGTAGGTGATAATGTGCTCAGCCAGACCTTTCTCCAGTGATAAAAGTGTGGTGAGAGGTCTGGCTATGAGAGACTATCAGAAAGAAAGTCATTTTGGTGTTAGATTCCAGTTAATAAATTAATTATTTTAAGTTACTCTTTTACTATTTTTTTGTGTCTTAACAACAACCTTTAACTTGTCGCCATGAAGCCCAGTAGGGGAGAGCTGCCATTCCCTTTTCTCCTGAGTTTTTATGCCTTGATAGGGGGTCAGGTTTAGGATTGAAACTTTTCTATTAGGGTATTTTATTTAGTATTGTGATTTTTTTATTTGTACTCAGGGCTGAACTCTCTCTGATGCTACATTTAAGCTTCAATCTGTCAATAATAGATTGAAACTGAACAAACCGACTGCACATTCTTCATCCAGCTTTGTGTTACTCCCCTCTCTCCCAGGACCAAGTCAGGCTTGTGACTCTTCTCATTCTTTAAAGCAACAATTAGTAGAATAATGATGCAATTTAGGTCCAGTCGTTTGAGCTGTTTAAGATACAGGAGTTTTGTTCCAGGACATTTACTTTTAAAGTTTTTCTGCACGTGATACTTCTCTGTCTTAATGACATTATTCCAACAAACTTTTGCCATATAAGCATCAAATTAACTGGATCAGCAATAACAGAACTTTGTGATAACATACAGTAGTCTTCACACAAACATTCAGGCGTGCTCACGCTAAAGATTTCATTGATTAAAGTTAGCTTATCTTGCGAGGATCTCCTTCCCTGTTTCTCACCCTGCGCTCAGGCCAGTTCTCCTCCTCAAAGACAGACTCAAAGTCCTCCATGGCTCCGTCTGTGATCAGCATGATGGCCTGGTTACACATGCTGCCCTGACCGTTCGACCTCGCCTGCAACCAAACAGAGTTCATACAGAGCAACGACTTCACATGACTCCAGTCCAACTTGATTCAGCACACAATACTGGAACCGTGTATACTTTCACAGGTATTACAGTGATTGTTAAGTGTCCTCTGCATCACATGCAACTCAGGATTTATGATTTATTCTTAGAATTAGTGTCAGTATGACACAAATCCCACTGGTTCACTGTCTGTCAACTGGTTATAGTGAACGCAAATTTGTCAAGTGCATCTCCATGAATATCATAAATTTAATTTAAAAAAGTAAAACTTTCATATATTCTAGATTCATTATTAATTATTTGAAGCATGTTTTTGTCTTGATGATTACAGCTTACAGCTACAGGGGTTTTAGAATAAAGAATTTATAATACAGAAATGTCGATCTGAGAAGAGCTCTTATCAGTTAATTAACCCAAACAGCAACAGTGGTAACAAATTAAGTTAATATTTTATAAACGTAATCACACAGAGCTTCAACGTTATTTTGTTTTGTTTTATTAAAAGAGTTTATTTTCATTTTCAGTCTTTTTTTCTGTCATAAAGAGACACAAACCTCATTGAGGATTTTGAAGGATTCCTTCATAGCATTCTTGATCTTCGCTTCTCCTTTAACATGCAGTTCCTCCACCAGCACCTTAAAGTGCTGAGAGAGAGAAACACATTAATATCCTTCATCAACAGATTGTGTTGTGATAAAGATGGTTTTATTTGTCCAGGCTTTCAGATATTTGTCTCCCCCACATCAATGGAGGTCAATGGTAATTAGAACTGAAAAACATAATTTGTGAAAATTGAGCAGTGTGTCTGTCCTGTGTCTCAGTGAAAAGATATTACATTAGTAATCAAAAGGAAATCACACAGAATATCCTAAATGTGTGTGATTTGGTTAAAGAGATTCAGAGAAACAGCAGTTTGGATGACTTTTACGGTCTTTCCTACTTTACCAGAGTCACACACTAAATGCCTTCGGACAGACCTCTTTTTATGTATTTGGGAGGGCAAAACTGAGGCTGAAGCAGAGCATCAAATAAATGTATTAATGAGGTTTAAGTTGAATGACAAAGCATGAATAAGAGTGAGCAATGATCAGATGATTAATAAGCATCTTATAAGTTTATAAACACAATTTACCGTTATGTCTAAAGTACACTTAATAGCAATAAATAAATGTTGCTTCAAATTTCAATCTGGTGTCTTGTTTAAGCTTGTATTTGACAGAATAACTTATTATCTCAATTGAAAGTACTGAAACAAATGTTTACGTGACATAAAAAGATATGTTATTATTTTGGCAGGTAATAAATATGTTTGGCCGGTGGATTTTTTTTAATCTATTAGTCCCATTGGCAGGTGAGCCAAGAAGTTAATTTCCACCCCTGGTCTGAAGTCATGTCAAACAGCAATATTAGGCTGTCTTGGCTCATTTGTTGAGTGTGTATGGCTGCAAATAACATAAGTAAGTAAACTAAGCTATGTCTCAGTCTCAGAGAAACCCCTGATCTGGACGCTTCTTTAACAGAAAGTAGTCCCAGCGGGTGAACTGACCAAAGTAGCTCTAAAACTAAGTCTTAACCCTCACACAGCTCTTTAAAGGTGTTAGAGCAGGCCAAAATGTCCTCACTCTTCCTCAAAAAACAAAACATGAGCACTCTACAGTTCTCAAACTCATGTTGATCCTCACAAAGTTAAATGTACTGTACAAAAACACTCACACACACACATAGCCCTGAGTTGACCTGCTGTGCCAAAAAGTAGGCCAAGTGCTTGATCTGACAGTGGTGTTGATGGTATTCCCCTGTGTGTGTGTGTGTGTGTGTGTGCGTGTGCGTGTGTGTGTTGCTTCAGATGCCTCGTCAGCTCTTTAAGCCTCCATGAAGCACATAATGGTCTTACCTCTCTGTTGTCCAAATCAGCCTGGACCAGAGTTCCCTTGAAGCACGGCTCCACGTACCGAACGTAGTCAGTATACTGCACACAGGAGGACACAGGTTCATGAGCAAACAAGCAGTCGCTGGTTCAAATCCCTGCACCGGTAACAGCACCAGAGCCTTCACACCGTCAGTCACAAGCAGGACTAGAACCTTCCAATGCATGTAATGTAGTAGGGGAATATAACTAAGTATATTTATACTCAAGAACTGTACTAAAGTACACATTTGAGGTACTTCTACTTTTTTATTTCCAACTTTATACTTCTACACATGTAAGATAAAAAAACTATACTTTTCACTTCAATACAATTACTTGACAGCTTTAGTTAATTTACAAGTTAAGATTTTGCACACAACACACACAAAGAGCTTCTAAAAATCTTTTTATATAAATTAAAACTACCTGACAGTTTATACAAATACAGCTGAAACAATTAATCGAATGAATTAATCTTTGATAAGCGTAACTTTTCTTGTAAAACATTTCATGGTTCCAGTTTCTCAAATTGGAAGATTTGCTGTTTTTTTTTACTTTTAATTATTCTAATAATAATCAGTTAATGGAGAAAATGCTCATCAGATTAATCTGTAATGAAAATAATCTAATCCAATACAAACTACAAAAGTAAAATCCCGGTTTATATAATGTGACACTGTGTTTGGTCGTTGAAATATGTGTGTGTGTGTGTTTTTCTCACAGCGATGACGTTGACAAAGTCGTTCTCTCCCAGCGTGTCCAGGATGGTGTTGATGGTGTGTTTGGCGATGGTCATCTTCAGCCCCTTCATGCTGCCGCTGATGTCCACCATGATGATGATGTCTTTCGGAGACGTGGCTGCCTGGATGTACCTGAACACGGGATGACAGAAGACACTCACATTTACTCATACTACACGTTTTAGACCTATTTCAATTGTTTACTTCATTATGTTACTTTTCATTACAGACGTGTTGTCGCCAGTACCCTTACCCAATCACACGCTGCCAGCCTCTCCGCTAAGCAACTGTTACTAAAGCTAAAAAAAGGCAGCTATGAAAGAAAAACAGGCTTTTAAAAAGGACAGTTTCAAATTGGTGTGCAAGAAACTTCTGCAGACCGTCTGCACTACGTAAAGAGACCATCAGGCATCAAACTCACAATAACAAATGCATTTTTACTAAATCACAAACAACTGAGAAAACTTAACCATCATCAATCCATTCAAACATTATTATTTTGTGATATTTCATATCACCTCTGCCCTTGACTACCAGGGGCGATAACAGAGAGCTTAATTTTAAATTAATATTGATATGAAATAAAGAAGAACTCCAATGAAACTGTGAAAATAATTATAATAAAAATACTGTTTATTAATTATTTTTAAACGATTGATTCATATTAATTATTCTGTGTCATGTTATTGACTAAAAACATTAAACACGTAAAACCTTACAGTTGTTGTTGTGTATGTTGATCCACTGAGCCACATTGACTTAAAATATATGGACGTCTGATATTTACAGCTCTTATTATTTCATGTAAAGCACCAATCCCTTTGTTTCTAATCAGATCAGAGTTATACAGTATACACCTTGCTTTACCACTACAACTGGATTTTCCAGCTCCGCTGCATTAATGCAGCCTGGCGAGGCGTTCAGGGACATATGCAGCTCTCTGGTATTATTTAGAAATGCATGAACAGTCACATATGGTGCCATGTGGGCCGCAATGACCCGGCTAAGGAGCAGCTTATCGTCTTTTCCAGAGGATCAGGACTCTGGCCGCTGCTCAGCTGACAAACAACTAACAGTGCGACTGAAACTCAGCCTTACAAAAGGGATTTCCTCCATTTTTTAAATTTGTACTAAATTTTATGTGGTTAATGGACAGAAGGTGGAAAACAACACTTGTCACCACCAATTTTGGGAAGTTGTTAATGTCAGAGGCCTTGATATAACTTGCTGGTCAATTTCAGGGTTGTAAGTTCAAGTTAGTGTCTTTACATCTCAGAAAAATAGAAGATATACTTATATACATATATATATATTTCATTTTACAACCTGCTTTTAGGCTGTTTATCCATCTCAGCATATATATTTACTATATTTACCACCCGTTTGCATATATATTTACTACATTACTGCACAACCCGTTTACAATTTATACATTTAACTCTTACTGTACACCTGTCTACCACAAGATTATATTGTATTTAATATTCTAGTATATTTATTCCTATATTTTGGCTGCTGCTTATGTCACTTGTTCATACATATCTGTAAGGGCACTGTTGGAGGGAACATGCCAGCGACCGCTTCCACTAAAACTGGAGTTGACAGTAAAGAAGTTGAACTTCAGCAGCATTTGTGATTGATGTTTTTTCAGGCGGACGCATTTTTTGTACCAGAAGGATTTGTCTGTTTTAATATGCTGAGGATTAACAAACACAGAATAGCAGCGTATTGTATTTTTAAAGAGGATATTCTTTATGCCACAACTGAAGCTGGTTTAGTGGTGTTGGGAGCTGAAGGCAGTAAAATATATTGTAGTAGTCTTTTGTAAAATATACAAACAGAGAAATTCACAGTATTATCTAGTGGCTTCCAGCCTCTTTTCTTTCTGGACTTTATGTTCATGTTTCCAGTTCTGCTGGCGAGATCACAGCTTTATCAACCGAATAAACTTAGCAACCCATCTGTCTCAGTGTTCACAGCAGAGCAGAAAAGTATATAATTTATATCTGTAAAAAAAAAACACAGTTCAATAGGTTCCTTCCAACACGACGTCTAAGCTTCATTTAAATCCAGCAGAGCACGTCAATAGTTGTTTTGTGACTCCTTGTAGTCGAGTGAATAATCTCAGAGATAAAGGAGGAAGTAGCGTGGTCAAGGTTGACACTAGAGCCCGACCGATATATCGGCCGATATGAGAAAATTGTATTTAATCGAATCGGCGCTTATGACAGCAGATATATGACTATTGATAAAGAAACAGATCCTTCACTCAGGTCATGAGTTGAGTATTGTTAACAACACTACTGCAACAGAAAAACCACAAAAGAAAACAATTAACATGATTGTAGATTTATTTCTGAATATTTAGCCCTAGTTCACCACTTCTACATAGTCTCTAAAATCACGTACAGCAGCTAATACTGCCCGTTGCTAAATTAGCCACAAAGCTGATGCCGTGTTTATCGGAGCACTAACCTTAAGCCGTTAAACTATCGTTTCTGACATATTCTAAATATAAATCTGCGAGCCGCCTGTCTGCAGTTACAGCCAGCGTGTCTGAAATTATTAAACCAAAGTCGACGTGTAAATAAATGTGAGCTGAACAAGAATCTAACACGGCTTCCTGTAGCTCGTCTTTGTGTGACGTTGTAGATGTGAAACGTTGTAGTCAGAGCCGTAACGGCCAGGTTATACTTATAACGTTAGTTAAATGAAATCTCAAAGTTGCAAATCCTTGTTGTAGACAATCTTGTAGTAATAAGCCCTGGACATACTTGCTTTTAACTATGCGTTCGCTTATGCAAGATGGCTGCCACGCATTGTTTACATTAAAGCTCCAGGAGCTAGTCCGCAATTACCGAGATAGTTATGATGTCTCTTTAAAATCATGACATCCTCTAGTGTCGCTATCTTCAGTTTCTTTACGATGTGCAAAATTGGAGGTCGTTAAGGAAGATAATCCGGCCCTTATCTGCTCCCCCAGTGGATACACATTTAATCCTCCAGGTACACGTAAAGTACGCAGACAAGTATGTGAACAATGCTGTTTGCGTCGCAGACGCCTGTCTACGCCTGTCTACACCTACACATTGTTTAAAAAAACACAGGTCGCTGTAGCGTTATCGTAGATGGCATGTTTTAGAGCCAGCTGGTGGTTGAGAAATGGTTTTTCGTAGCTTTGGGTATTAGCAAAGAGTGCTGTTACAGGAATAAACTAGATTACATCGAATGTAGTTAAAGGGCAGATTCTGTTGTTAAAGTAAAATACACAGAGCCAACACTTATTCTCTTTCAGCCATCTGTTTACAGTTGCACCTTCCTGAAGCAAATATTTATTGATGTGCAATTGTTTTCATGTTAAGTCGTTGAGGCTGTAATCTATTTTATTAATAAAATCCATTTAGGAAAAGGTAGTATGGCTCACATACGGAACAGCTTTCATGTCAGCCTGTTCTAAATGTAGTTTTTACAGGAAAGGGAAACTGCTCAGCCTCTCTGGGTGGCAGAGAAGCTTTCCTGGGAAGCAGGTGGATCAGGACCTCGTGGCCCTGGATCACAGACTACCTCACAGACCGTAGTACGTCAGGCCACATGGCTGCTTGTCAGACATGGTGACGAGCAACACTAGCAGACCCCAAGCAACTGTACCGTCACGGTTTCTGTTCGCTCTCTACACCTCTGACTTTTGCCTCCAGAAGTTCTTGGATGACTCCTCCATCGTCGTCTGTATCAGAGATGACAGGGTGGAGTACAGAGGCCTAATCGAGAACAGCAACCACCTCCAGCTCAACACAGGAAAACCAAGGAACTGGTGGTGGACTTCCCACAAGTTCCTGGAGATGCAACCAAACAACAAACTGGACAAACACGGAGGCCCTCAGCAGGATAGGACAGAGCAGGCTGTTCTTCCTGTGGAGGTTCAGGTCCTTCAATGCGTCCACCAGCCCCACGCCTCAGCACCCAGTACCTCCCAGCTCTGCTGATAGAGACTCTTAAACTTTTGCACATCGCACATGTACAGATATACACAACGGATACCATATTTTATTTTCAATTGCATATAGTGTGTATATTTTATATTTGATTCTGATCTCATCATAATTGAAGTTGTTATTGATTTTTATTATGTCTTTTAATCTTTGCACAACATTCCCCTGTGCTGCTGTGTCAACTTAAATTATCCCTACGGGGGATCAATAAAGCAACAGCTTCTCTTATCTTAATGCTAACATGCTGATGATTAGCTGGTAAAATGTTTACTAGATTCAGAGTGCGTGTTCCCATGCTAACATTTACTAATTAGCACTAAACATAAAGAGCAGTTGAGGCTGATGGGGATGTCGTTAGTTTGGAAGATATCTGGCTACAAACCAAAGTTATTACAGTTCACCTTGAGGGGAGCATGAGGATGTGAGGATGTGTGATCTGAACTCACCAGTTTCTGTTCCTGCAGTCAAAAGCTGCCACACCGTTTGAGTCCGGAGTCCATTTAATACCTGACAGAGACACGAGACAGTCTGTAAGTTCACAGCACTTTACCTTCCTAATACTGATACTATTAAAAGCTGGAAACACGCAGAGATACATCAACATCTACCACACTGAACATTTCAATATATTCTGTGGCCTATATATTAGAAACTAACCAACAACACATTTTTTATTTTTAGTCCACATAATCTGTTGAAACAGAAGTAGAGTTGAATAAAGTTTTATGCTATTTAGTTTTTAGTGTAGACCTGGCTAAGAAAGATAAAGGTAAAAAGCTACATTGACACACATATGACACAATACAATACATCTTCCAAGACAACCTATACACGCACTTAAAGAATCCAGCCTGTGGGAAACATCTACACGCATCCTTACGGCCACCGGGACTTAAACTCCCTAAGTGGTACCAGCACCTCTAACCGGAGAATCTTTTGTAAGGAGTTTCACGGTGAGAGTGTTCAATATGAAAAAGGCATTATTTCCTATCCTGGAAAAAACCCTTGGGACTTTTAAAAGCCTGCTACACCGTGTTTGGTAACTACTGACCGCAAAGTTAAGGAGGCTACAAAGGTAACTTGTAGGTAATTTCCCTCTAGATAAAAACACACAAATGTAACAGTCTATGTGTAGCTAGAGGAGGTCATTCCACCATTTCATATAAATTAAAATAAGGTGCAGAGGCAGAATCTAGTTTTCATGGCAGAGATGATGCTGCATGCATGTTCAACACATAATCACAGTTAATCACAAATAAAAAGGTGGACTGAACAAGTTTCTCTCTAGCTTCAGAGGGGAAACAGGACTTGTTACGAAAATAAAAACATATTTAAAAAAAGCTCTTATTCACATACACTGAGAACTAAAAATATTCTGACTGGTAAATGCAAATCTTTATTTGTAGAGCACTTTTCAAAAACAACTTACAAAGTGCTTTAACAAGTGTAAAGACAATAATACAAAAACAACATAAAAGCAAGAAAACATTGAAAAGACTAAAATACACGTTTAAGATAAATATAAAATAAGTAAAATAGAATAAAATAAAGCCAAATAAGATCGGGAAAAGCTCTCCTATAAAAGTATGTTTTAAGAAGGGACTTAAAAGAGTTCACTGACTCAGCCGACCTGATTTCCTCGGGCAGGCTGTTCCAGAGCCTCGGGGCCCTGACAGCAAACGCTCTGTCCCCTTTAGTTTTCAGTCGAGACTCTGGAACAGACAACAGACCTCTGCCCGAGGATCTCAAGGTGCGTGCTGGTGTGTATGGGACTAAAAGGTCAGAAATATAATAAGGCGAGAGGCCATGAAGAGCTTTAAAAGTGATTAATAGAATTTTAAAGTCAATTCTAAAACACACTGGGAGCCAGTGTAATGAAGCTAAAATAGGAGTAATGTGGTCATATTTCTTTGTTCTGGTTAAAAGCCTGGCAGCTGAGTTCTGGACAGTCTGGAGTCGATCAGTAGATTTTTGGGTTAAACAGGTGAAAAGGCTGTTGCAATAATCCAGGCGTGATGAGATGAAGGCGTGTAAAATGGTCTCGGTGTCCTTAAAAGTTAAAAGATCGAATTTTAGCTATATTTCTAAGTTGATAAAAACATGATTGAACAAGTTTTGTGGTGTGCTGCTCGAAATTTAAATTACTATCAAACCAAACACCAAGGTTCTTCTCCCTTTTGGTTTTTAATCTTTACTCAAAGGAGAGAACACATGACATTTGATTTAAAGATTAAAAATGTTGCTGTAAAGTTGGACTTTTGCAAACAAAAATCAGCGACTTCCAGAGACGAATCTTAAACTCACCCGGGTAGATTCTGAAGAAGCCGGTGGAGCTGCCGAAGTACTGCCAGGTGAGCGTCGGATCCTTCTGGAAGTTACTGATGAAGACGTCGTTTAACGCCTCGGAGTTGTAGATGGCGTTGATGATGTTGGGATCTGCACAGAGAGCCAAACCTTACAGGAACTATTGTGTCTTAAAGGAAACTGTTCACAGATGTGTGGAGGACGACCTCTGACCTTTGTTGTAAACGTTGGTGGGAACCTGGATGTTGCTCAGCAGCGTGTTCACCGGCAGTCTGTTGAAGTGTTCGTTCTCCTCCAGGGGAAACTCGCCGCCCAGCTCCACGCTGTTCCCGTCTTCGTCTACCGTGTTGATCAGCATGGAGTTGTAGTAATCAAACTGTTAAAACAGATTTTTTCCCTTTATGTTCTTTCTGTAAACTATAACTTGAATCCATTAGTCATCTCTTTTTTTTTTTTTTTTAAATTGTACTTCTACTGTATTACTTGAATTCTGGATAGAAATTGCTTTACTGATTTTTCAAAGGTTTAAACACTCACTTAGAAGACATGGTCTTGTTTCTAAATTGTAATATATTAAATAACAATATCTCATCAAAAAGCTATTAAAACCTCTATTCATTCGATATTATTAAATATTACTTAGTAAGAATATATATGAATATGTAGGCTACATATTATTTTATACGTCACTTATACATTGTGTTTTCTGCCCTTTTTGTTTTATTGTTGTTTTTTTTATTCTTTGTTCCGGTCTAATTGGCCTGGTCTCTTGTTGTATATAATTTTCTTGTGGCATTATTGTAATTTGTACATTGTTTGTTCATCTGACTGTGTTCAATAAAGGCAAAAACAAAGTAATCAAACTGACAGGAAGAGGTTATGAAGAGGTTTTCCTTTCAGAATAAGATGCTAACTTTTAGAGAAAAGATTAATATCTGATGATACATCTGGATCTAGACAGAGGATATCCATCCTAAACCAACCAGTGTCCTAATAACCTTATAGGACCTGAAGACATTACAACAAGGTGCCTTTCCAAAATTAAATGTTCACAGTTTGAAATAAATGACATCCAACCACATTAAGCCTTATTATTATATATAAACATTATTATTATTAATGTTAAAGCATAGTAAGGAACATAAATCAAGATGATTCTTGGATTTCCTGGATAAACAGCAGAATTTAGAAACTAATTTAATTTATGTTTAGATGATAGGTACCTTTCATATGAATATGTTTACTTAATAATCAGCTGTTAAAAAATCTTTAATTTATATTTTGCAGAGCCTTAATTTTGACCTGAAATTATTAAAACTGGTGGAGAAAATGGTATGAAAATGTTGAAGAGTTACTCGTTTGTAAATTTGAGGGTTGCCAAGTTTTTATTTTGACAAATGGACAATTGCGGTTATCAAGGAAATTGTAAAAATGCTCTTTAACACTTTATATGTATACATATTAATACAGACAAACATTTAATCATATTATATTGTATTCTGGTGTATGCTGTCAAAGTAGATGGTATCATATTATTCATACATACACCACACTTTGTTGCTACCTATCACACTTTGTTTAAGCCAGTACTGCACTATTAGTTTAAGTACAACACTGTGTCTGTGTGGGTTGCCTTGTAATTTTGAGTTTAATGCTCTTGTATAGTGTCTATTTTTATTTTCCTTGAGACATATAAATTTATTTCAATGTTTTATTTAAGGTATATACAACAAATATTTTTATGAAAATAAAAGATAGCAACTATATAAGAGCTACACAACTATTTTCTACTTTCTGTCCGTGCACTATTGTAGAAACAGTTCAGTGAATCTGGGTTTGTGTCGCACTGTGTAGAAGAGCTGAGTGTTGACTTGCCAAATAAAGGATTTACAGCATCAGACTACAAAACCCACTGAATTGATAATATTATAAAATTAGTAGCCTAACACTGCAATAAATAAATTGACATATTTTTTTTCCACATGCTAAATTATGCTATTATAAGCAGAAGAGCTAGTAGTCTCTCTTATATATCAGATTAATAAAAGTACTGTTCAGCGAGAGATAGAACTGGTCTGTATACTTTATTGCTGATAAATCAAGTACTCTGCACTACACGTCACCTGACGTCCCCGTTTTTAACTGTGTGTTAATAATAGACTGTATAAGGTGTTAACAGACCTGAAATCAGATTTTACGATTTCCTGCATCAAACTGACAGAACATGCAAATAAACATCACTTTATGTCCGCGATAACCGCAAAGGTTTGTCTTTGTGAAACTTTACCGTTTCTTTTAAGGGAATAATCACTATTGTGGCCAAATTAGTGTTTGCAGTTTATAGCGTAATCAGGCCGGACATGACGTGATTATAGACAATAATTTACATGACTTACTGCTGAGGTTATATATAAAATAAAGACATGATCTTATGACTCCTTATCACATTATTTAACTTGCTATACCAACCAATCCAGGCTTTTTACTTAAATGGCCAGTAGCCTACAACCAATCTGATGCAGTATTCCACTTGCCAGAGAAGTTATTGCAGCTTTTACTTTTGCCTCAAAATGACTTGATTTCATATAGAAGTTATACTTGACAGATTATAACCAAAATCATCCTCCTTTTTATGTCATGTATAAAAACATTCTATTTTTTAATGACATACTAACCACCAGACAAAAAATGTCCCCGGTTTTCATTTCAAAAATCTGGTTACCTTACTGTAGTGTCGACCTAGTTTCCTCACAGGATCACTGAAATCTGAGCTAATCTAAATTCAGGAGTCGGCTGAAGCTTTAAAAGGTTCAATCTGCTGCAGACTGGCCTGCAGTTAGCCCTGATCCACATGCAGTTAGCATGCTAATGTTAGCATTCAGCTTAAAGCCAAAGTACACCTGAGGCTGACGAATTACAGCTTAGACCAATTAAACTTGTGATGGATTATCTACCTGTTGCAGGTCTCATTTCTCTGCAGGTTTCAGTGAGGGGTACAAACAAAACAAAAACAATGAACTATAAAAGAAACACGAACAGCTGAACTGTTGTTAAAAAATCAGCTGGTTAGTTATCAGGACAAAACAAGAGCACCAACCTCTAATGAAGCGTTGAAGTCATGGTACAGGTCAGCATCCTCTGCAGATTCAGCTAACCTCTGAGGCAAGAAACAGAGTGAAATGGGGAATAAAAACAACGTGTACCTTGTGAAAAATAATCCACACGCGTGGACTGTTAACATCCTGTAAAACAGTGGTTCCCAACCTTTTTGGATTGTGACCCCGTGAAATGAAGTAATGTCTAATTCATTCAAATCACAGGCTTAGTAAGACCAAGAGCTGTGAGCAACCCCAAAGCAGTTAAACCCTTAAAACCTTCTCAGATTGTTTAATTTCAATATTTTTAGAGTCAGTATATCACAAGAGAAAGCAGAAATAAGAGAGAGAAACAATCATATAGTGGTAGAGTGAGTCCAAGTCTTTGGACCTTATTTACCCATTTTTTGTGTCTATGTAGCCAATTGGTCCAGTGTTGTGGGAGCACGCTGCAGTCAGCTGCAGCAACACAGGGCTGCAACCTTACATACCGTCTATGGTTGCAACCTAATCCTTGCAGGCAAATGAGCCCCGTCAAAGTTCTTAATCGCTCCCTTGACAAAAAAATGTATTTTACCTCTCTGGTCTACATCTGCCTCAGTCGGTAGTTTGTTTGTGTAACTGTGTGACTTTAAAAACATCAAAGTTACACAATAATACAAACAAACAAAAGCACCAAAGTCACACAGTAACACAACGCAGGGGAAAATTACTGTTTTTGTCGAGTGGGTCTGGAGGCTTTGACGAGAGCGATATAGCGACTTTTTTTTTCTGGTTAAACAAAAAGGATCTTACTCTTTAAAAAAGGTTTGTCTCTATAGGGATCCTTTCCACAATGTTGTCAGACACTTGTAAAAGTGGACAGGGAGCAATTGCAGCACGCTCAATACCGGACCAATTTCAAAAAATGTTGTTCTATTTAGTCACATAGGCTACGTTCAAACTGCAGGCCTTAATGCTCAATTCAGATTTTTTCCCCAGATCCGATTTTTTTGTTCACACGCGCAGAAGAATAAGGAGATTTCTTCATCTAGAGTGACATCAAAGTCGCATCAACTCCGACCTGAGTGTCCAGACTCAGGTTGCATCTGCGCAAATCCGACCTCGAAAATATTCCATGTGACTTGTTCACACGGTCATAAAAAGACCAGATCTGAGTCACATATTAGGTTATATAAATTTGAGCTGCAGTCTGAAGGTAGTAACATAGACACAAAAACATTAGTTGTACTCGGTCTGTGAAACCGGCTGTGAAAAAAAAAACCCTGATGACGACACAGCGATGTCATCAGGTTTATCTCAGATTGATCTTGCAAGTCCGCCAACCTTCGTGGAAGTGAGGCACTTTATTTAATATTAGCAGCCGATATACTGCGGTGGTCTATGCAGCGTCCTGTACACCTCCGGTAGACTGTAGAAGCATCTTTGTCCTCACCTTCACTGACTTCATCTTGCTTCCCAACATTCGTTCGATCTCATCAGAGTAACGCTTCACCAAATCGTTTCCATCCAGCTCCACGATCTTAACGATGGACTCGACATCTTTCAGTTTCTATATATGGAAACAAACAAAAAAAAACAGATGTTGAAGGGCTAGCTTTCGTTAAAGACTGGCAACCAGCTTATGGAAGCTTTGGAGGATCCAAATAAAGAATAAACATCTTTAATAAATACGGACAAATTCACCGTTTCGTTACTAAAATGAGTAATGGGTTTCAGAATAGGATTTGCCAACAAGTTATCACATTTTTATAGCATAAATGTTTTTTTTTTTTAAATCTTCTTCTATCCAGACAGTAATCTTGATTGGATGTGCTTCATTTCAGGATGTTTCCACACAGTGAAACTGATCTAATGCTGTTTGGTTTGGCAGATTGGTTTGTTTTGAACAGATAGCTCAGAGAGACTCAGATTAAATCAGCTGCTGGGATGTTAGTTAGTTTTACAGCGAGGTTAGCTGGGCCGGGGGAGCGTTGCCGTTTACACTGCTAGCACAGGAGATGTGGCCCATCGGGAGGAGGAGCTTTAATAACGCTAATAAAGCTTCATTTAAGCTTTAAAGCTGACAGGACCGCTAGCAGGAGATCAGCGTGGTCACCAGAGACACGTGAACTGACATACTTGGACCTGTCCACCTGCGATCAGATGACCCAAGACGCACGTTAATGCTCGGTTCAAACAGGGCTTGAGGTAATCGGGTCACTTTCTCTGGATCAAGAAGCTCGAGGTGGATCAGCCAGCTGAGAGCGAGGAAGGACGGCCCAGGCAGGTTATTTACACTCTGAATCGCTCGATCAAGTCATTCAGTAATTCCAATTAGTCAAAGCAACCGACTTACTGAGCTGAGCACATGAGCAGAGCCAAACATTGAGTGTCTGATCTGTAACATCCATTCATCATCATCATCATCATCACCCAGGACTTTAAGATGGACTTTGACTCTTCCAGGCTGATAAATCTGGTGTTTTTGATTTTAAGCTGCCGATGGCGGATTTTAAAAATAAACGTTGCAGAAAAGCAAAGTATTGACGGTTACCTGGCTACTATACATGTAGGCTCATTTTTACGTGAGGGGATGTTTTGAAGACTCAATTAGACTTCAGTGCTCAATTTTAAATCTGCAGTTGTAGCCTGATTAATTTCTGCTGGTTTTCGTACAGAAGCTAATATTTCTGTCCCCGCAGGAGCTCTGTTTCTCTGACATAAATATAGCCAAGCCCACATACAGCTGGTGTTAAAATAAATTCAGTTTAGATGGTGAGCATGCTTTCGCGTGTGTTTAAGCAAAACAGGAAGTGCCGAGATGCCTTAAAAATATATTTTCTTGATCAGCTGCTTACTGCGAGCAACAGGGTCCTACACATAAAGGTTGTCCGCCAAAGTTACAACAAGTTTAACTAAATGTTGATTAAATATCTCACACACTGAAATCACAGCAGCAGGTATAAAATCGGACACACCTTTTTTCTTTTTTTTTTCCATGAGCAACTCAATCCAAAAACTGATGCTCCTGGTTCATAAAAATTAGGATCCGGTGGAGAGAAGGTGCATCAGTCTTTTGGAGATGTTGGAAGTACAAAAACACTCCACCTGTGTTGTTACAGGGTGATGCTTCTTCTGTTACAAAAGAGCTTTGGCTGAGTACAGACACCGGCTTTAGAGAGCATGTAAACCAGACAACAGCCAAGTTTTATTCTGGCCTGCCTGCAAGTTACAGAAGGATTAACATTAATTAGTGACAGCTGATATAACCTGCTGAAAAAACAAGAGTTAAGAGTTTTGTAAATCTGTCTTACGTTATTTTCTGCCAGTGCCAGAGTCAATCACCGTGTGAACGCAAATCATTTTTTATGTTTCTCTCTCGTTTTCACCGGCTTGCGAGTGAAACGCTGCACTGTTGAGCGCCCTGTTCTCATAAACCCTCTCATCCCCAATAAGAGAAAACATACATGAAAACAACTACATGGAACCTGAGAGTCCCCAAAAACAACTTAATCTTTACAGTATATTTCATTTGATCCAGTTATTATGTGGATTTACCGGCTTTTCAGACGTGTTTCTGGGTTGGTTGTTCTAACTACAGGAGGTGGTTGTGTGTGCTTGGTAGCAGACAAAATGCAGACTGGCTCTGATAAATCTAAATCTGAGAGATAAATGGATGAATGTCTAAAATCAGAACAGGCCACAAATCCTGACGCCGGTAAAGAGGGCTCGGTCCTCAATCTGGGCATTACCATGATCCCTGTGTGTGTGCGCGCAAGCTCCCTGCTAAACACACAGAAACACAGCGACACAGCGACACAGCCAGACGCTATCAGACACACTCACAAAAGACAAACACTTAACCTGTCTGAGGTTCAGCTGCATTTCATTAGTTTCTTTTCATATCATAGTGCCTCTAATCCAAAACAAACTCTCTTCCCGCTTTCATATTTAAAGAAAACGTCCCCCCCATTAATTAGTTTAATTGTGTGTTGGAGCAAAATCAATGAAGTAGTATAAAAGTCAAAGTAAACGTCATATTTGGCTTCTTTCCAGAGCTTATTTTTAGCAAAAATGTTCAACAACACAGGAAGCAACCCATCGAAAAAGAAACCAAAAGACCAACTGGAAGAGGAACTAGACCAAGCTGATGTGACGCTTCAGAGTTAGTTTCTTCTTTTTCTAGAAGAAGATGAAGAAATCCACCTCTCTCTGGCTCGGTGAAACCTGTTCACATGTCGCACTTTGACAACTTTTCGGGATTTCAGAAACACACCAGTCTCCTGGATAATGTGACAGCCCTATAGGTTTATGTTATGACCACTTTGTCTTTATTATTTCATTTCTGATAAATCATTATTCATCATAGTCAGTTTGAGAAGAACGGTGGCTCTAATTACTTCAATACCCATGAGCCTACGCTGCGGATGCTAAGTACAAGAAACCAGTCAGAGGCGTGATTCAGAGCAGTAATGATTTCAGGATCGTTGTTAATGAAATGCACCTTGGGAGTTGAAATATTTATTTTAACTTTTATGTTTTATGACTTTTTACCAAGACCAGGTTATCAGACTCTCCTTTAAACTCACTTTTTTCTTATCGCTTTTTTCTGAATTGATTAGTCTGGTGTTATTGTTGAAATAGTTTGATCCTGTTTTATTTTTTATCTTTTGAATTTTATTTACTTTTATTTATGTTTAACTGTAACTTACTTTGTATTTTGCTATATAAATAAAGTTATTCTTATGATTGTTATTATTGTTGTTATCTTTGGTTCTGAGGATTGATGAAGTTTCATGCCCATCAAAGCCTTGAAGAGCTCCATCTTCCATCATCTATCCCAAAGATTATTACGATTTTTCACTTCAGGAACCAGGAGCAGCCAAACAACGCATTCTCACTTCCAGATTGTCACATATGGACGCTTGATCAAGATCCCTTGGCGTCGCTTTTTAACTCCCTGCGTACCCCTTTAGCTTTGTTTTTCAGCGTTTAGGGTTGTGCGGTCAAGTTAGCAACAATACATATGCAACGTCCGGTAAGATATTCAAAGTAAATGTACCTGTTAACGTTGCAATTTGGTTAGGTTAAAGCACCAAGAGTGCTTGGTTAGGATAAGATCATGATTTGGCTCAAAATAACTACCTTACATGTGTCAGTTAACTAACATAAGTTTAGTGACTGTTATGGCAGAAAATTGTGTCCTCTTACATTATAATCTTTTATGTACGATCTTTTAATATTATTATTATTACTGTTCTCGTTATGGCTTATAGATATATATTGTGTTTTTATCCTTAACCTTTACTCCTCTGTCCACATTTACTAGGGTTTAGGTCAGAGCTGTGAGATTGTTTTGGTGTTTTCCTCTTGTTGTTCCTCTCCTGGAATTTTTTTTTTTTTTTGGAAAATCCTCCCAGTAGGGAGAAGCTGTGTTCAGCAGAGCCCTGATCTTCGCTCCATTCCAGAAAGAAAAGGAAAAGAACTTAGACGGTGAGAAATGAGTAGATAATTGAGAGAAAAGATAAAGAGAGTGAGACTGAACAGAGTGAGGGAAGTGGTCTTATACATCTCGCGCCTGAGAGATTTGCTGGATCAAAGTGGCTCCCGGACAGACGTGTCCTGGTTTCCTCTGTGGTGTCCGAGGGTTTTTGGGGTTTCCAGCTGATAAGTTGGGTTTGCAGCGTGTAGCCTCAGACTTAACCGAACTCAGTGGACCCAAATATTGCTGTGGACAGTACAGAAGTATTTCTCTGTTTATTCTCAACGGTTGGTTGTAACTCAATTCTTTGCTCAACCCCTCACCAGGAATATAATTTCCATGACAGTGACGTTACTAGCATAGCGTACAAAACCTACGTACACATATCTTTAGCGTTAATAAATAAAAGACGCTACAGGGCTTCACCCAGTGTACTGACCTATGACGCTATGGGGCTCCACAGTGGGTTAAAAACAGTTAATGGGTCTTGACCATGCGTCCATATAACCATCACAGTAACTGCACGTGTGAACACTTCTGCCAAACCTAGACACTAATAAAGCATCAACAGGACCAGTTTTAGAAGATATCAAGTCCTGAAGGCTGGACAGGAGGAGTCATGCACGTGGAGATTCATTCCTTGACATGGGTTTTCCTTTAAACCTCCAGAAATGTGATTCACTGACTTTGACTTCATTTACCTTCTGCAGCAGCAGCGAGCCGGAGTATTTAGTGGTGGACTCTCGAAGCTGAACAGAGAACACAGTCGCCCACTGCTGCACCCTGAAACACAGACAGCGGGACTATTGGTTACAAGAATACAGTATCATTATTATCTGTGGTGGTGGTCAACATGTAAACACAACAGTGGACAACTACACAAAGAAGAATAAATAATCAAACGCCTCTCAAAACTGTAAATAATTCATATAGTGGTATGTAAACATTTGGCCTGTCCCACATGTAGCAGCAGAATACCGTGGTATGAAAATTAACGGTTATCATACAACGCATCTTTGCTTGCTACAGCAGTGAATTGTACTATATCAGTTTTATTAAAAAATACAAATTTCAATACATTTTTCTGTATTTTTTTGGGACAGGACAGCGGATAGTGTGGTAGGAAACAAGAGAGACAGACAGAGAGGGGTGACACGTAGCAAAGGACCACAGGTCGGATTCAAACCAGCTGCAGTAAGGATTCAGCCCTGTTCATGGGGTGCGCGCTCAACTAGGCGAGATAAACCGCGCCCCGGATCAGTTAATGTACGGTATGTATGTACTGAATGTAAACAGTGTGACACACTGCTTTGAGTTTGGCTGTCTGTTGCCGTGGCGACGCTTTGCAGCAGCGGCGAGTTACAGCTGAAAAGGGCCGTTAAATATGACGGTGATGCAAGAGATTTAGATAATCTGTTCTTCATCTGGGTCACAGCAGAGAGCTGCAGGTGTCTGCTCAGCGCAAACTCACAGCACCGCAAAAAAACACAGCACGCAGTATCTGAACGTCAGAGGTTGACCTGAAGGCAACAAAAGTTAAAGACTAATAATCCATTATATAATAGCATTTCTGACCCCAATGTCTCTGCACTGCTGCATGTGTCACAGGTCCGTCAGTCCGTCACAAAGCTCCCATCAGGCTCAGGTGTTTTCTGTGTCTACACAGCTCTCATTCCAGGAAACCAGTTTCCCCTGCACCAATTTCTCAACATCTCTGATCCACACGCCGTCAGCCAAGCACACCTGAATATGTGACCCGCCGCACGACGTGCACTGTAACCATTTGGCTAACAAGACGCTCCAGTTTAGTAGTTTTAAATGTACCTGAAATGTGTGCGGCTCTCTGTGCAGGATCTGTGTTGCTTTCATATTGTAGTGTGCCTCTGAGTAGCTACAGTTTGTGGACAATGGCCGGTACTCGGGGACAATGTCATTCATGAACGTCCAAAAAAGATGACATTGTCGTCTTTAAAGAAACAAAATCACTCACAGGAGACATGTCCTTAAAATGTATAGCTTCATTTTTGTCATTTGTGTTTTGTGCATGTGAGGGTGTTTCAAAATGAATGCAGAATGACTTTTAAAGCTGGTGCAGATTATAATAAAGTCAATGCAATGAGACAAATGTGTGATTTTGATCTGCAAGCCACAACTTTAGTCTGAATAATGCCTTATACGGAATGAACAAACATTCAAACCAATATTAAATTGTACTGCATGCACCACCACAGGGCTGGGTGATACATCACATATATTAGATTTTTTATTTATTTTATTTATTTATTTATTTAAACAGGAAAAGATTAAGAGCAATCGGGCCTGACTCAGTATAGAACTGATTTTCAGCAGGTTCCTGTTCTGCAGAACATGAATACCTCAAACACAACAAAACTCCAAGACCATACAATAACAAACACACAGCAACAAGCACACAAACTACGATGTGGAGGTCATAAAGCTATCTCCGTGTTCACAGATATACCTGTCCATCAGATGGCGAGCAAAAGTTTGTTTAAATAGTCTTATTGATGTTATAGATCTGATGTGCTGTGGAGTATCATTCCAGGCTCTAGTGAGCAAATTAAAGAAAGATTTCTGTCCATAGCAGTTTCTAAAAGCTGGTATAGGGAGAAGTCCATTTGCAACAGATCTCGTAGTGCGTTCGGGCCTTGAGCTGAGTTTTGGAGCTAGCGCAGACAATCCTGCAGTAGTGTGTCCATTTAAGATCTGATAAAAAAGGTTCAAACCATGGCTTATTCTATAGTTCTGAAACGTCAAGGCATTACTCAAGGATAGTGCAACACAGTGGTGAGTCCAGCCTGGAAGCCTGTTGTGAATCTTATAGGCTCTATTGTAGAGTCTCGCTACAGGTTCAAGGATCTCATTTGTTGTGAGTGACCAAACAGGTAAACAATATGACAGAGTGGACAATATAATGGCATGAAGATATGTTTTAGAAACAGAATGCAGTAAATATGGTCTAATTTTACTATAAACAAATAACTTTTGGTTTAACTTTCTGGTTAAAATTTGGACATGGTCACGATAAGTAAGATGTGAGTCAAGAGAGACTCCCAGATACTTATACGTGGATACAATTGAAAGTTTTTGATTAGAAAAGGTGATGAAATTTGATATAGACAGTTGTTTCCTAGATGAATAAAAATACATACATTCTGTTTTCTTAGTATTAAGTGTTAAATGGTTATCCTGGAGCCAATCATGTAAATGCTGTAGGTCTGAGTTAAGTTTGTAATTAATTGTATCAATATCTGAGCCAGACAAAAAAATGACAGTGTCATCAGCATATAACAAAGTACTAGAAACGTCAAACACATTGGGAAGATCATTAATGTACATAAGGAAAAGTAAAGGACCTAAGATGCTGTCCTGTGGAACTCCCATAGAACACACTCGTGACTGTGATGTTACCGAGCCGATTCTTACAGTCTGAGATCGGTCACTTAAATATGATTTAAACATATCTATTGCAGAGAAGGACAAATGAAAAGAAAGAAGTTTATTTAACAAAATTTGATGGTTAACTGTATCGAAAGCTTTTCGAAAGTCTATGTATATGACTCCAGTAACCTGACCTTTATTTAAAGACGCCCGTATCTGCTCAGTAAAAAGCAGCAAAGCCGACATAGTTGACCGCAATGGTCGAAAGCCATGCTGACAATCACTGAGCAGGTTATTGTATTCAAGGTGATTAATTAATTGATTATATAATGTTTTTTCAAGTAACTTAGAAACAGTTGGGAGAATTGCAATTGGGCGGTAATTGGAGATATTAGTTGGATCATCAGACTTAAGAATCGGAGTGATCTGGGCTGTTTTCCACATGGCAGGAAATACTGATTGCCTAATACACAGATTAACTAAATGATGGAAAAGCGGAATAAGTGTACTAGCGTGAGTTTTAAGAAAAGTCATATTTAAATTATTTGTATCACAAGCCTGAGAAGCATTCAAAGAACCCAAAATGTTAGTTATATCGCTTTGTGGAATTTCAGAAAAGGAGAATTGCTGAGATGCCGCTGGTACTGAGGAACAATAAATCCAGAAGATAACTCCTGAACAGATGCAACAAAATACTTGTTGAAAGAATTAGCAATTTTATCATGATCGGTGAGAAGAGTACCATTTATGGATAGTTGTAAACTGTTATTATTTTTTAATTTATTTTCACCAGTTATAGATTTAAGTGTTTTCCATAATGTTCTTGGGTTGGAAACCGTTCGGTTTATTTGATTTTCAAAATATAGCTGTTTTGCTTTGAATAATTCAAAATTGCACTTATTTCTAAACTGTGTGAAAATAAGCTTAGCCTCAGGTGTTTTTAATGATCTGTATGTTTTCAAATAGGTGGCCTTCTTTTTTAAAAGCTGCATAATGTCAGGAGTTACCCAAGGTATTGTATTTTGCCTGATATATATTTTACAAGTAGTAGTAAATTTTTGACGTATTGTCTCCACTCTTTTATGGAAATTTGACAAAACATGATCAGGATCTTGCAAAGACATCTCATTACTCCAATCAGCATCAGCAAATTCAGCATTAAACTGGGACAATTTTGAATTTGGTACTTTTTTAATGTTACTATTTTTATGAGATTTTGGCTGTTTAAGACATTTTCTAATGGCATATATTAGTGAATGATCTGAAACTGCTGTATTTATCACTCCAGATATACTATACTTAGAAGGTTGATTAGTGAAGATGAGGTCCAAAATAGAATTTCGTGTTTTGCCAAATCTGGTGGGATCTTTGATTAATTGATGAAGACCATGTTTTATGGCAGTTGCTTTCAAAAGTTTAGATGAATTATCGATCCAATTCAAATTAATGTCACCTAGAATAACAAGCTCCTTAGTTTTTACAGATTTTATTAAGTCAGAAAGCTGCAGTAAATATGCAGTTGGACAGACATTTGGAGGCTTGTATGTGACAGTAATAGTAACTGAGAGTTGATTTGTAAAGTGAACAACTAATTGAAGTGACTCAGAAATTGTTGAAAGTTTTACTACAGAATGCGCATATTTATTATTTACATAAAGAGCAACACCGCCACCAATTCTATCAGTCCTGTCTCTGCGATACAATGAATATATTCGAATAATAAGTAATGTGTGATACAGCAAATGACCATATTGTCATATTTGAGTTTTCAGTGTTTACGCTGGTCGCTGCTGAGAGGTAGTTAACGTAAGTGTGTAGATAAGTTCATGTTGCAGTGTAAGAGTTATATAACAAAGCAGTGTGTTGTGTTTGCTGCCACAGAAAGTAAATAAAAAGTCCCTGTTTATGTAACGTTACCGAGGCGTCTTCTGGTCTTCACACCAGAGTTGGTCCAGATGGTGAAAAGCTAACAGTTAGCAGAAATATTCTAAACCTTCTTAAGGTACAAGTATCCAAGTATTATAACAAAGTTTACTTATTATGCAGTTAAATGTTCCCTGTCGGAGTTTTACTATTTTATTAATTTAAAATATTAATATTCCTGCTGCATTCATGTGGATGTTGCGTTTTACTGCTGTAGATGTTTAAGGTTGAGCTCATTTTAACTCCTTTGTTTACTGTTTGGTATTTTAATGTACAGCAACACATCATGGTCTATAAGATCATCATGTTTGCACTATGAGAAGGTACACTGTTATTTTAGACATAATGTGTGTATCAAGATGGATATCCTTTATTGCGGCATAGCCTAAATCTATCAAGATATTATTTATGAGCCATATCACCATAATGTGACAGCTATAAGCAAATTATTAAGATATTAGTATATTTACACTAACAAACACAGACCGGTATGGAGCGTTCAGATCTCTGATTGGATGTTGGGTCAGAAATAAAAGGAGCACCTCCTCACCTGCAGGCTCAGAGTTCAGGTTTGAGACTTCAGAGGGACATCTGAGCTGAGGTGTCTGAGGTGAGCGCGCGAACAAAGCATGGATGTGTCGCCATCAGGACGCATTCATGTAGCATTTTAAATCACGTTGTTCTTATTGGTCAGGTGGTGAATAATTACACAAACAGGATGAAGACAGTGCGAAGTCAGCAGAGAGGTCTTTCACACACACACACAGCGCTGCTTCAGTGCTGTAAATTGACAGTGTGTGTGTGTGTGTGTGTGTGTGTGTGTGTGTGTGTGTGTGTGTGTGTGTGTGTGTGTGCGCTCTTACTCAGCATGCGTTGAACAACGGAGGAGTTTATTGATCCATCTGTTCTGCACATTAATCCTCTCAGTGCAGGAACAGGCTGTGTGCATGTATAAAAATACATTGTGGGTTTGTTTCCAGGTTTCAGTACAATGACAGAATAAACTGCGCTCCCAGTTTGGTCTCATTGTCACTGTGGCAGTAAATATCAGTAAATGTCGGTCTCTCAGTCAAAAGAAGAAGAATTTAAATTACAGAGACGACAAAATAATTTTATGTTGCACAAACCCAATTGTAATTTGGTTCTCCACGTCTAACAACTATTATTTATATTGTGTTTTGTCCTTTTATATTTTTAACTATATTTTCACATCTTATTGTTAACTTTATATTTATTCTTCACCTGCATTACTTGCTTAAGCTTTTCTTACATTTTCTACCCACTATGTTTATTGCTATGCACCAAAATACCAAAGCAAATTCCTTGTATGTTTAAACCTACTGCTGATTCTGAGCCGCCTCCTCCCCTTAAAGTTCCCCAAATATAAGCTGTGTGAACTGAGACTCAGAGCTGCTGTTATCTAGCTGCTCTACAGCCCACTTATGACGGGATTTACAACATTTAACAAGCAAGAACTTCTTCACGACTGCAACAGAAGGGTTACTATTTTTGTTTTATTTGTATACAGCTGGAGGGTTTTTAAAACAATCACACATTGGCTACGTTGGTGTTTGACAAAGAACGACTCAAATGTCGAGAGAGTGAAGTCTGGATTCTTGTGTAGTTTACACTTACAGCTTTTACCCGTTTACCAGCTCTACATATTCAGTCCAAGGACACGAAGCTAAATAAGGAAACTCGACCCCGTTGTCTTTTCAGTTTGAAGACGACCTCCCCAACTGCTGGTCACCCTCAAGCAACAATCCTTCATAAATCCCTATGTGTGGCCCTCAGCTATCTGAGGTATTACTTTTTAGTCTTTGATCCCAAGCCTTTAACAAAAGAGCTCAACAGCAGACAGCTTCAAACATGACAGCCCACACAAAAATACACTAGTGCTCTTAGTGTGGGATGTGACGTAGTCTTATGTGCAGTAAGTACCTGCAATGTCTTTCCATTTGTCTCCAATTTCAACTAAACACGGCCAAAAAAATAAATCCTCCATCAAGATCACCTTCAAAATCTAATCAGCCGATCCTGACCCCGCTGAGGCTGATCTGTCCAACAGATTGAAGCCAATCGGACTGCAATGTTTTTCACATTACAGCCAGCAAAAAGAAAGTCAAACAAGTCGGGAGTCGAGACAGAGAGCTGCGGTGACGAAATGAAAAGAAGTAGTGAGAACAAGTTAAAGTCATATTATCTTCTTTTAGGATGATTAAGGCTGATTTTGAAAACTTGTTACAAGCAGTGGTGGGTTGAGTACTGAAAATATTTCCTCAATCCAAGTAAAATTTACCATTTGATAAACATACTCAAGTAAAAGTATAAAAGTACTTGGTCAATAAACTACTCAGAATACAAGTAACTTTGTAAAATCAAAAACAAGCTTCGCCCACTGCTTCTTCACAGGAACACACACAAAACACACCTCAGAGAAAGATTTCTAATTATAATCACCGCAAGAAAGGTGATTATGACAGGATATCTTTCTCTGAGGTGTGTTTTACCTGTCCTTCCCTTTTAGGTGTAGATGACGGAGGTAGGACCCACAGGCTATTTGCCTTAAGGTATTTAAGAGTTCCTGAAATGATGTAACTCGTGTGACTCATGCATGTTTAATATATATTTTTGATCTGTTTGGATACTAATCAGATTTTTGCTGTTTGTATTATAAAATTTTGTGTAAATGTTGATTTTCTAAACGTAAATACACGAGAAAAATGTAATATCTATATAATTTCATCTCGTGTCGGGCACAGACCTGGCACGTCGCACATATTTGTTGTCGATTGTTGATCTTTGTTGTATATTTTTATGTTATCAGTTTATATATTTATATGTACACAATATTCTCTGCCGTTGCGTTACTTCTGCACGGCACAGACCCAGAATAATGCACTTTTTTTTTTTTTTATAAATCTACATGAACGTATCGATGAGATCACTTTGAGATATCACACTTGCAAGCAGCCTAGCCTGTTATTGATGCCTGTATCTGTCGATGTCTTGAGAAGGCGAGTAGTCAACCAAACCACCTGCTTTCATATGAAGGTGCTGCATATGATTTGCCTTCTCTGATAGCACAGGCACCCAATTTAATATGATTATTCCTAAAGCATCTATGAACTTAATCTTTAGAATTATGTGACAGTAATACATGAGTAGCAGCGCGTTGAATGAACTAGGGTAAGCCTATAGAGGGAGATCTGTGCGTCACTCGTAAAGCCCAACAGGACTCTTTTACCCACCCATACTTAGTCTCTCCCTTCTTCTCATGTGTGTATCCTATTTGTTCTGCAGAGACCAAATACACTTTTAACACGCCGTTAATGGAAAGTGAAAGTATTTCTGCTGGCTTGTGAAAGGGCGATGCAGGCTGCTTTCCAACACGGCCACCGGTGGCACAGTGTGCACTCACTGGATTTGAGTTCCATTAGTAGAACAACCAAACCTGAAGTAGAAAAAGTATTTGCCTACACAGTGTAACACAGCTTGGATGGCAGCTCAGCAGAAAACTGACTAGCTGTAATGAAAGTTTTACTGGAAAATGTAGTGACATTAAAAGTAGATAACTGACCCAAAGAACACTCAAAAGTTTTACAAGGTTTTAAAATGTACTTTTTTACTCATTTTACAAGGTCATTGTCTTTCTGTTTCAGCTCCAACTGACAAGAAACAAGTCTGAAATACAAATTCATGATCGTCTCATATCCAAACATCTATCAGGAGAAAACTAAACAGGACCAGTCTAGATGATGAACCAACATCAGAGCTCTGTGGCCATACTAAGAAAAATCCCAATTTGCCTTTACAGCCTGCTTTACAATCCGTCCCTCAGTTCAGAGAAGAAAAAATCCTCTCCAAAAAACTTAAACTTTAACAGGGAAAGGAAATGGAAGAAACATCATGGAGGAGCAACAGAGAAGAGATCTCTCTTCATAAAACAGATGGATTAGACAGAAAACCATAACTTTAAAAGTACAACTTCTTCAGCAACACATCTTTATCTAGCAAAACACCGCATTGGCCAATTAAATTCAAGCAAGCACACATTCCTGGTAGATCATTCTGTGACACAAATGTCTTATTGTTACTGTTCACCTGGGGACTGAGGAGACAGAATAAAATAATTGCAGCTGTGACAATTTCACAGTCTTGTAAAATCCTATCTCATAGTATTATAAACTGCTGTGTAGCGTTCTGGTGTCCGACAAACCTTCCTACTCAAAAGGCCTGTCATTCAAACTGGACTTCCTCGATGGTATTTCATCATCTCATTGGTGCGTGAAGCAACATGGCCCCAACAACTCAGTGCTGTTTTTGCTCTGAACACAGCAAAAATAAATATCAGAAGTCCTCCGAACTCCTGTTTAAAAGTCACAAGCTTTATTCACCCAATCATCCAGCCGACTTCCATAAAGCTACTTCCTCCTTTGCTCCTGACAACCAACCGTTATATCAACAAAACTGCAGGAGGTCCTTAATCAGGTGAATGTAAACATATTTATGAGCATATATTTGTCTTTGTAGGCCAGATTTGCAGACCAGGGTTTGAATTCCACATCAGATCTAAAACCAGTAAATTCCTAATTACAATTCCCGGAACAAGACCAGTTGTGTCTCTGTCCAGACCTGCAGTGGTCAGTCGGGGGGGTGAATGTGGGTCAGGGAAGAAGGTGACCGGGCTGGTGGAGGAGGGAGGGGGAGCCACGTTGGCACACAGATGGTGATGGAGGAGGGAAGCTGCAGGGCTGAACGTCCTGTTGCAGGGAGCCATTGCTGACAGGTTCATGCTTATGAGGCTGTTGGTATGAGCAGCTACAACAGGAGGAAAGACACCACCCACCACCCGGACTGTCTGACAGGTGAATTTTGGGAAGTGCAGTTTAAAATGTGGATAAAGGAACTGAGATTACACTACGTTATATTTACTCATAGGGCGGGAACTTTTATCCAGAGCGACTTACATTTGAGGAATGTTGATGATGAAAATGATATTTCCCACGCAAAGTTGCTTCAATTAGTCAGCCACGATTCAGTATATTGATTAACTCTAACATCTATTTCTGACTAAAGTGTGTTTCTTTGTTGGGAATTTCATGATTTAAGTCTATTTTGCAGTTTTAAACATTGTGTCGTTTCAACCCGTTCTCACTCCCTGACTCGTCACAAGACTGATCTGCATCAGTTTGTAACGCACTAGGGATCCCTATAGCGTCATAGTTCAGCGCGCGGAGAGCGGTTAAGTAAATTGGGTAAGTCACGCAAATGACGTTAGTTAACGTCCATGTTAAATGACGGACGTAATTTTAAGCCAAACCCTGATCTTTTCCTAACCCTAACCCAACTAAACAAAATTGCAACGTTTCACAACTTTAAGAACGTGCCATTTCAAAATGGCGAGATTTTGAAACACTAGCGTTTTATTTTGAAAGTCTAACCTGACGTTGCATATTTGTTGGTGGTAAGCGTTGCTAACTTGACCGCAGAGCCCTAAATGTCTAAAAATGACGCAAAAGGGCTACCCGGGGTGTCGCCAAAGGGCCTTGACCAAGCGTCAACATGTGACGTGTCGGGAGTGAGAATGTGTTGGTTGTTTTGTTATTATGTTGTCAAAAGTTCAGTTCTTCTGGTTAATTGCGTTTCTTTTGTTTTTTTATTGTGTCAAGTGTGACATAGCTGTCGTCCTTTCCTTCTGAATAAAGTGTATTTGTGTGTGTTTTCTTTCATGTCGCTTTGTAAGAGCTCAGGATGTCAAAAGTAAAGACATTTTCTTCTTCAAAGGCCTGTTTGTAGATTTAGACTTGGTGTTAGAGGTTGGAATAAGCTTCAGGTTGAGTTTGGGGTTAGACGCGTAGTTAGTGTTGAATTAGCTGATAGGAGATCATTTAAAGCAGTCGTAACACGAGCGCTGGAGATGATCTCTCTGCTCTGGGTTGTGGACAGAAACAGAGGAGAGCAGATTTCAGTGAGTCCAGAGGGAAAACTGCAATCAGCTGACACAAACTTATTCCCTCAGGAATCTTCTTGTAAACACAGTGCACTCTGGGAGGTTGTTATATGAAGCTTAATTTATCTGGAACAAGTCCAGTCAGGACTGTTTTCTAGAAGCGTCACTTCCACACAGGGAGACACGTTCACACTGGGAGTTGCCAGTTGCCCTCCGCTCTACCCGACAACCATTTTTTTATTTCGCAGATACAAGCGTCATGATGCTGAAGCTGATATGAAGCTGATTCATGTACGTTTGAAGTCATGAGGTTTAGGATCGCAGTCTCTTGCTGAGGACGTGTTTATTCAGTCTCTCGTTGAAGGCATGAACACTGCTTGATGTGTTGTCTCAGACGACTGCAGGGGGAAGGCTGTTCCATGTTGTTACACGGAGGTAACCTTCGGGGGGGGTTCGACCTGGGGTATGAGCTGAAGGTAGCAGCTCTTTCAGGTCTGCTGGACAGTATATGCATCCCTTTATCGGGACTGTTAACAGACCAGACCGCAAACAAGCAAATTAATGAAGCCACCATAGGTTTTTCAACACTGTACTGTGTTCTGGACAAACTGCTGCATGGACAAATAAAAATAAAGACATCAGCCGATGTGTGTGGTTCCAGGGTTTTAAAAATTTTTAATCTTTTTGACGTGTGTCTGTCATTACAAACTCGTCAAACTTTATTATAAATTCTAATGGAGATCCCATCCATCCATCGTCAACCGCTTATCCTGCGTATAGCGTCGCGGGGGGCTGGAGCCAATGCCAGCTGACATCGGGCGAAAGGCGGGGTACACCCTGGACAGGCCGCCAGTCCATCGCAGGGCCACACACAGACAGACAACCACTCACACTCACATCCACAGCTAAGGACAATTTTGGAGACACTTGCTGTGAGGCGACAGTGCTAACCACTGCACCACCACGCCGCCTCTAATGGAGATCCCAATGTTTCCAAAGATACAAAATATGTGTCTAATCTGGAAAGCGTCTAAAATGATGCACAGCTAGAATGTTTCCATTTGATGGAAAACTGATTGTGGGGACAGTTCACCCCACAATCAAAAATATACATTTTTCCTCTTGCCTGTAGAGCCATTTCTCCATCTAGATAGTTTTGGTGCGAGTTGCCGAGTTTTGGAGATATCGGAAATAGAGCCTTTTTTTTTTTTTTTTTTTTTTTTTTTTTAAAGGGCACTCTGCTCGGCTTGCGGTGCTCAAAGCACCCAAAAAAATACATGTGAAAAACTTAAGAGCGATCTTGAAATCATGACCCGTTTACTGAAGATAATCCACAGATTTGTTTTGAGGAGTTTCATGTAAAAACGATGTTCTTTCTACCAGCAGTTCATACAAGAAACTGCTCACAACAAGGTCTGTGGATTATCTTGAATAACTGGGTCAAAATGTCTGGAAAGAGACACTGCAGCTGCGTTTTTCAAATATATTGTTTGACACTTTGATCACCACAAGCCCAGTGCCATCCAGTTCCTTTCTTTTCGAGAGAAGGCAGACATCTCTACTGTCCATATCCGTAAAACTTGGCAACTCACGATGAAACAATCTAGATGGATGATTTGCACTACATGTAGTCCTTGTAAAGTCCCTTTGAAAAATGAGACAGCTGCATATTAAGAGGTTAAATCACTTCACCAACTAAGTTTTTGAGAGAACCCTGCATCTTTCTGTGTGACTGCAGATGTGATCAACTTTCTACAGCAGCAGGTGGGAGACACAGGGAGCGGATATCCAGTAGAAGAAGTGCACTTACGTCTCCGGTGGGATCTTCATCTGAGCCTGAGTTGTAATCCACATGCACAAAAAGCCCAGAATACCAAGGAGCTTCCTCAATCCCGGCGTCCTGCCCTCCATCCTGCTTCCAACGCCCGACATCAAGCCCCTCGCGGCTCGGATCCAAAAATGTTGGAGGCAGTTTCACAAACTGGGCTCAGCTCTGAAAGTTCAAGAGGATCATAAAGAGTTTGCAGGAAACGGCTTCCTCATGTTGGCTAAAGCGAGAGGAAGATGTCGGTCACGGTGGTCGGCTTCTGACCCTGAACGCTCGCCGTCATGTGTGGATAAACCCGTCCTGCTGCCGGCATCTTCTCAATGCTTCCTGTTGTTGCTTCTCATCATCTTTAAAGAAACTTCCAGAAGACCTTTAATGACTTCCTTCCAGGAAAAACTTACAGAGAGGAAAAAAAATCTAGTTTTGGTTGCAAAAAGAAGAAAAACTCTTTGAGTGAAAATGAAAATTGGTCCTTCTCAGAGACTCCACAGGAAAAACATGAGAGAAAGAAATTTCCTCTGCAGCTGCTCCAGGTTCTTCCAGGTTGCTCCTCATGAAGCCAGCCTCAATATGTGGGTTAATTTCTTCACCTTGCATATATTTAGGAGGACATAAATACATCAGTAGTCTGCAGCAGATTTTGCAGCCGCTCGACTCCACTGTCACCCAATTTGCAACGTAATCCACTTGGATTAAAAACTCCTCTTCCCCACAGAGAGAGAGAGAGAGAGAGGGAGAGGGGGGGAGAGAGAGAGAGAGAGAGAGAGACACGAGGGTTTGGAGCAGGGGATTGGATGATGGCTCTGTTTTATCTAAGAGGATTAGAGCGATTTGTGGAGACAGACTCTCCTCCAACCAATCAGAGCAACCGGAAGAAAAGAATCCCCAAGGTTCAGTTTGGCTGCCGAAAGAGAGAGGGCGGGCGGCCAACACCGACATGATGCCCCGAGACACACACACAAACACACACAAACACACACACACATATACATACGTAGATGAATCACACACTCAGACAACGAACAGAATAATCACACAAGAGATAACTGAGCAAAACCAAGCACACACTCCTGTGTACATATTAATCACGCTTTGTTCGACCTCTGAGTTTGACTCCTCTGAACCTCAGAGGAGCAGCAGCTCTGAGGTCAGTGTCTGGGGCTCAGGGGCAGCGGCAGGCAGGCATCTGACACCTGACATGTGTGTTAGTTTGGGAGGAAGCAAAACAGCAACCATAACACTGAACTAAAACACACACACACACACACACACACACTCCCAGGTTTCAGTCTACACTCTGGACCAGCTCGACTTCTAATCTGATGAAAGTGTATTTAGAGGCAAAACTGTTGACCAATTGTGGCTCACCGTCATCTCAATATCATCCCTGCTCCTCTGCATTGTGTCCTATTGGTCGTCTCTCAGTCCAAAACTCTTTTGGTGTAGGTGTGCGTGTGAAGACTGCTGTTCAAATCATGTTTTGCTGGTTTCTCTGAACTATGACCAAGATCTTTCTCTAACATTAAAGGGCAACTTATATATTATATATTTATTCAACCAGTCAATTGCGCCCCGTCAAAGTACGTCCACAAGTGTCTGACAACATTATGGAAAGAATCCCTTCATAGACAGACCTTTATTAAAAGAGTAAGATCCTTTTGTTTAACCAGAAACAGCCACTTCATCGCTTTTGTTAAAGCCACCAGACTCCATTGACACAAATAATAATTTTACCAGTCTGGTCTACCGCTGCCTCGATCGGTTACTCGATGCGGGTCATTTGGACAAATTGTGGTTGGGGCTGCAACAAATGGTCTATTAGTAAATTGACAAAAAATTAATCTGAAAATATTTTGATAACTGATTAATCACTTAAGTCTTTTTCAAGCAAAAAGTCCAAACATGTGACATTTACCTCTTGCCCACTCTCGTCTAAAAATCTGGTAAAAACACAAAATAAAAAGTGTGCGCCGTGTTTCAGCGTTGTCAAGGAAACGTGATATTGTGGCAAAGTGCTGTTCCTGTTTACAGCACTTTTCACTCAATCACTTACCAAGTGACGCCAGTTAAGTCTGAGGGTTCAGGACATTGGGACTGGGCCTTCCTGTCAGACGGGTCTTAAGATGGCTGGTGTCGCCTAGGCCACCAATCAGGAGGCAGCAATCAGCTCTGCTGGACCAATCCAGGGTGTCCTTTCCTAACCACTTTGAAAGATGTGAAGGAGAACTCGTAAGGACTTCGGTAAACTCTGAGAATCCGACTTCTCTTTTCTAGGCGACGTAATTATGCGACGACGGATGTTACTGAGGTGACCTGCCGTGATGAAACTACAATGCTCAGAAGATGGACTACTTGATCATTGCCTTTATTAAGGCTAATGTCAGCATCTGTGACTAAAGTGAAATGAATTAATGATATTGCTGAAGGCCGGCAACACATAATGTGAGCCTAGGCTACACGCTGCAACATTATTCTCACTTTGATCACGTTACAAGACTCGTAACGTAGCTCGTATGGGTCTCAGTTATCGTTGACAGTTTAACACATGCATATTAGCAAGTTATGGCATAAGAGAGAAAAGGTTTAATAGCCAACTTACATGGTGATTAACATCCTTTACCCGTCATGGTCGGGGATTTCTCCTCTTCTTTTTTTTTTCTTTTTTTTTTTTTAAATTGTAGAAAATTCTAATACAGCACTTTATGGCATATTTCAACAACCTGAAACATAAAATGGTGTTGCAACGTTATCAGATTACAACAAAGCCAAAAGAAAACAAACCAAAAGGAAAGAAGGAAATTGTGTGAGTCTTATTCAAGTATCATAATGTGCATCTATATTGCAAGGATTTTGCTAAATGTGATCAATGGATTTTAGGAGAACGTGCGTCGCTTTAAATGTTGCCCAAAGAATTGTGGAACAGCAATCTCTTCTTTCCTTTCATAAAGGATGGTCCAGTGTACCCTATGCTAAAGGAGATATGAAAGGAAGCGTTGAGGCACCTTTCCTTTGTTTTTAGAGAATTCGAGCAGCTCTTATCATGGCTGCCACTGAAATACATCCAGGTCACTTCACTCTGTTACGAACCTTCCTAAGCAAAAAAAAAAAAAAAAGACATTTCGGACGCAGCCACACTCTAAGGGAGGAGGTCAGCTGACAATGCAGGGTGAGAGATAAACAAATTACAAAATATGACCCCAGGGTCATAACGTATACCATAAACAATAAAATGCTGAAAACACAGAGCATCAAACAGCCATGATGATTCAATCTCTAACTTAGAAAGTAGTAAAATTATTTTCTCCGTAAACACAATACTAACAGGCTGTGAAAAAACGTAAGTGACTAATTTTGGAATAATATCACTTTCAGTTCCTATAATAGTCCAAATAGTTTTACCTCCTTATTTTCCGTACATCTGAAATTTAAAACCACTTACAATCAGTTTGAGGCCTCAGTCCAGCTTCTCAAACACAGCCTGCCACTTTTAACTTGGAAAGTTCCTACAACCTGTAGAACCTACAAGTTACTAGTGATATGTTACTAAAGGCCACGTTCATCCATCTAACCACAAATCACTGAGACTAAAGTCATGAAGTATTTAGATCTAAAAACACAAAAAAACAGTCCATTTTGGTGGTTTCACAGTTCATTATTTTTCAATCACAGGAATAACCATAGCGTGATCAATAGATTCACCGCTGTGACCGTCATCTACACTGGGTCCTTATGATAATGACACTAATCACGTGCAACTGTTCATTATAGATACTGAACGCCTGATACCTTTAGATAACATTACCAGCTGTTTCAAACCTAAATCAAACACTATGTGAGATTCTTTGTGGGATTTTTTTTCTTAAAAAAAACTCTAAAATAAAAATAACCTCAATAGGGAGGATGAAAATAATGTTCACATAAACACTTGAAACATAGTTTGCAGACAAAACCTCTGATGATTAATTAATCAGCAGCTCCCTCTAGTGTTTAAAGACACAACATACAATGATAATCTACAGTTACACACACACACACACACACACACAGAGCTACTTGTGAGGAGCAGAAAAACCTAAACCTGATTCCAACAGAGATCCTAAAACCAAGACATAACCCGCAAATAAAACATACAATAGAGGGAGTAAAATGTCCTCAATTTCAAAATCTTCAACCCAAATAGTCACAAAGACACACTCAGGAGAATGAACACTTCACACTGGATTAATCTCTCTGAACGGCGTCAGACTTGAGTTACTTGTTGAATAGTCTTACACGACAGAAGTTATTCCCCTTGTAGTTCCAGATAGACAGACCTTCATTAAGAAAACCCAAAATGATCTTACAGAAATATAAACATTTAAATGATTGTTGGACCAAATGAGATTTTTGAGGCCTAATAAATTAATAAACTTCAGTCAGTGCTCTCTGGTGGACAAACTATGTAATAGAGAGACACATTTCTTGTTCATTATTGTAGACATATATACTCTGATACTGATAGGACACAGTAGTTCTTTATATTGAGTTTCAAATATAATTCCTTCAGACTGCTTTTCTCAGCTGCTGTTCAAACGTCAAAAAGAAACTTTAAACCTCAATTTTTAAGCCCACATGGACAGAAGATATTGATAGAAGTTCTTTTTAAATAATTAATTTGCATTTTATTGCTTGACATAAGTATTGTAAACGTCTGATCTCTGTAATTGTAAACAAAGGTTTCTGTACCAAATATAAAGTTCTGCTTTTCTGATGTATCAAATATTTGTTATGCAATAAAATGCAAGTTAATTATTTAAAAATCATGCAATCTGATTTTCTGGATTTTTGTTTTAGATTCCGTCTCTCACAGTTGAAGTGTACCTATGATAAAAATAGGAAAACATGCAAAATCAGCAGTGTATCAAATACTTGTTCTCCCCACTAGAGAAAGAGGCCTTCTGTGTACATAAATAAAGTCTTAGATCTTTGAGTTCAGCTCATGATGAATGGGGGCAAAAAAAGTGTTGCGTTTATAATTGTGTTCAGTGTGTGTATATATTAAGTGCATGTGATTTTGTCTTCTACTTCACATCAGGTAAATTCACATTATGTTGACACAAATAGTTTTGAGATAGTTAACATGTGAAATGTAAGACTTCCAGACATATTTCAAGAAATGACAAATGTGGACTTTGGACATGTGAAAGCATGTTATTCACATGTGCTAAGGACAGGAATCTGCTAGGAACATAGTGAGAGTGTGTGTGTGTGTGTGTGTGTGTGTGTGTGTGTGTGTGTGTGTGTGTGTGTGTGTGTGCAACTAGTACTGTCCCACAATCTATTGTGCTTACATATGTAAGAAACATGTTATATACTATAATAACACATGAATAATTATTTTAAATGTTTAGGTAACATGTGATGATGTTCGTACTGATCAGAACAGAAATTTAAAAGAGTGTAGTGTAGCGAGGTGACGGATCAAATTTTATAGACACAAACCGCTTCATCATCTTTATGATCCTGGTCATGAAGTTCAGTTGTCCTTCGACCCCCGACTGAATCCTCACTCCAGCACATTCCTCACTTCTTACAACTGTGTGTGCGTGTTGTAAGGTGCTGATGAGGTGGGTTCCAGGTACTCAGGGTGTCCTGGAGGATCTGGTAACAGTGTGGTCTCAGTGTCAGATATGGGAGTAAATCACACAGTTAGATTGCTTCACTGACACACCCACCCACCCATCTCACACACCGTTTAGCCCTTGTTAACGGATTTACCAGTTGCAGCCGTGATCATGTCACATACACATCTCAGGACTTGAATCAACCCTTGAACCTCTAACTAACAAAACAAATACAGAAAGTGAGTTAAACATGTTTCACTGTGCGATACAGAACAACATTTTTCTTTACACCTGATTGGACGAGCAGCTTCAGATTTTCACGCCGGTCGCCTCAGAGGTCAGATAGTGTCCACGCCAGTTACATAACCTCCTTCCTCCATGTACACAAGTGCTGCTCTCACTAACAGCAAATATTAGTTATTTAGTTAATGTTGAGTAACTCTTTCTTAGAGTTTTATTTTACATGATGTTTGTGCTTCATTCCACACCAGTCGGACTGAGACAAACATGTTCAATAGAGAGCCCAAGTAAAACCACAACTTAATTTAAAAATCACATTGACATGCGACTTAAATCCTTACTTAAAACAAAACCTTTCTCAAGTCAAGATCAGGACAATCGTTTCAGACATATCTGTGGGAACACTATAGAAGTTTCAAACAGCAGATATTACAAACGTAATACGTTGAAAAAAGGACTTAAGGAAAGAGCGCTTGTGAGATTTATTAATATGGACAAATTAAGCTTTTGGGAAGCTATAAAAACAAGGTAAAAGTTGTTTAACTTTGTTAAAATCACAAAGTTGCTGTAATGGAAGCTGATGTGTCTTAATATATGGAAAGCAATCATTTTATGCCTCAAACCAGGAACACTGCTGCTTGTGGCTGGCCTTGAACCTGTACGCCACCAACCTGTTTATGTTTACCTGACGAAGATATCAAGTGGTCATTATGACTAATATCTGTCATGAAGTAGTGTGATGTTAAACAGCCACAAAATCTATAAAGAGGAGATCAGAGCGGGTACGTGGATCAACAGAAGACTGCTGTTCACATCCTGTTTGCTACAAAATACCAATACCTTCTTTCTCTAACCTTAGCAGGGCTGAACGATTTGGGGGGGAAAAAATCTAATTATATTGCGATTACGATTTGATTACGATTTGATTTGCAATTTTTTCTTTCATCGATTTTCAAAAGAAAACACCCTTTGCAAACTCCCGATCGTACAAATCACACAGTTAAAACAGACAAAAAAAAACAAACACTTTCACTACGTAGCCTACTTAACGATAGTAGAACAAAAATCAAGGACAACTGAACAAATGAGCAAAATCTGAACAAGTCAGCAAAATCAGGCAGGCAAAACGCTCTTATTCTGAAATGCTCCATGTGGATATGTAACGTCAGCCTGCAGAGAACGGAACGGGCTCACAGGCTGTTTCTCAGTACCGAGTTCGCCAAGTTCGGACTTCTGTACTTTAAAGCTCGGACTTGGCAAGTTTGGCTCTGGAGTACAAACTCCCAGGAACGGGAGCACGCAGTCCGTCATTCAGCAATTGGAACAGCAGCGGACTTGATGACAGCGGGACCTCACATCTCCGGAAACGTTATGGCAATTTTTTAAAATCAGCTCTGTCTTGAGAAATCAACCACATATTTGGAGTTTAAACAACTATATTCCCGCATAAAAAAACCTCTTAAAACTACTATATGTGACACAAGAACAGCAGTATTATAACTTACAGCTTTGAGTGTTCTCCTCCCACATTTGCAGGTTCGGTAAAACGGGCGGAGCGAGAACACAATTACAGACAAGAACGCAGATACAGAGAGCCGTTATCCGTAGTTGATTCACACAAAATGACAAATCAACAACATGTTAACGTGTAGACTAAACGCTCCGCTGCTGAAACACGTCAGTGTGAGTGCGCGATTATCCCGTGTTTTCCTCTAGTTTCGTTTGTTGTTGTATAAATGTACACGTCCTCGGCCCACTCTGATTCGTGAGTAGGACCGTAAAAGGGGACGCGTGGAGCTTACGATTGGCGAGCTGATCTGTCACACAAGGACGACAACGGAATGAATTTGTAACTGCATGACTGTTTAAAAACGGGTCAGATGTGATGTATAACTACATTTTAATCACGATTGGCTAATCGCATTCTTTCAAATCGCAATTTCAATTTTAAAACAATTAATTGTTCAGCCCTAAACCTTTACATAATTACGCAGTCAAAACAATACTTCTGATGGAAATCAATTCAATTTAATGGAACCAATCAGATCACTTGGTGGGGATGAAGTAAATCTTTGGCGTAACATTTTGTCCAAACCAGAGGAAGCTATCAAAGCCTGTTAGCTATGTGGCACAGTCTTCTGTCGGAGAATAAAAGCTCTAATGAAGAGGAAGGTAGCGGACAGTTAGGAGACCGGAGTCAATCGTGCAAAGACGTGGCTGTACAGCAGGGTGAAAATGTAAAGACTGATAAATACTGTCGGTAACAGAACTACCACATGCAGTAGGGATCAGTAGGGATGCACCGAAATGAAAATTCTTGGCCGAAGCCGAATATAAATAGTCAAAATGTGCTTTTTAATGGATTTGGAGAGACTATGGTGGGTGGGTCCGAGACCCGAGAGCGAAGTAAAGTCCAGTAAAGTAAATTACATGTGTCCATTTACTTTTAATGTACATATGTATTAGGTTTTATACTTTCTGTGAATATAATCCAAGTGATCTTTGATTGTTTTCCATACTGCATAGACTCCTAATTTTGTATCCTCGTTGTATGTTGTAGTCGTATATGGCTGTGGCTCAGGAGGTAGAGCGGGTTGGCCGTTAATCGGAAGGTCTGCGGTTCAATCCCCGCGTGTCGAAGTGTCCTTGGTACTGATTGGTAGTGACTTGATACTGAACCCCGAATTGTGTATGAGTGAGTATGAATGTTACTTTCCGTTTGAGCACTTTGGCTCAGTGTACCAGTCATGTGAATGCAGATGTAGTGTAAAAGCGTCGAAAAGACTAGAAAGGCGCTATACAAGTACATTCTCGTACGGTGTAACATGAAGACTTCACAGCCTCTCTTCAGGTAGCCCTCTCCTACTGCAACACTTGTTTGGTAAAGAGAGAAAATGACAGGATAAAGTCGCTAACCTGCCTGTTAGCTCGCACTGGTCAGTTTCTGTGGATTTACCATAAAGGCTTGAATACACGTGCACTCCTATTTTAGGTGCGGCTAGCTTTATCGCCTTCTCACAAACGAATGACAGGAACACTCAAAGCGGACCATTCGTTGCCTTTTCTAAGAAGTCAGACACAGATGGAGCGGATGTGCTAGGAGACAATTCAGCAAAACAGCGTCTGACAGCGACAAACGGCGATTTTTGCTTCCACACTGCCGACATGTCAACGTAATTGTTCGGTAAAATTTAATCGGTCTTTCGACTTATTTGGCCGAACACCGAAAGTGCTTTTTTTGCTATTTTGGGCCCATTAATTTCGGTGCCCGAACATTTGGTGCATCCCTAACCATCGGTATGAATCTCTGTACTGTTCTGAACGATTGATTCTCTCTCCCGCTGAATCCTGAATGTCTACAAAGCAAACAGCTGCTGGGCTATGAAAGTCCAGTCCATCATCCTCAGCCTCATGTTAACACACTACCACACTCAAGACCGTGTGTGTGTGTGTGTGTGTGTGGAGGAGGGGGTTTCATTCCTCTGATATGGAGGGCTTAGAGCACAACAATGGTCGTATTGAGCAGGATGTTGCCCCGCGTGGCCTGGCGTGGATGGAGGGTTATAGAGGGGTTTGAGGGGGTGATGGGGATGTTTTTTTGGGGGGGGTTGTTATGCGTAGCGTTCCTGAGCCACGCAGCTGTCGCCTGGCACGCTCCGGCCTCGAGGAGAACCGACAACTCGCGTCAGTGCCAAGTGTCCTGCTGCGGCCGATGGCGGGGGCCTCTGTCAACGTGGGGCATCTGGAGGGGGGGGGGGGGGGGGGGGGCAACTTACTACCACCACAACACCTCCCCCCCTGCCTCACCCCTGGGCTGCATGTCACCCAGCTGCTTCACCCTCTGAAGCCCCGTTCAGATGGAACGTGTCACAGTTTGAGCGTCAAGCCGTTTATCACTAACACGTGATCTGTTGTCGAGACAGAGCATCAAAACCAGCAGCTGTCAATCTGTCTCGCAAAGTAAGTGACTCATCCACCTGCTAGCTTACAGCGAGAACTTTATTCAAGCTCAGAGACTTTAAGACTCTTTGTAACTGCAGTCAAATGAGCAGGAAACAACAAAACTGCGTAACACCCGAGTTACTTTTCTACTTTCCATAGATAACTATCTATAAAAACAACATGTGGTGTTTCTCTCTTCATATGAGACTCTACTTTAAAAGGAAGTTAAGCCCGACCAATATGGGATTTTTAAGACTGATTCTCAAATCATATGTTCTTCTTTTCAGAAACACATAACATAAACAGACTAACGTGGACACAGATGATCGCCGGCGTGGGATCTCGTATGCTCTGCTTGACTCGATCAGCTGACTGCTTCGTTTTGTGTGCCAACGGGGTTTCTTTGAACACACGTTCAGTTGTTGTTGAGTGCCCTCTGGTGGACAAACTATGCAGCGATAACATGACTGAAGGATCCTTCTCACGGTTTCTTTTGTTACGGTCATTTATCAGCTTTTATAAACACATACTAATTTAGCTGCAATTAGGCCCGATCACGTACGATACATCCCTCAAGTTTTGCAGTGGCGATATCCCACACGCAACAGGAAATCTCAAACTTTGCAGCAGGTCCCGTTAACACCTTACTACAAATCCAGTTCTACAGCCACGTTAAGTGACTGTTGACACAGCGGTGCTAATCAGCACTAACCACAGAGTACAGCGGAGGATGATGGGAATTTCATTAGTTTTAGTGGTATTTAGTCACAAATCCAAATTCTGGAAAGGTGTAGATTTTGATGGCACAAGATGAAAAATCCAAGCATCACCAAACCCACAAGGCCAGCAGGACTAAAACCATTACTGCAGGTAAAACATTTATTAAAATATAAATGCAGAAATATATAAACATGAACTGTAATCTGAACATACAGTATATTAAGAGTAAACATGCAGGACGAGTGTCACTGTGGACTTCACACCGGTTCCTGACTGGATGATTGTAACACAACAATTCTTCATAGTTCTGTTAATATTAATGATTTTTTCTCTCCGTTCAGTGTCCCAATCAGCCACTGCTGACGTGTGAAGCAGAGCGGTAGCAAATTCCAAATGCTATGTCCCTGAATATGTGAACAAAACACGGCTCATCCAAAACTGACCCAGAATCTGAAAGTACATTAATTTAAGCTGCAAATTTTATTTTTCTAAACACCACAAACTTTAGCTTTCACCCTCAGTTATTGCGCACAATTGTATTATTGGAAACTGGATTTTTCTAGTTGAAATGCACCATGGGAGTTGTAGTTAACTCCCCCCTGTGTTTTTATGTCCACAGGCCAGAACCAGATATTTTTATAATACCGATGTTTTAGAAGTGTTTTATCTGTATGTCACGCAACATTGTCTATGGGGAAATGAATGGGAACTTTTACTCCTGGAAGCAGGGGTGTGACATACTGTAGCTCCCGCCACTTTGTAACTCAAGTCTTGCCCAGAATGCATCGTGATCCTTCACCGTTTTCTTATGACATCATAAAGCTTTGATATTAAAAACAGCACATAAAGTCAAGTTAAATAAAAACTAAACACAGCACGCATTATAGAACAAAAGTAACTGTAAGAAAGAAAAAAACTGGAGTAAAGTATCTCCCTACATACAGGATCTATGCAGTAGTGCAGCATCGCTGTGATAGTTGACCTTTTGCACATGCTCCTCGGCTTACTGGCTGATCCCCCCACGTATTACATCACTTCTGTCCATATCGTGTTGCTCAAAAGTTGAAGTATTCATGGTGACATCTGTTTAATTTAAAATCCAGGCCTGATCGATCTGTGCCAAACCGCAAGTGCAGAGGTTTAAACTGCTGCCCTCCTCCTTCCTCTGTAGCACGTCTTGTTCTCTGTTCTTCCTGAAGAGCAGTGCCGAGCTCACAGTTGGTTTATTATTTATCTGCCAGCGTTGGGCCAACAGTTGCTGTTCGGCCTCTTGTCCACTCTGAAGCCCTGCACCGCCAACTGGAGCTGTCACTTCACTGCTGCTGCCGCCTCCGCTGCTCAGAGACAGCGTGCAGAAAACCCCTTCGCCCAGAAAACATGATGGAGCTGACTCGAAAGGGCAGTAAGTTTGACGAAAGTTCAAATATTCAAAAAAGTCTGCCATGGATCCCTTATAAAAGAGAAACGTGTGCATTGATTCTATTAAAAGGCTCTACTGTTTTCATTCTGCTGAGCTTCGACAATCTGAAACCAAAAATGGTGGCTTCAACCAGAGGTGAAGGGATCCGCTGCAGGTGGCTGTCCTCAAACGTCTCATGGAAGAGGTGGGTGGATGGATGGTTGGGTGTACGAACCTTGTGGCTCCAACACCAGACGTTTCTCCCACCAACAAGCAATGTTTGAACAAGCATCGTGATTGGAAAACCGCCCCCGGGCAAAAAGAAATTAAATTTTTCACATAATACCGTCATGTGAAAGCAGGTTTTAATCACCACAAATATTATTATTATAAATTTTAAATCTCACTCAAGAGGCCTACACCTCAGTGAAACACACCGGCTTGCCCCGCCTCTCTCCGTCTCCCCCCTTTGCCCGTCTACTCCACTTTCTCCATCAGCAGTACGTATTATAAAGTCGCCTAAAAGACACAGAACTCTTCTTTTTTCCGTGTTTTTCCACCCGCAGCAGGTGAGCCGCTTGCGGGCTTGTTAATGACGGAGCCTATCAAACAACCAAAACCAACATCTGCACCCTGTGTGTTCACCTGGTCCATCCCAATGTTTTAATGTAGACGTCGTCCGATGGAAATTTTGTAGACATCGCCCAACCCTGCTGGCGACCTGTCCAGGGTGTACTCCACCTTTTGCCCGATGTCAGCTGGAATTGGCTCCAAAGCTGAGATCTGATCGAGTACTTTTAGTTGCCTAAACATGAAGTGATCCTTTTACGACACTTCTGCAAGTCTTGGTGGAGGTACATCTGCTGCAACAGCCACCATAGTATAAATAATGAAGAAAAGATCTGATCCTTTGGATGAGGAAGTTCTTTGAAAGACTGAAATGTCTGATAAAGCTGTTTGCCAGCCTCTTTTCAAGTCTTTTTTCTTGTTTGGATATGAGGATTTGTTGGGACATGTCCTGGCCTTGGAGGAAAGGTCATTTCCGCACTGACGATCAATAACCGTAACTGCAGCAGTTGTTCATCTGTTAAACCTTAAACATCATCACAGAGACGCCAACATCTCTTCACCCCGTCTACCCGATCCTCCAAACAGACTCGCAGTAAAGATCAGGGCCCTCCATCAAACCGAGGCCGCTTGCACAACGCCACCCTGTGTGGTCACTCGTAAAGTCGTCCTCGTGGCGGCCCGCAACGCTGCCACTTGCCTTCCGCGTAAAATCACCTCGTTAAAGAGCCCGTTACCTTTGGTGGCGTGGTGCTCCGAGAAAACACCCCCCCACAAACACACACAGATGGTTTTCCACTTCTGAAGTGAGAGCTCGATAAACAAATCCACCCAAAAACAAAGAGCTTCACTGCGGATCGACCCCCAGGTGCAGTTTCATTCGCCTGTTAAAGGAAGCAAAGGGTCGCGTTGTGTTACAGTCGGGTCACATACTGTCTTTACATCTTCACCGAAGACGGGAAAAGAGTCTTCTTCTGTGGTGATTTAATTTTAATGGAAGCCAAACGAGTGTGGACCTTTTTAAGAGAAAGAAAAAGAGACCAGATCAACTCATCGTGTGTGTTTTTGTGGGTCGACTCAATGTCAACCAACACGAGTGGAATAAAGTTCTGCGGCTTTGAACAATAAAGTCTCTGACCACATGTTGTTCCATCCAGAACACAGATTCCTCCAAACTGAATCAGAGGTCAGTTACTCGTGGCAGCGTTCAGAGGTGATGATTCAGTTTCACAGTTAAAATGTTTCTTGTGTTCGTCAGACCTTCTGGACTTCAACACCAGATACTGTATGACTCTTCAACAATGCCTAATGTTTGGCACACAGATGTCTGCAACAGTCAGGCCTGAAATATCAGTAACAGTGTTTTTATTCCACAGGAGGTCTGCTTCACATGTCACTCTTATATATTATGGAGGGTAAACAGAACTTGTATTCACAGTGCTGTATCTAGATTTCTAATTTTTCAATATAAATACCAAATCTAAGCATTTTATTGAAAACCGAAAGTCTAATCAAACTGAACCACATATGCCATAATTTTGAAAGAAAATAAAACATGAGGAATTGTGCAATTATTCACCATGAATCAAATATAAGATTAACAACTCCAGCTGACTCACAGGGGTTGTGCATAAACATTGGTTACCGTCATTGTCACTGTTATAAGTGTATTTTATGGGCTTTTTAGGGGACAGTGTAGAGCTAAGCTTTGCTGATGGCATCTCAAAGTACAGCAACTTCACTTTTTACTTTAGGATGATTTCAGGAGTCCATCCATCCATCGTCATTTCTGGAGTCATAATTAATTCACATTTTATTAGGGTTGAACGATTTTGGAAAATAATCTAACTGCGATTTCTTTTTACCAATATTGCAATTTAATATGCGATTAATTTTTATGCTCTTTACCTCCTTATTCAAAACGGACAAGCAGTAAATCAGTGTGTAGTATGAGCAACACATTATATAAACACTCTTCTTTCTTGTAGGCCAGGACTGTGTTATGATGAAATTAGGTGATGCAAGAATTGCATGAATTATTATTATTATGAGCAATGGTGGAGAAGAAATATCAAATTATAATAATATGAGAAAGATAATTTGAGAGTCAAGACATGGCATTAAATTTATATAATATGTATATATTATCAGGTAGTCCTACCTACAGATCACAAGAAAAACAAAGCTCACGACAGTGTATTATACATTAAGCGCTCAATACAAAACCCACAGTTCAATCACCAGTCTATCTGGGAAACCACAAAAAATACTCAGTTTGAGGTTCAATTGAACAGTTGGCCAACGAAAATAAAACCAAGTGACGCCTCTCGTGTTGAATAGACAAGATTAGTAATTCTCCTACAACGCCGGAGTTCCCCTCCCCCGTAGCATCTGATGGCGGTAAGTGATTTAGGACAGACTGGGCCTCTTTCAGACTTGTGCGTTGGGTTTGAAAGGCCGTTCCACAGATATTTCTTGAGCCGACTGGTGGCTGTGTGTACTTTGGCTCGTGATACCGATCGCCACAATACGCTTACCTTACTACACGTGTCTTTCTGTTGTTCATTTTTCCTGTCCGTCAAAGCGGCGGATGGCCCGGCGATTTCACCCACCTCCACCACCAAGTTACCCGCCGGTGGCAGGTGCTACTTTCATTCCCTGTGTGACACTAAAGTTTCTTTAGCGCTTCTGTCAAGCTTAAGGCCATTGTACAACAACACGTGAATACAGCGTAATGTGTATTAGTTGATGCTTCCTGTGCAGACTGGTTTACTCTCGCGTGTCATGTGACCAGATGCAGCCTTTGCGATTAGAAAATCTGGTATTATCATATCGCGATAATATTGCAAATGCAATTAATCGTTCAGCCCTACATTTTATGTTTTCATAAATATGAATATATCAGTTTTGGTCGTCACAGTAGCTGGATTTTTTTAGGCAAATATTTACATTGATATTTGGGTGGGGTTTTTAAAAAAATTCTTTATATCTATTTAACTTTTTTCAACATAAACATATAACAGAAAATCTTGATACAAGATTCAACGGTGACCAAGATACTGAGCAGAACATTTTATAGGGTAAAAATCAATGCGCGAGGACAAACTATGTAACAGAGACTGTTTTTAAAATACCTAAACCCTAATCTGTGCTGCAATATTTAAAGTATGAGCCGACATACTGTAATACATCAACATATAATTTATGTAATGATTCAGCCCTCTAGCTGTAGTTGTAAGCTGTCAGTCTTGTTCATACTGAATGTGATCTTCACTGTATTAAGCTCCAATGTGAGGTGAATTTGTTGCTATTGTGAAAAAGGATCCACTGGGATGAGATACTACACAATATTTTGGTAGTCACTGCAAAAATTTATGACTGAGACTTGCTAATCTGACACAGTGACAATCTAAAAAAGCTCAATTAGTCGATGCATATTTGGAAGAAAATGTAGGTTCCCATTTCAGTGATGTTGTGAAAAACCTAACCTCGGCATTGTTAGTGCCTTGTTCTGCACACATCATCGCATCCTCCACTGTGCAACAGCAACAAAGGTTTGACTGAAAAACAACATCAGAGCTAGGGCTGGGCGGTATATCGGTATATGAGATATGCTGATTTGATTTCAAAAGAGATATGAAATTAGACAATACCGTTTCTACCGATATATTTTGATATTGAGTTAATTAATATGTTTCTGTAAAGTCCTGCCGGCGTTTGCTCCTCTCTCTCCCTCACCGTGCAGCCCCGGCCCTCCCTCTACTCACAAAGTCTCTAACAAGATGGGGGGAGACACAGTGCAGGGTCGAGACCTGAGACCTGGCTATTACAAAGAAAAGCAACGGTTCAGTCAGCGTTTCCCACACATACACTTTACTTCGGCGGTCCGCCCAGGTTAGGGGACACATTGTAGTATTTATCAGAGAAACACAGTAGATATTTTACAAGAGCGGACCAGGTAAAGCGACAGTGAACACACCAGTCAGATGTTATTTGTTAGCCACCACGTTGGTTTTGTTTTGATAGGCTACGTTGTCAACATGCCTCCTCAAAATGTGGCTCAGCTGCTGCTGTGAAGGGAGTCGCGGGAGGAAAAGTCCAGAAGACAAGCTTTTTTTTGGTGACTTTATTCAGCTTAGCCTACTACTGATGCAGAAAGTCACCGAAGTGGACATGCAGGGAGGGAGAGACGGTAAAGCCCTTTTCCACTGCGCGGTACCAGCTCGACTCGCCTTTTTTTGGTTTTCCCATTGTGTTAAAGTTGTACTTGTACCTGCTACCAGGTACTTTTTCCCGTATCACCCCCGTCTTATCTGTCTTTACATTCTGAGTAATGTTGAAACGTTACAACTCAAATCAAGAGACAGCTGTGTGTGCGTCGCTGGTGTGTATGTCACATTGAACATTACGTGACGGCAGTTGTGTGTGGCATCGCTATGACGACCAGCTACACTGAGGGGCGCTATCTCCGGGTACTATCTGCAATGGAAAACGGAGGACGGCCAAACCGAGCCAAGGCGAGTTGAGTGGGTACTGGTAATTGCGTGTTTGCAGCAGAGGTACGTTAGGTCTGTGAGTGGAAAGAGAACTGAAGGAGGCGAATTCAATATGTGAGTGATTCTTAAGATGGAGAATGAAGTATAATTAAAAAGGTGAAGTAAGAAACAAGCTATGTTACTAAAAATAGTAAACACATGCCCGTCATATCGCCCAGCCCTAATCAGAGCTAGTGGTTTATAGATTAACATAAACAGAAAGTCAAATCAACCATGACCTTTTCCCCTCAGAGGTCATTTCCAGCTGGACTAACCCAGCTCCAGACCAGCTTTAAACCTCTGGCATGGCCGCGACCTCCCGCTCCGCCGCTTCAAACTATCAATAAAAGGATTCCAACTTGGCACGACGCTCAGATTCTGCAGACTGAGTGGACGATTAACACACAAGAGGCCCTCAGAGTGGCAGAAATCCCCTCTCTGCTGCGGGGTGTCCTGTTACCCACCACAATTTTCAGGGGTTTTAACATCTTCCTGTGGAAATCAATATATTCTCTGTGGTAAAAATGATTCACGGTGAAGGTCTGACCAAAACGAATCCTGAGCTCAGCGGTCGCCTACTGTTGCTGTTGAAAGGCCATACTTCAAAGTGCTCATCCACAGACCTTCAGGTTAACTCCCGAACAACAACTCGGCCAGCAGGCAGACAAGCTACTTTACCATCTCGCAGTATAGATGTGATATTATCTGTGGCTTGTCAGAATGTATAAAAGTAATCCTAAAGAGGAAGTCACAGCAGCAGCAGAAAAGGGCTAAAAATTAAATCAATGCTGCCATCATGTCTGAGATCAGTCTTTACATTTCAGAGTCAAGATTGCCATCCAGAAAATGACTATATTTCTACCAGATTCTTAAAGTTTCAAGGATTAGAAAATTAACATCGACATTGTGTTGTCAAAAGTTGTTGAGATAGGTTTAACTGGGACATCCAGGTGTCCCCGTGGTCTGAGATTCATGCGCCGTGTACCTGTAATGTCTCCAGTTCAAACACAGTTACGGACCTTTGTCTCATGTCATCTTTTAATCTGAACTGTCCGATAAAAACAAAACAGACGGGTGTATGGAGAAAAGATGCAGCTCAAGTAAGTGTCTTTGGGTTTTGATAAATAGCGTGAGGTCTGCCTCTTGAACGTCAATGATTTGAATCAAACAAGATTTGACATGTAGGCTGGTATACTGGTTTAATGTGAGGCGGCTGCTCTGCAGGTGCACTGGCAGTGAATAATATATTTCTAATAAACAATGGTAAGGTGTTATGTAGAAACAGAAAAAAATTGAGTATTTCTAAAAAGAAAAAATATCTATAGATAAGAAAAAGCACAAGACAAACACAGCTCTAAGGCAGATATTTTGCCAAAATTGATGACGTTGATAAAAACATGAACAAGTTTTGTGGTGTGCTGCTCAAAATTTAAATTACTATCAAACCAAACACCAAGGTTCTTTGCCACAAGCTTAATGTGATTTACTAGGGAACCAGCAATCTGCTGGGACCCGATGACCAGGATTTCTGTTTTGTCTGAGTTCAGCTGGAGGAAATTATTTGACATCCATTTTGTAACTTCACAAAGTTGTTAAGTGAACTCAGAATTCCAGGGTCTGTGGATCTGACGGGCAAGTATATTTGTGTGTCATCAGCATAAATATGAAAAGGAATACCATGTTTATGGAGAACGTCCAAGAGGAAGCACATACAAGAAAAACAAAATGGGTCCTAAGACCGACCCCTGAGGCACACCATATTTAACTGGACAGAATGAAGAGACATAGTTGTTTACAGACACGCAAAATTTCCTATTTGACAGGTAGGATGAAAACCATTCTAGGGCAGTACCAGAGATCCCCACCCAGTGCCTCAGTCTGTCTAACATGATGTTGTGATCAATGGTGTCAAAAGCAGCGCTAAGGTCCAGGAGTACCAGGACTGAGCACATACCTTCATCAGCAGACATTAAAAGGTCATTGGTGACTTTAAGCAGGGCAGTCTCAGTGCTGTGGTACTTCCTAAAACCAGACTGAAACTTTTCAAATAATTTGTTATTTTCCAGTACAGTGAGCAGCTGTTTGGACACAATTCTTTCTATAATCTTTGCAATATAAGGCAGTTTTGAAATGGTCTAAAATTTTGTGGGAGGGAGGGATCTAAACCAGGTTTCTTTAAAAGTGGATTCACGCAAGCCGTTTTAAAATAATCAGGGACACAACCAGTAGACAACAGTCTAAACCAGGTTTATGTTTGAGAGTATGAGATTTTTATGTTACGTTAACTGTCTCAGAACATTTCTCGGTTTTACGGAAGGGCACAATAAGTTTTTTGTTATCATTTGTGAAGGGATTTTAAGGGTACCATGACTCAAGGTTTCCCAGGTCATGTTAGGGTCAATTGCAGAGCTAAAGTAGGCCAAAGGTGACAGCTTGTGACTTTACAAAACAGTAGGTCAGACTCTGTCTCTCCTCTCAGACTGCTTGGTTGACTGGATGACGCAGCTGACTTAATAATGATGTATTTGTTGTACATTTGTTAGGCAACCCAAGGTTATCTCAACTTTAATTCATTCCAGACTGGCTAGCTCTATGTCGAAGGTGTTGCGTGTGGGTTGAATGACACACAACATGACTCGAGGTCAACTTAGATGAGCATTGTGTCTTGATTTGAACCAGTATTCAGTAGAATCTTGTATAAAAAGGGGTGAACAATAGCCTTTATTGGCCACTTAGTGAATCTCTTTAGGTCATGAAGGATAAATGTCCTCAGACAGGAAGTAACCTTCAGATTTGGTGTTGGCATGACCACACATTGGATGCCGGCACTGTATCTCCTCGGCACAGTTTTATTAAACAATGCTAAGTTAGTCTTCATCACTCTAAGAAACTTCTTCATCACACCTGAAGCTGACTCACTTTATTTCCATAACATTATTATCAGTTACAATGACCCTTAAAATAATGAAAACCAGAATTTGAGGGGGGGGTTGTTTTATTATTATTTCACGGTCCGAGTTTTTCCACATCCTGATGATCTTTATTTTTAAAGAAACAGAGCTCTAATCCCATATGCAGATACTTCTTTGAATAACATTTTTAGAACATGATATAGCACCAACTTTAATATGCTCCTCTTGCAGCCATTGATTTGGTTTATACATAAAAAAAAGCCAAATGTGAATTTCCTTTGACAAATACAATTTTCCATGAACTTGCCACAGCTGTTGGGTTCACTTTCCAGAGATAAGTTTAAATGAACTTATGCTCGACAGTGTTCACAAAACTGACTCAGCTAGTTTGACAGTACATTAAAAATTACTTTTATCTCCATAAATGTAAGTTAATGTACAGCTCTTGAGATTTTCTCCTCTAGCAGCTACCTGAGCAGGTTTTATCTAATCGGTTTGGTACAAGAGATGAAAGTTAAGTGCCAGGGAGAAAGATCCTGATCCTGGTCCAGGACCTGCAGGACCTCTGATTGCAAAGGGTTAACATGTCCCAGGAGAGTAACACACACACACACACACACACACAGAACCGGCCTAATCCCCCCCAAAGCAGCAGCTTTAGTGTAATTCACGCCGCAGCTGTCCACTGCTGGAAGAATCGAGAAATTGTCCTGCACATGTTCAGCTGCAGGAACAAATGTCACGGAGCACAGCAAATGAAAAAACAAGATGGACTCTTGAACCTCACAGACCCGCACCCCCCCCAACATACACACACTCATACAGTATAAACATTCACATGCCAGTGATGACATGATGTGTAGTTGGGGAGGAGGGCAGGTGGAGGCAGAGAGAGCAGTGTGTGTGTTGGGGTTGATGGTTGTCTGACATGTAGTAGTATGTTAACGCTGAACACTCACATGACTGCTGTAATGTCCAATCAAATTACTGGATTTGAATTAATATCAAATATTATTTGTTATATGTATTTCTAGATGGGCAGGGTGTCGACACGCTGCTGTATTCTGGCACCAGTGGATCACACGTGAGCAGCATCTACCCTGTGTACAGCCGTCTGGTTTAACTCATTCTTGGGGATGACTTTGACTGAGAATCTGCTTCAGTTCACAATAGGGTGATTTACAGACTGCAATAGAAACATTTCCTCAATAATATAAGTAGGGCTCCCTCTGAGGAATCTCTCTGATCGCCTGCCATTCACTCGTCTTGTGCAGAGTTTTGCGTGCCTGCCGTAGGGCCAACAACTCGCCTACATGCACGTCGCGGTTCCTCAAGTAGCCTACTATTTAAAAACGATATGAGATTCTTTGTATGGTTCATCAATGGTGATATATGATCCAAACATCCGCGAGGTGCAGGCAACTCGGCACAACACCGGCTCCGTCTCTTCAGCAAGTGTTCCTATTCTGCTACTACACACATGCACGCTACACCTACACATGCGCATTGACGCCCCAGGGTTAGGGTTAAAATTCTGGATTTATTCACACACTTTAAAAACCTTTATTAAAAGCTTCTTTTTCATTCACATGTTTATTTGCAGCATTAAACTAGGGCTGAAGCAATTCATCGTTTTCTTTGCATCAATGCTTCGTTTAAAGCAACACTATGTAGTTTTTTCAACCTTCATAATATATTTCCAAGACCCCTGAGATGGTACATCGACTTACAGTAGGTTGAATGACACGTCTGCCGTAGCCTGACGGTGTCTGTATCGCTTTTACTGGCACTTCGTAACTTCGGGGTTCGGGTAGTAACCCGAGCACAAAAAGAACTACAAAATTCGACTGTTTTACGGCATACCTCACTTCCTCCACCGGCCCCTACTTCCTCAAATTCTGACGCAAAAGCGAAAAAGGGAGAGTGACAAAATAGAAGGCCGGACGAGGATCAATATTGGTCCAGCTTTCGCTCGCTGGCGTGAGCTAGAGGAGGAGGAGGGGTGCCCGACCGATGCTGACCCAGCAGTCATGCTGTTGGACTAGTAAGTAACGTATATTGCTTGCATGCTATCTATATTTTTCCGAATTTGTTGTCTGTCTGGCTATCGCTAGCATTCTCTTTCTGATTTGAGCATTGCAATCGAAATGCAAATCGCAATTTTTTGAGCAAAAACGTTGAGTCTACTAAACATGTAGAAAGTATGAAAGGAGGAAGATTAGTAATATTACTGTTGTGTTCATAGATTTTGAGTTGTTGTATGTATAGTTGATTGTGTTGTTTCAGATGATTGTTAGCTAACGTTACAAAACCAAACAGGATTCTTGTTGCTATTTTTTCTGATGACGAATTCCCACCCTATTGTTGTTCTTGTTGTTCAATACTTCTGTGTGGTTTGATTCTACAAACACGAAGGGTTGTTGTGTTCAGAGTATGATGACTACCTCACCAAGAGTCAAACTCAAATGTGATGCTTGTTATGAATAAATAAGGAAAGTAATTCCCCTGTTCCTGCTTATCACTAGCACCTAGACTAAACCGCTGAGTGTAATCACACAGATGTATTTTTGATTCAGGGGTGAATTTCTCATTGAAGGAGTACAAATATTGGAAGAAGAGGTCGCTATATTAGAGGCCAGGTGAGTTTTTAAAGCAGAAGGCTATATTCCTTGGAGTTGGTGGTGTGAGCCTCTGGTTTTCAGTCTTATATCCCTTGCACACTTTTCTGCAACACTTGCCTACTCTCGCACAACACTCACATAATAGTCGTGTTTGAACTTGATTCAAATTAAGCACAGGCAAAGCATCGAGGCATGCCCTCTCCCAGAGTGCCACCAACAACAGTGAAACAGTTTGTGCTCTGTGCCTTCTTAGTTTATCTGAGACAGTGAATGAATGTTTTTTGCTTGAACTAATGTGGACTGAATGCACATTTACTTTTTCCTCCACTATGTCTTCTTATCTATACTATTGTTGTCTACCTCTATTTTACGCCATCTGCAGCATGCAATCTCTGAATCTTGTAGAGGAAGAAGAGCAGCATGACTCTCTCCAGATGAGGATGCAGCAAATGACCCAAGGAACAGCATGTAAGTCTGTCTAATGACTCGGTTTTCATTTTGTGTTATTGATCTGTATTTATGACAGTTGTAAATCAAGACTGGTCTACAATTGGTATATTCTTTCTATTTACAGATGATACTACAACAAGCGGTCAAAATTCTGGAGTGTCTACGCATTGAAGCTGAAAAAGGATTACTCCTACATTCCAGACCTGCAGAGGGCCATCGTTGCAAAGAGGCTGTAAAGTGGAGGTGGTCTTTCTAGGAAACAGACCCTCAGGCCAGATGATCCCAGGCGCTTAGGCCTTCTGGCTCCAGTACAGCCACCCCCTACAGCAGAGCTAGTTGGGGCACATGTGACTCGGGGTGAACATGTTCCCCTAAAGTTAATGATAGGTGGGTGTGTGTACATACCATGCATGTGTGTGTAAATACTTCTAAAAAGGTGTGAAAATAAAAGTTTGTCCTGTTTTTGTTTATTTTCAAACAAGTGAAAAGGATAAATAGAAAAAACTATTTACAAAATTCTAACTATTATTATTACTATTATTATTGTCTACATGATCCGGCGAACCCTGAAACCCATATACTGTGCCCTTGGGTCTGGAAAAGTGTCTCTGATTCGCCACACACAGCAGCTCGGGATGACGACTCTGTTGCCCACCCCAAGGCGACCGTGCTGCCAGAGCACAAACTGGCGATAGGCTGAGTGTCTATTTTGCCTTTGCAGGTCTCTGGCGTTTGCCTGCAGCAGAGTCTCTCAAGGTCAGTGTTCATTTCCCTGCAGTTTGAACAGGTGCACCGCTGGAGAACACCTCCATCAGGGACTCTCGGCTGTTGAGAATCCTCCAGCAAGGCCAACACATCAAACATCAAGCCAGGGAGTCTTGTCATGACCCTCTGGAGGAGTGCATCCCTTTGCTGAGGGTCCAATGCCTGGATTCTGGTCTGCATGTCCGCATCACGCTGATCCTGCAAACTCTGAATCCTCTGCTGGCTCTCAGGGTCCACGTCCCACCTCTCCCTCTCCCCCCACCTCTACCTGCCCCCCTCTCTCTGGTCCTGCCTCCCCCAGATGTACTATGTGAGGACTCAAAATGAGATGAAGCAGAGGTAGAGGCATAGTTCTCAACAAAAGATTCCTGATAAAACAAGAGAAAAGTGTCAATGGTACAAGTGTAAACTTTGTACAGCCTATTGTTGGAGTAGTGTATTATGATGAAGCCCCTCATTTCTTAGGAGAAAAAAAAAATATCATAAGTAAGCCCTTGTCTAAACGGCGTGTACAAGTTTGGGAGGTTCCACATTCTTGCAAGTAAATAACACATGATTAGACTGACAAAATAATCTTTCAGGATAACTATCATAATGTCTGCAGGCTGATAGTCATGTTTGTTTATTTATTTTTCTGGTTAAAGTGTCTTTCATCAGGCTCTAATGCAAATCGATTTTTCAAATTTGCAGATTCATCTATGGTAGCTTGATATTATAATATTGACAATATATGGCTATTACCTACCACACAAACACTGAATTAGCATAGGCATTATGTAAAACAGTAGCCAACAGGCTACTATAATTATACTGGCTTGTAAACGTGAGCTACGCGATCTTTTGATCAAATAAAACCCATGAAATTATATTCATATGACGTGCTGAAATATATGCCAATGTACCTGGGATGAAGACATTTCGTACGCAACGCTGGCAATCTGCTGAAGACCTGAGAACTCGTGACAACTCAAGACGGTATCGCTTGTCAACAAATGCACGTGTATCCCCTGGTGGTTCGAGATGACTGCGGCTGACTTTCACCGACTTCATAGTCTAACGTGCAGGTGACTGCAGGGGCGGGGAATAAAAAACGTCACCGTCAAGTTGGACACATTATACCAACGTGAGCTAACCGTGAGCTGAGATCAGCGACTGTTCAGGCAATAATGTGGTTTCAACTTTGTGCAGCCGGAGAAAAGCAACTGCGGCAACTGCGGCCGCCGGACTCGGCGCCTACAGCCGCTTTGCTCCTGCGAAGTTTCAATGTCATGTGACATGGTGACATTTTGCAACGCCGGCGAAAGTCGGACACAATTTCTAACCAGCATGCCTTATTTTAAGTCCAGCATGCATCATGTTAAGTCAGTGCTGCGCAGCGCCGCATGAAGTCAAACGCACCTCATGACAGATTTTACGACAGTGGTAGAAGACAATACTGTTTCCCAACTGTAGGGGGACGCCGAGAGCAAAAGTTACATATTGTTACTTTAATCCATATAACTATCCAGCACACTGTTTTGCACGGACATATATTACTGTGGCTGTGTGGCACGCTGTGAACACGACGTGATTATAATGGTGCTGTTTGCAAAGTGGAGGAAGAGAGAAAATAGCAAGGGATAAAGAAGAAAGTGTCCAAAGTATGGGATTACTTCAAGCTAAAGAAAACAACAACTCTGTAATGTTACAGTCCGTTACACCGTAAAGCTTATGTCGCCTCGGCAACAGCACGACGGCATCTGATCAGAAAGCACCCGGTGTTCTGCCCGTGGACCTCAGACAAGGTAACACTAACACAGCAACTGCAGCATTTAACTGAAATCATGATTGACTGAGTTGAAGGCCAAAGAAAGCCATAGTCCTCAGCTGAAAATGTGCACACGTGTGTTTGTTGTTTTCCTTTTTGGGCCGTGAGTTGTAACGTCACAGTCAGGAGTTAACTGGGTGTCGGGGAGCTGCACCTTTTAACTCACCTGCAGCTCTCTCTGTAGCTCAGACGATCCCTGCTACCTGCGTGTGCTAATCCATCCTTAACCCAGATTCTTTGTCTTTATAATAACAAACAACAGCTGTTTCATGTGCAGGATCGCTCATTTCCTGTTTCACATTTCACGTAGGTTTTCTTGACTAAACGTGGTTTGGTTTTGTGTGACCTCCCGTCACCTATCAGTCACGTAGTGTGAACGCCACAACGACTTCAAGACTCCCGTCACAAGACGATAAGTTGTGTAGTGTGAACGGCACGGCCATCGGCCGACGCTGAAAGTCGTGTAGTCTGCACGAGCCTTTAGTAAAACTTGTAGAGCACTCGGGTGATGTTTGTGTTTGGAAAGCTGCTGTCTGGTTGTTGGTCTGATGTTTGCTGTATGACACACTATGAATTTCCGAAAGGACCAATAAATATCCATCATCAAACGTGCCCAGCTGATCCCGTTACCGGGGCATGGGGGGGCCGCCGCCCGCCGCTGCCGCAAGTACTTCTTAAACGACTCATCCATGAATCGTTGAAATAATCTATAGAAGCTTCGAATACTAAAATCATCGTTAGCTGCAGCCCTACATTAAATGTTGAAATGTATATTGTAATAGGCTGTATATTAACTTATTGGGAGAAAACTGGTGGTTCTATGTAAAATCAGACGTTGAGCACCCCCATATCGCCAAAATGGTATGATCCTCTTTAGCTGCGAAGCTTCGACTGTAAGATTGACAGTCGAATTAGTCTCTGCCCATCGGAGCATCAAATTTTCGACTAGTCGGGGTCAGCCCTACTGAAGACACGTTTGATCAAGCGAGTTTCTGAGAGATCGCAGGTCCCCGGAGCCACCACTCTAACATCATTTAGTTTAAAAACCAAGTGTGTGGTCCTGAGTCTAGAAATAATTGTCTGGTTTGTTTGTTCTAAAGATTAAAATATAAATTTAAAAAAAGAAATCGGTTAAATCCGTCGTTAGGTCTGTCAAGCTCCCCTCCTGTGGAACCTGGTCCCAGTTTGGGTTTGAGAGACTTTCCTCTTTGATAAAGCTTATAGTTAGGGCTGGCTCAGGTGAGCCCTGAACCATCCCTTAGTTATACTGATATAGGCCTAGATATCGAGACTTCCCATGATGCAGTTCACGAGTTCCTCATCTGTATGCATTCTTATCCCAAAATGCTTAGTTTTGTCCTTTCTCATGAGAAAGTTTTCTTTCTGCAGCTTTCCTTTAGGCTCCTTTGGTCTCTGTCCCCGTCAGTGTTTCACTATTATACGTTTCTGGAATAATATTTCCTCTGCATTATCATGTATTTAACTACTTTAAGGTTGAGCTCATTTTCATAATTAATTTTAAATAGGAGTAGGATTTTTCTCAACCTACAGGACATCAAAAACATCCATATTCAACGACACAGAATATGGAGAGACATGGTTTTCACAAGACAGGAAGGGTATGTAAAACTGCAATCTGAAAAGTAAATATACTAAAGTAAAATACAAGTACCCTGAATTTGTACTTAAATACAGTACTTCAGTGAACCTACTGAGGTCAGGTTGCAGCACTAACCTTCCTATGGCCTTTAATTTATGATAGACAGGTGATATGAACACAGAAAACCTCAAGTCTTCTTCTTCTGTTACTTCACGCCGCTGCAGTTGCTGAAAGCAAAATGAAAGATAAAAAAAAGAAGAAAAAAAACATCCCGGCTGGTTGAATTGCTTCAGCTCCGGTCACGCCTCGTCGTATTTTTGGCTCGGGAACGGGTCTATGAATGTCCGTGCTAAAAAGAGATCGGACGGGCCGTAAAGATGAAAAGAAGATACGATGAGAGGTTGAAAGTCATGAAGCATGAAGTAAAAAGGTTACTGTCGGCTGTACCTCTGATCCCAGCAGAACAAAGTACCCGAGAAGTGAGATTCTCATGGTTTCCCTCAAAGTCCGAACTCTGGGGACTTCAGGGATCAGAGATGAAATTGCTGTTTTTGTCAAGAGAGTCTGCTGGCTTTGACGAGAGCGAAGCTTTTAGCCCTGCTGGCCATAGACGGTTACAGCAATGATCTGTTGGTCAGTCTGTAGTAAAAGTACTTGCCTCCTGTTACCGATAAATTAAACGGATGTAACGGTACACAAACGTTTTGTGGTGGAGACATGGAGAGGTATAATATTTGAAGGAACACATCATCCCATTTCTTGTGGTGAATTTCTCTTCTGCTTTTCATTTCAGACACACAAACACCTTTCTGTCTATTTTTACTCTCCTTGTATCTGTCTGCTCTGTAGACTTTGTCAGCAGTTTGTTTCATAAAAACTCCCCTTTTGGATTTTTTCATGCGATTCGTCACCGTCTCCCGATGGAACTGACTTGAGACTGAGGATCTCCATTTCACAGATTCACTCACGGTTTCAGAAACCGTTACACCACTGATCAATTGTCATAGTTGATATTATTAACTTGTATATATTAATAATAAGTATTATCTAACTGTTGATGCGCTTTTTCCAACCCAGGGGTCAGACACCTCCAAAAGATCCCAAGATCCATCGGAGGTAGATGATTAATGAGAGAGGAATAAAAACAAATAAAGTTCTAAAATATTTTTTTGTAATTTTTCTGTAATCCTTACACTTTGATTCAACTTTTGTATAATTTTATCTCTTTATAGTTCTTTAAACAAAAAGTTAATTTAAGCTTAGAGCGCAAGTCAAAGGTTTTGTATTGTATCATATAAGCTTTTATGTTTTTTAATGTAAAAATATGAATTGTAAATGCGACTAGTAAATGTAGCGCAGTATAAAGTATTTCCCTCTGAACTGCAGTGGAGCAGAAATACAAAGCATAACATGAACAGCTGTACAATTACAGTAAAACTGTACTGACAGAAAGTACACTACTTGAGTAGATGTTACTTTTTACCACCCGGCAGGAGGAATTTATGACTTCTAGATTCATTCCAGCCTTTGAGGGTTTGGCACCAAGAATGTCTGAGACAAAATAAATAAAAATAAATGTCATGACTGCAGATCAGGTACCAGAGCAGAGCGAGGAGACATTCAGGTGTCTCTCGGTTATTATCCCCAGAGCCTGTGGTGTGTGTGTGTGTGCATGTCATACACTCCCGGCGTGTCCGTGGTCTTACTGAGTATTAGAGGACACATTTAACAAACAGCATGCCAGATGAAACACGCTGCAGTGTTCACCTCGGCCTCAGGGGGGAAACACTCAGCTGACCAAGTCTCTGTGGCTTCAAACCTGTCATCAAACTAAAATCTAAAGACTAAATAAAGATCACATTCTTTCTTAAATGTTCATCTCAGGTTTTAAGATTGGAGGTAAACATCCTCTCTGTTACAAGTAGTTTCCTCATTATGGTCAGTGCAACTCGGAGAGGAAACTGTTGTAGGTCTTCTGTGACTCGGCAGGGATGTCTCAGCTTAGGTTTGGTGACTAAAACAATTTCAACTCCACCGATTTGCCTTGGATATCAGTGTTTTTTGTTTTGTGTATTGTCGTATACATGTTTTAGAGTTAATCCAACTTCTTAGCAGCTCTATTTCCTGCTTCCTCTTTCATTTTTGAAATAAATATGGTGATATATTTAAATTTTCTTTATCCTGCTGTCAATCTGCTGGTGTAAAATCCTGAGAAATCAGTGTTTGAAAAGATAAAGTATTCCATCCTCAAAGTTCTCACTCCATCAGAGTATCCTTCTAATATCTAAATAAAAAAGGAATTCCTACTATGACACAATACACACTTTACAACTAGGGCTGCACAATTAATCGAATATTGATAGAGATTTACGATTCCCACAATTAAATGAACATGATCGACGGCGATATCGCCATTTAAAATGCGCGCTCCGCTCGTGGAAAAAACTGCTGCATATCAAATCAGGTGCTTCCTAAACTTCCAGACGTAGGGGCGATTTGTCTGCATGCGCAAACTCCTGCTGCTACAATCCAGAGTAGAAGCAAAGTCCACGAGTCCACATGTTTCCCCTGCCCCACGGCTGCCGGAGCTGGTCGTTATATCCCTTATAGTCAATGCTCGGGAGTCCATCAGACACGTCGCATACCAGAAGCAGCTCGCGGCTGCACATAGCACATCGAACTAACTGGGCAGGAAGTCAGACAGAACGGCATAGAGAATGAGGTCAATTTTCAAAATAAAATCATAAAAACAAAAAACACAGTCAAAACAGACAAAAAGAAAAGAACGATTTATCTACATTGCCTACTTAATCCTAGAAGCAGCACAAAAATCAAGCACTGATTACCAAATCAAAATCTTAACATGTCAGCAAAATCAGGCAGGCAAAACACTGATTTTGAAATGTTCCCTGTGGGAGATGCAGCCGTGCAGACGACCGAACAAACCGCAGAGAGCGCCGTTGCTGGTAAGCGGAGTAGAAGCCATAGGTAGAAGCACAGAAAGGCCAACAAGGTGCTCAGATCCTGAGCTGCGTCTGAGACACTTCCAGCGGAAGTTAATGCTGTGCAGCGGACGTGCAGTAGCCGGACTCAGTCGACTTTCTGGGTAAAATTTGAAAGCGCAATAAAAATATGTTGTCTCTAAAATCAATTAATTATCGTGATAATTAATCAGCCCTGCGATGGACTGGCGGCCTGTCCAGGGTGTACCCCGCCTTTCACCTGATGGCAGCTGGGATTGGCTCCAGCCCCCCGCGACCCTGTACGCAGGATAAGCGGATGACGATGGATGGATGGATGGATAAATAATCAGGATCTCAATATAAATCAAAATAATCGTGATCATCATTTTGGCCATAATCGTGCAGAGCTATTAACAACAACTATTTCTGGCATTTTAGGAGAACTCTGTGTAGCATCATCCTGCACAAACACACCATCCTCCTGCCGAATGAGCGTCACGTAAAGCACACTCAGAAAAATGATTTGTGGCGCTGTGAGTTGGCGCTGATACAATCTGCACTCTCATTTTACATTTCAGGCATTTTGCTGACACTCTTTATCCAGAATGACTTCCCAGTAGGGGAACAGGAGAGTTATGAAAACACATGTCATGTTGTACTGTTAACAGTGGAGGATTTTATTCAGGACACATCTTACACTATCTGGGGGAGATCCAGAGGGAATAGAAGCTTGCAGAAGTCATCCTACAGTCCTCTGGCAGCCATGTTGGAAGACATACACGAGATTGTAGTGGATTGGGCTGTAACGTGACTTCATCATATCAACTTTTCAAACGTCACTGTCTGACTAGCTGATGAGAATAACACAGCAGATATGAGTGAGCTCTACGGAAGTACATTAATGACAAAATTATTCAGGTGCTAGGGAACTATCGGCGAGCATCTGCAGGACAAATCATTATTATTTCAGGTCGCTAAATGAGCACCAAGCTCAAAAGAACACCGTCAGAAATCCTGCAGATGTTGGCTTACAGCCCAAACTTGGATAAAGAATTACTGTGAACGCCTAATAGTTTTATAGAAATATAGGAACAATCTGAAAACAACTGAGCCAGAAACAGAGCAGAACTCATTAAAGACACCACATTGATATTGCACATGTGCAAGAAACTTGTGTCTCCACTTCCACTTGTCAAGACTAATCAAGGTGAATATAACTCTGGCCAATGGGTGGCCCTTAACTCAAGATTTGTTTCAAAGTTTAACAAGCCGAGATATGTATAAAATTTTTGAGAGAAAACAAGGATAGAACGTTGCAAACAGTAAATCCTGTCACGAACTTCAAAACGGATCGCTTCCAGTTGTTGTGGCAGTAAAACTCTCACTGACAGCAGAGCAGAAGTTCTGTCGCTTTGCTAAAAAAAAAAATCAAACCCAACTTCAGCGCTATCGCGTTACTATTAGTTTACTGTGTTTGTTGTTATTTATTAGTTTATTGTGTTTAGACAAGATTTAAGAACACTGGCTGCTTCTGTTATTTGAAAAAAAAAGATTTAGTAGAAAAGACAAATTTAAAAAACTGTATTACATACAAACTGAAATCGGCACCTTCACTGGACTCTGCAACTGTTTTACAACTTGGTTTCTTTAAATCATTAAGATCCTGTACATATAGTATATATATATTCTCTGCAGTATTTGTAGTTTATAGTCATCTGTCTGTTTCAACGTGTATTGTTCATATTTTGTATAAAATGTTTTATATAAAAAATCTATATCAAACTCTCAAATGATCAGAATCTGACAAAATTGTTATAATTGATTGTTTATAATTGCCTTTGTACACACGGTCATTAATAAACCTTCACAATGTCAAAAGAGACATAAAAATCTTGCTCTGACTTTGATAAAAAGAAAAAAGCTGGATATTTCACATAAAAAAAAAAATAGAATTAATCCATCTTTAAGCTTCAAAAACTAAACGCGCAACGTGAGTTATTTCTAGCACTTAGAGGAGGAGTAATCATGTGCGAAAAGTGTTTGGTAGAGAAATAAGACCCATGGTATTTTTCTGTTTTTCCAACTGCAGTTATCTGATGACGCAGATTTGGTCCTGTGGAACGTTCTGGACGCCACTCCTCCCGCCGAGCTCTGCGTGCTCAACATGATCTTTTGGATTCACACAACTAGTCCTGACGCATCTTTTCCTGTAACAACATACCCAGGGAAAGGTCCCATACCCGGGCACACACAGCCTGGCCTCGAGTGACGCTCCGGACTAAAATAGCGTCATAAAGTCATCCATCAAACAAGTAGGCCAAGGGTCGGTAACGAGGGAAACCTTAGAGATAAAACCAGAGGGAACATCCCAGAATACCCCTGAACCCACACTCAAGTTTTTTCAAGTATTTTCCCCCCCTGCTTTGGTTTCTCAGCTATATTCTCTAAAAGGTCAATATGCAGCTCGCAGCAGATAGATTATAAATAAATGGCAATATTTTTATGTCTGGATGTCCGTGACCGATGATGTTAGAAAATCGAAGCCAAAGTATAAATGACAAGAAAACATGGATGTTTTGTGAAGAATTTTTTGGTTTCTTACAGTCTGTATGTCTTAGTTTACAGTGAGGAAAATAAGTATTTGAACACCCTGCTATTTTGCAAGTTCTCCCACTTAGAAATCATGGAGGGGTCTGAAATTGTCATCGTAGGTGCATGTCCACTGTGAGAGACATAATCTAAAAAAATAAATCCAGAAATCACAAGGTATGATTTTTTAACTATTAATTTGTATGATACAGCTGCAAATAAGTATTTGAACACCTGTCTATCAGCTAGAATTCTGACTCTCAAAGACCTGTTAGTCTGCCTTCAAAATGTCCACCTCCACTCCATTTATTATCCTAAATTAGATGCACCTGTTTGAGGTCGTTAGCTGCATAAAGACACCTGTCCACCCCATACAATCAGTAAGAATCCAACTACTAACATGGCCAAGACCAAAGAGCTGTCCAAAGACACTAGAGACAAAATTGTACACCTCCACAAGGCTGGAAAGGGCTACGGGGAAACTGCCAAGCAGCTTGGTGAAAAAAGGTCCACTGTTGGAGCAATCATTAGAAAATGGAAGAAGCTAAACATGACTGTCAATCTCCCTCGGACCGGGGCTCCATGCAAGATCTCACCTCGTGGGGTCTCAATGATCCTAAGAAAGGTGAGAAATCAGGCCAGAACTACACGGGAGGAGCTGGTCAATGACCTGAAAAGAGCCGGGACCACCGTTTCCAAGGTTACTGTTGGTAATACACTAAGACGTCATGGTTTGAAATCACGCATTGGCACGGAAGGTTCCCCTGCTTAAACCAGCACATGTCAAGGCCCGTCTTCAGTTTGCCAATGACCATTGATCCAGAGGAGTCATGGGAGAAAGTCATGTGGTCAGATGAGACCAAAATAGAACTTTTTGGTCATAATTCCACTAACCGTGTTTGGAGGAAGAAGAATGATGAGCACCATCCCAAGAACACCATCCCTACTGTGAAGCATGGGGGTGGTAGCATCATGCTTTGGGGCTGTTTTTCTGCACATGGGACAGGGCGACTGCACTGTATTAAGGAGAGGATGACCGGGGCCATGTATTGCAAGACTTTGGGGAACGACCTCCTTCCCTCAGTTAGAGCATTGAAGATGGGTCGAGGCCGGGTCTTCCAACATGACAATGACCCGAAGCACACAGCCAGGATAACCAAGGAGCGGCTCTGCAAGAAGCATATCAAGGTTCTGGCGTGGCCTAGCCAGTCTCCAGACCTAAACCCAATAGAGAATCTTTGGAGGGAGCTCAAACTCCGTGTTTCTCAGCGACAGCCCAGAAACCTGACTGATCTAGAGAAGATCTGTGTGGAGGAGTGGGCCAAAATCCCTCCTGCAGTGCAAACCTGGTGAAAAACTACAGGAAACGTTTGACCTCTGTAATTGCAAACAAAGGCTACCGTACCAAATATTAACATTGATTTTCTCAGGTGTTCAAATACTTATTTGCAGCTGTATCATACAAATAAATAGTTAAAAAATCATACATTGTGATTTCTGGAATTTTTTTTTAGATTATGTCTCTCACAGTGGACATGCACCTACGATGACAATTTCAGACCCCTCCATGATTTCTAAGTGGGAGAACTTGCAAAATAGCAGGGTGTTCAAATACTTATTTTCCTCACTGTATTTGGGTTTTGGGGGCCGATGCCGATATTAAAGTGAAAAAGAGCCGATTTATGAGCCGATATTTAGATTTTGAGAATGATTTGGATAGTAGACCCCTTTACTGTATAAACTACACTTAGAACAGATATTAAAAGCTGGTGTGCATGTGGGCGATAAAAACTTTTCCTAAATGGATTATGTTAATAAAATTGATTACAGTCTCAAAAAGTGAACATGTAAAATATTGCACATCATTAAATATTTGTTGCTGGAATGTGCAACTTTTTCAGCCATCTGTAAACAGAGAAAGTGAGACAGAACAGGTACGTGTATTTCACTTTACACACCATCTAGTTCATCCCTTTACCAGCACTTTTTGATTCTAACCAAAGCTCCGAGAAATCATTTCTCACCATCTGTCTAAATCACGCTGTTTATGATACAGTGAGCTGCTGTTGAATGCATCTAATACATGACTGTCTACAACGAGGACTTGCAACTTTGAGATTTTGTTTAACTAACGTTATAACTACAGCCAGAGCCGTTACAGCTCTGACTACAGCGTTTCACATCTACAACGTCACAAAGAGAGGAGCTACAGGAAGTCGTGTTAAAGTCTTGTTCAGCTCAAGTTTATTTACATGTCCGCTCAGGGTTAATCATTTCATACACGCAGAATATAACTGCAGACAGACGGCTCGCAGATATATTTAGTATACGTCAGAAACTATAGTTTAACGGCTCATTAGTACCACTAATAAACACTGCATTAGCTTTGTGGCTAATTTAGCAATGGGCAGCGTTAGCTGCTGTAACGTTACGTGATTTTACAGAATATTTAGAAGTGATGAACTAGGGACAAATGTGGACCGTTCGCTAGAACTGATACACGGTTTCAGAATAAATCTACAGTTGTGTCTGTCAGCAGCTTCCAACACCCAGCATTAAACTGCTGTGAGCTGCTAGGAAGCCGGGGCAGACAAAAGACTGACTCATCGCTCACACAGCCCTCTGCGTGTTTGGTTTCTACATGCTGCAGTAAGCTTAGGTAAACTCCAGTCAGCTGATTGTTTTCTTCTGTTTTTTGTGCTGAGGCAGTGTTGTTAAGAGGAGAGCTGCAGCTGGTCGCCCTCTGGTGGGCAAACTATGCAACACCCATGACATGAGTGAAGGATCGGACTCTTATTTATTTTTTTAAAATCGTCATATATCTGCCGTTATAAACGGCCGATGCCGATTAATTGCAAAATAGATCATATCGGTCGATAAATCAGGAGTAGCTGTTTCCTTAGTGGCAGGGATCCTAATACAGAATAAAGCCTGTCACAATGCAGATCCTTTTGTTGCTCCTGTGATGCTCTTCCAGAGGTTTCTTCCATTTTTTTTTGTTTTGGAGAGTTTGTCCTCATCTGAATAGATGGTCTAAGGCCCCATCCACACTACTGCATTTTCGTATTAAAACGGAGACCTTTTGCTACGTTTGCACCTCCCGTCCAGACTACAACGACGAAAACGAAGACCTAAAATGGGGAAATTTGGAAATGCTGCCGGTTTTGCGTTTCAAAACTCCGGAGGGCGTTTTAGTGAAGACGGGCCAAAACGGAGGACTTTAGAAACGATGATGCAGCCGCTCACGCTCGGCTCTCTGATTGGGTTTTTGCAAAGCAGAAACAGGACGCTGCTGATCAGGTTTTTGACATCATATTTTTATTAAAATATTCTGTACCGTGCAAATAACACTCATCTGCCTACACTTGTACTGTGCATGTCCGTGTTCACTTTGCAACGACTCCCTGCCTGTTTTCTGCCGCCACACTCCCGTGTCACATTCAGCAACAGTCCCAGCTCGTTATTGAGCCATGCAACAACAAAAAACAACTGGTCTGATGCTTAGTCTGTATTCAATTATTATTAGCTGTGCGTTTTCCGTCGTTTTAATGTAGACGGAGATCAACTCCAAAACGCAGCGGGTGTGGACGGAGATCATATTTGTTTTAATTCTCCACTAAAACGGAGTATTGTGGATGGAAAATTTGTGATTTTGGGCTATATAAATAAAATTTACTTGACGGATGTGTCCTTTAATTAAGTTTAGGCGGTTTGAAGGTATTTGAGAATCATCTTTCTGTCCATGTTTTATTCGGTGGGTAATCATTTCAGCACGATAGTGGTCAGCAGTTACGTAAAATAAACACTATTGTAGTTAATAAGGTAAAATATTTTAAAACCAATGCAATGGTCCTGTGATGCCAGCCAGGCGAGCTGAGCGTCATGATGTGACGCGTCAGTAGCACTTCCATCTTCGCTGCTGCACTGTGACCGACACAAATCACATCTACTCTAAAATACAAGTGGGATTACTGCTGAACACGGAACTCTGTCTGCTTCCACTCAGTGTCGCTGTGTGTGAGAATCAATCCCAACTCCGTCAGATCAACTCTGATCCGAGGAGGTACAACGCTTCAGTCTGAGAAAAACCTCCCTGTGTGTCTGGAGGGCGAGACAAAGAGCAGACACATCTCCGTCTGAAACTGATCTCTGGTTTGAACCCAAAACAAAATGAAAACAAAACAAATCACAACCCTCTTCCCATGCTCCCTGCCATTCATATTCATCCCGTAAGAAAATAACAAACCTATTAGTGCTGATCATCAACCATAAATATCAAACAATCGCCGGGCCCAGATGGGGAGGATTATGCTGCCTTAAAGTCATTACCATCACATCCTCTCCTTAAGCTTCCAATTCCCCCTCTCAGCTGCATTGTAATACCCCGCCTCGGATCACTTTCCCATATTAAACTCACTGTTTGCCGATGAGCTTATTAATGCGTTTCTTTCGACGTGCCAAAACAAATGCCCTCCACTGCGGCAGATAAAAGCCCAGAGCGTGATTAATCTGATTTTGTCTTAAATGGGCCTGAACGCTGTGGAAACAGGCAGAACATGGCTCTACTGGGGCTCTTCCTAGGTGGCAGCGGGACGCTTTTTCTTCACGGCCGCCTCCTTTGAAGTGAGGACAGTGCATGTTTCACGCAGAAAGTGGCTGTCAGAAGTCAGGCCGGGCTTATAACAGGCCGTAACCTGAGAGCACAGACGGGCTTAGGGTTCCCCCGCCAGAGTTTTGATATCAATTAGATTTGTGGTAGCCTGATACTGTGAAGGGCCCCGACGCTGAACATCTGCACGGGATAATGAGAGGAGAAGGGGGGAGGAGGGCCTGCAACGGTGCTGTGGTACCTTGGCACTGCTAAGGAACACACATGAAACATCAGTCCACACTGGTGAAACAGATCCGCAGACCAGGACGACAGCATCTATTCTCACAGAGCTGCAGATAAACCACCAGCAGACACGTCCATCAGGAACCAACCAGCGCCATGAATTATATTATAAAGGCAACAAGCCATTATTTCAGTTTTTTTGTTTGTTTTTTTAACTGTCATCATTTGTTAGAGTTTAAGAAACAAAGAAGAGTAAATATATTCATATTAGGGCTACAGCTAACAATGACGATTCATCGATGCGTCGTGGGATCATCTGTGCACGTTTATTGGCGATATATATTTATTGATCCTTTCGGAAATTCATAGTGTATCATTCGGTAAACATCAGACCAGCATCAACAGACCAACAACCAGACAGCAGCTTTCCAAACACAAACATAACCCGAGTGCTCTACAAGTTTTACTAAAGGCTCGTGCAGACTACACGACTTTCAGCGTCGGCCGATGGCCGTGCCGTTCACACTACACAACTTATCGTCGTGTGACGGGAGTCTTGAAGTCGTTGTGGCGTTCACACTACGTGACTGATCGGTGACGTAACCAAACCAAACCACGTTTAGTCAAGAAAACCCACGTCAAATGTAAAACAGGAAATGAGCGTTCCTGCACAGGAAACAGTTGTTTATTATAAAGATGGCGATTATAAAGACAAAGAATCTGGGTTAAGGATGGATCAGCACACGCAGGTAGCAGGGATCGTCTGAGCTACAGAGAGAGCTGCAGGGGAGTTAAAAGGTGCAGCTCCCCGACACCCAGTTAACTCTTGACTGTGACGTTACAACTCACGGCCCAAAAAGGAAAACAACAAACGCACGTGTGCACATTTTCAGCTGAGGACTATGGCTTACTTTGGCCTTCAACTCAACAATCAGTTGCTGTTACCTTGTTTGAGGTCCGGGTGCTTTCTGATCAGGTGCCGTCGTGCTGTTGCTGAGGCGACATAAGTTTTGTTTTACGGTGGATGGCCTGTAACATTACAGAGTTGTTGTTTTCTTTGGCTTGAAATAATACTTTGAACACTTTCTTCTTTGTCCCTCGCTATTTTCCCCTCCCTTAGACCAGGTGTGTAACGGAGACCTGCATTTATTTGTCAGAATGTGTTCCCACACCAGGGGCCGTATTACAGAAAGTTACAGAAAAGTCTAAGATTCTCAATTTGGTATTACAGAAGCAAATCCTAACTAACTTCAGGAATCTTATCTTACTTCATCCTGTCTTATCTCAGGTTAGGAAATCCTAAATACTCAATCCAACATGGGTTATCATCTTTTATGTCTGTTACCTAGCAACTGGCCGAGCGAAACATTTTTTTCGCTGTTTTTTGGTAGTTTGTTTTTTGTTTTGTTTTTTAAATGGAACATACACTGAAAATGGAGCAGAAACAACAACTATCATTGAACTTCAAGTCAGATGACTTCGAGGTGTTTGTAATCTCCATCATGTTGAAAAGAGTATTTACTGAACTGCCAGATACAAATAGGATCTGTAGATCTGTGGCTTCAGCTGGAGGCGTTGCTGTGTGGCAGTGACGGTTGCTGTAACAGCCAGATGAGTGGTGACGTGAAGCAGCGTGTCGTCAGTTGACACTCTCCTAGTGAACGTATCCCAGCTGGAGGTTAACAAGATGCTGAGAGGCTGACAGAACAGAGCACTACTTCTCCCAGCAGCCACCGGGATAAAGCAACCACACACATCTACCAGAAAATCCATCAGATACCTGAGCGTAGAGGTTCATTTATAAGAAGTGAGCAGATCCAGTTCACACATTTTTAGGAGCAAACGCTAGTTAACGAGTCGCCCTGTAGAGCCCTGCATAAGTTCATTCCTAGTAGCATGCTGAGCTACTTTTAAAGCGACATGTCCAGTGCAGCAGCGGGTGAGACACTTAAAAGGTTCACTGAGAACGTTAAGAGCAGAGCACAGGCCGGACGAAACAGGAAGTCCTGTTCTCTGGGGACGTTGGCCGAACCCGTCCCATAATTAGCGTCCTCCATGTTACTCTGCCAACCACTTGCAAGCGGTACGCAAACAACTCAGCAGCCGTTTCACGTTTCAAAGTCAAGCGCTCAGAACCAGCTGTGGACCAGGGCACATTTTTTCACAATCCATGCTGAAAGGAGGGCAGAGACAGAGAGAGAGGATGAAGACAGAGGAACGAGCATGTTTGATAAACTGCAGATGTCCTGCGGGATAAGCTGAAGCTGCTGTAAGCCTCTCTGAGCATTAACAGCCTGCACAGCAGCAGCTCCACAGACTGGACAAGCCATTTGCAAAGAGAAAATACACCTTCACCATTGTGACTCTCAATAAAAGTTATTACAAGAAAGGTTTGTCCAGGTCCAAGGTTTAGTTTTTGAGAGAGTGCTGAAGGAAACTTGATTGAAGAAAATAACCTTCTAGTGAACGCTGGGTGAGTTAACTTCTCACTGACTTGCTAACAGCGTGTAAACTGAAGCTCTCAGTGTTGCTGCTCTTGTAAAAACGCTACAGGTTGTTCTGCTGCTGTGTGTCTATGCGTCCACTGCACATGATAACGCATCACGCAGTTTAGTAAACCAACCAGCATCATCTAGAAACGCCACAGACTCCTCTGTATTTATGTCAGTTTTTGGGCTCATTGCAGTTACGATCACTGTCTTCTAAAGACTCATTTGTTCTCATGTAATTGTCCACGGGGTCAATGTATTACCTATATAATATATAAAATCTTGATAACGCAAACTTAGATGATTTTCATACGTTTACAAAAGGTATTTGCTGTTATTTTATTTTTTATGCAAACAAAATGGTATTGTATTTGTAGTTTTAAATATAAAACTTGTTGAAATGGTTTCAGTGTGTGTATCAGTACATTTTAATATTGGCATATATGTATATGGCACATTTTTACAACAGCGTGAAAATACTGATGACCGTGATATGAAATTTTCATACTGTTTCATCCCAAGTTCTGTCCTTAATGGAAAACGGAGGAAACCAGCGAGCCGTGCTGAACAAATAATCTCATCCCAAAATCATTATAAAATCAGTAAAATGTCAGATTCAACACTAAAGATGGATAAATCATGGATAAAGTAGGGCTGGACCATTTCACCTAAAATCTAAATCACAATTAATTGGACATTTTAACTTGATTACGATTATTCTATATTATTATGATTATAACGATTATTTTGTTTTTGAAGGTTGTTTTTTTGCCCTCATATTTCTCTGACAAGGTTTGTACTGTAAATATGCTCAACTATTAAAGCTGGGTTTATTTCTTCACAGATTTCACAAATCCATTATCTCAATGTTATTTAATAAGGTAAAGTATATATTCAGGGCAACGCCGCTGCTGAATTATGACCGCTGCTACTAAACTTTCACTCCGATTTTCACCCGCGACACTTTGCTTGCTTCCTCTTCTCATTCATCATCAAAGGTCATCTACATGAGCGGTGCTGTTCTAAGAGCAGCGGAGTTAAGTCTTTTAACTGCGGCGCAATGCGAGTGAGTGGACGAGCAAATGAGAGAGAGAAAGCGGAAGAAAGTGACGCTGAAAGTGAGCGAGTAATAAGTTATCAGTCTGGCAGTAAATGTACAGTGTAGGTGGGTGTGTCTGTTATTAAAAGTGTACTACTAGAAAGTGAAGGCGGTTAGCACCAGCAAGTACATTAACACACACAATATTGCCAGGATTGATAACCAAAACAACAGACATGTGGAAATTACGTCGGAATTTCGGTTTTGAATACTTTTCAATTAATTGTCCAGCCCTAGGATAAAAGGTATTAAAAATGCTTTAAAAAAAAGCAACTTCCTTACAATCACATCACCATAATGCAAAATCTGAAGTCACCTGTTACCATGTCACTTTTCCAGAGCAGTTTTTATAATCACGCTGCATAAATTGCGCAGATTAGTCCTCGCACCTGATGATTAAAGGTAATTACTGAATTGTAATCTACTGGGACAAAAGCAGAAGCGATCACAGCACTTTCTTTCAGCAACATTCAACATCTGTGCGCTATGTTTACTGCCTGCTCAAACTTTAGCCTTGACTTTCTGTACTTTTCTCTCTCTGTAACCTTACCCTGGCCGACCCCTCCCCTTTTGTCCTCGCTGACCCCTCACCGGAGCAGAGCTGAATTTACATTCTTCACCAATCCTTTAAGCTCAGCGACCAAGACGCTCTCATCCCCTGATCAAAACAGACCTGTTGACACGTCCAGCCAAGTCCCAGAACGCAGTTTGTCCTCCTCCAGCTCCTCTAATTGGCTCAGTGAGAGAAAAAAAACAAAAAAACAAAGATGTCGTACGGAGAGATGAGTGCAAAAGGAAAGAGCTATATCTTCTGGTTGCTGACCCACTGTCAGCCACCGTGTCAAGAACAGCTTCATTAGGGAGGGATAAGCAGAGGCGAGACGGTGGGTCAAAGGTCAGAGATGATGTGTGAAGAACAAAACACCTGCAGAGTAAAGCTGTAAAGATCAGAACCAGATTCAACTACTAGTAACATGCTCCTAAAAACTTCAATCCCAGTAAAACTCAGAAGCTGCTTGACAGTTTGGCAGGATTACTCGGGGGGGGGGGACATAGATAGCAAGCAGTGGGAAGGTAATCGTAACCATTTCTCCTGTAGTAACATCTGAGTATGCTGCACCATTGTACTTCACGGGCCACATAAAGAAAGTGGTCAGCATGTCAATTCATAGATCTCTATGAACAATTCACTAAATATTGTTCCATTAGCATTGGGTTTTGACGTAGTGCTGAAATTATTAGTCGATTCATCAATAAGATCATTTACAGGAAATTAACGGTAAATTCATGTTTTATCAAAGCTAAGGATGGGGACCGCAACCCAGTTCTTAAAGGACCGGGTCCCAAAATGTCTTTGAAAAACTAATGTTTATTTACGGATGGCACCGAAATGCGGTATTAAACGAGCCCTGGACTGTTTATCATCAGGCTGCTGCCTCTGCTGCTCTGTCGGCTCTGTCGGCTCCCACACACGATCCCCATCCCTAATCGAGGCCATCATCAGCTCAAACATTTACACTGGGCAAATAATTTGTTTCATCTTTAAACGAATGCAACTCCCATCAGCCTCAGCCATACTTTGTTTAGTGCTAATTAGCTAATGTTAACATGCAAACACACTAAACTAAGATAATGAACATGGTAAACATTAAGATGGTAAACATGGTGGTGTAATGGATCTTAATTGATCCGATCACAGCACATGGGTCAAACCCAAGGCACGTGGGCCGAATCCGGCCCGCCACGTCATTTTATGTGGCCCGCGAAAGCTTTAAAGATTCATGATTGTTCTACCATAAAAGTCTATGCTGCCATAAACTACATCTCCCACAATGCATGTCGATTTTGTGACCTGAGAAGTGACAGCATCCCGCCACTAGATCGCGATGTTTCCACAACCACTACGGTAGTTTTCCGACAAGTGGAGATGAGAAATGTATACAAACAATCACTAAATGTCCAAGACGAGAAAAACTGATGCAGAAGGAAGGCAGTTTCATGAATGGTGGGAAAGTGAATACATGTTTGTGCTTCAAGGAGAAAAACCGGTAGGCTAGGCCCGTGTCTTTTGTGTTATGAGGCAGTATCAGTGATAAAGGATCAACGTTAGTTAAGGCTTGTGCAGGTTACAAGACTTTCATGGTCGGCCGAGCTAGAAATCATAAAAGACAAAGAATAATGGTGAAAGGATGGATTAGCACACGCAGGTAGCAGCTACAGAGAGAGCTGCAGGGGAGTAAAACGTGTTTTGTGGTGAAAAAGAAGCTGCCTGCTCTCACTGGCTGGATGTGGATGACTGCATTTTTCCAGGTATTCAAACTATCTCTCATTAGTTGGATGTATGTCCTCTGCAAGGCTGTGTGCAGCTGGACTATTTGTTTTATCAAATGCCACATCTGTCCCTCGTGTTATTAGCAGCTCACAGTTATTCGTTTTACCATGGTTCTGCACCTCTGGTGAAAAAGTGAAAAGTTACTGTAAAAGATTATGTTTGATGATATTTGTCTTTGTTATTTACTTGAAATGTTTGATCTTTGATTGACGGAGTAATGGAGGGTTTATAAATCTGATATATTTATTTATTTATGTTATAATAACAGAAATATTCTTACTAAGGCGATATTTTTACATCTGATAAATGTCCTTAACTTGAATACATAACCAAATAAAGAGACAGTTATTTAACAATATGTTAAGGACTAGTTACGTTTATACAGTCTTACAGTTGCAACTGGCCCTTTGAGGGTAACCGTAACGCTTATGTGGCCCTTGGTGAAAATGAGTTTGATAAACCTAGACCACAGTAAAGTGAGGCTCTTACACATGACTTGTAACCAATCAGAGACTACAGACATCTTTTACCACTCACTGCCATCAGTTTACTGGAGGCAGATAATCCTTACAGTCGTGAGAACACGTGACCAAATCAGGCACAACGCTTTTAATATACATTATCTAATGTGACAATTTTTTTAATTCAGTTTGGACTTCAATTTGGTGGTTTTAACTTCAACTCAGGTTTAACAGAGCTCTCCTGGAGCAGGGGCCACAGAGGCACTGCAACTTAACACTGACTTCAACATGCCACTGGCCTGTGACCTCTGAAGAGTGGAAAAATTAAATGCTGCTCTCTTCCAGAGAGAAACCAAGTATACTTGTATGAATTGTGACACATGAACTGATGACACTCTGAACTCTTGACTGGTACTTTTGCCATGTTGTGACTCAATGTTGATATCAAGCCTATGAAGGCTTCTCATTTCCCAGTGTCGATCCAGGGGGATTAAATCATAATCTTCTCTCCTCTCTCTCTTTGACTAACCAGGACGATGATGGCAGCAGCAAAACATCACTGCCTTTTGGTACATGACGTACACTGAGGCTTCAAAACCACAAAACCTCACATGTACCATTACGTGTCTCTGTTGGATTTATGTACTAACTTGTTATCGTACTTGTTTCTGTCATGGTAATGTTGTTGCAATGACTTGGTTTCCAATAGAGGGCAATAAATGACTCTTAATTAATGATACAAAACGGTCCCCCTCTGCAACACAACATAAACATGAATATCTTTGTCAGTCAACACATTTGAAGGGGTCACGTTGGGCTTTCAGAAATGGTGATGGGCAAGTTTTTACTTTTTCCACAGTGGCGTTCAGAGATATTTGTATGACTGCTTTCCTTTATACTTGTGTGGATTTTGAGTACAACCTAAACATGTTCAGATCAACCAATCAGGTTGCACATCCAGAGTGGATTGTGCCTTGAGGGGAATGTGTGCAAGCCTATGATGTATAATTACCCATAACGGCCTCTCTTTTTTTAAACCACAGATGTTAACTTGAATCTACGCAGAACTCCTGCTTTAAGTCCCTCAACACCTCAAAAAATATCAGTTCTCCTTACCCCACAACTTGCTTTAACCTTAAAATGGCAGTTATTTTAAAATATATAACCTTTTTCCTCCTTTCCTAATCGTTAATACTGTTAACATGTTATTCCAAGTAACAAATACAATATGACGAGGTCTTATAATGGCTTACACTTTCCTCAGCTCATTATTCATCATTCACATTTTACTTTAAAGTAGGAGTAAATTGTTGGCTTTGAGCGCTACCGTCTGATTGTTGGCCATGGCTGCATGCCTGAGGTCCTACTGTCATAAAACTTTCTCTAATCAATTAAAGCATACAGCTGCAGCGTGTTGAGCTGATCGTGTTTCCCCATTCAGAGCACCTGCCGTCAGCCGTGATCACAGCTCTGTGGATGAAAACCCACTGACTCACACCGGCCTCGCAGTTGGCCCGTCCACTGAGAGGGCATCCACACACACACACACACACACACACACACACACACACACAAGCATACATATCAGCTTACACAGCGGCGTGCGTGCCAACAGCTAACACGCTCCTCCACGCACAGCCTCGCAATCTTTGTCATTTTATTTTCGTGCCCGTCACAATTTCACACGTCTTTTCCGGGTGTGGTTAGATAATCCCTCGCGGGTCGAGCGACTGCGGGCCGGCGGGGCCGCGGCGTGCCAGGCCGAGATCGTCACGACACCCAAAAAAAAAGTGAGCCAAGGTGAAGAACATTCGGGGTACTTTCTTGGTTCTGCAACAAAACTTCAGCCGACATTAACAGGAGCTTTTCTTAGAGACCTCTGTGAACTGAAAGTCATATTTGAACATGATGTACATGATGCTTACTATAAGGATTTAGTCTAAAATAAAGCTGAAAGACTATTTTACCAAAAATCCATCGAACTAACTGATTATGTACAAGTTAGATACATAGTTGACATGTTCTATTTTTAGCTATAAAATCATTTCTAAATCGTTTCTCCAGTTTTTAAATTCAGAAATTCTTATGAGCCCAAAAATTTAAGTTGTCAAGTTTAGTATTTTAAAGAATAGGGATTAAACGCCAAATATAATACACAGAAAAGATTATTAGTATCTATTAAAACAATGAATCTAACAAATCAGTTTCACCCATTTTACATATCAAGTGACCCCAAGGTTGACAAACTCTCATATATTGGGCCACAGTGAGTTGCTGCTTTCTGCTGTCCACACGTTCTCTATGGAGCAACTAGAGCTGCAACAGGTAGTCAACTATTGAATAATTGACTGATGGCAAATATTTTGATAATTGGTTAATGGTTAAAGTTATCTTTAAAGATAAACTGCCACTCATTCTCTGGTTGGAGCTTCTCAGATGTGAGGATTATAAGTATTTTTTTTGCCAGCTGTGCAAAAATGTAGATGAAACCACCAAGAGTGCTGAACTTTAGTTGTGCCAAAACTTTACTATTCCACAGATGTAACAGATTTAAATTTTCATGGTGTTGCAAAAAGTAAAGACCGCTAATAAAAGCTCTAAAACTATTGTCAGGAAAGAAATAGAAAAGACACGTGTGTTTAAAAGTGACATTAGACTAAAATGTACAAGAAAACACGTGAAGAAAAAATAAATATGTTAAGGGGGTTGTTATAAGGGCCAGATGATACCCTGGTGTCCCCCTTGTGGACTAACATAGCCTGCCTGCATGTATAGTGTATGTATATACTGTACATAAGTGAGCACATCAATCAGTCTCGGCACATGAATCACAGCAAAAGCCTCCCGGCTGTGGGACTCTGGAGAATAATCTGGTCCAGCAGTTTGTCTTTTCTCTGCAGTTACTACTCATCGCTGTGAAACACCCTCATGCTTTGATAGTGGAGTCAGCGCTTGTTAAAAACAAGGATTACCTCACCGATTCTGCACGGTAAAGAGGCCGAACGCTCCGGCAGAGACATTCTTTCCAGTTTACTGTCGGGATGGTAATGAGCTCGACGATGAAGCCTCAAAGCCAGAAGGGCAGAGACAATAGTTTGTGAGCTGGAGGCTAATCGAGCTGCTGTCTTTGGAAATGGACAACTCTGTCTGTTCATTCCTCCAGAGACTTGTTAAATCTGTAAGCACTGAAGTAATGTTCATTTTGGTACCTGGTTCTGATTGAGTTTTAGTATTTTGACAAATAATGTTAGTTGTCCAATTTCAGTCATTTGGATTTTCTTACTTTTAGTAGGCCTATAAAAAAAAAGAAATTCTTAGTCATGTTTTCGTCTTTGTTGTGTATGTCAGATTGTCAACTTCAGCACATTCAAAACAACCAAGGTTGACCGAGGTGCTTTATAATGATAATAAAAGCTCCTGGGATAATAACTTTCTGAAATCAAAGGAAAAGCCAAAGAAAATAAAAATTATTTAAAGCATTTGAGCGTGCGGTTCTCAAGTTGTTCCACAGGTTTGGTCGGCAGCTACACCAAAGGCTTGATCACCTTTGGTTTTGAGCCTGGTTTGAGGGAAAAGCAGGAGAAATAGATTGACCGATCTCAGCTGCTTGGTAAGGCAGTGCCAATCCATGAAGAGATTTAAAAGTTAACAACAAGATTTTAAAACCAATCCTGTAATGAACAGGAAGCCGGTGGAGGGAGCACAGCACAGGTGGAATGGATGACTGGTCTAAGCCCACATATAAAGAGTTAAAATAGTCAAGTCGGGAAGTTATGAAGCTAGAGGGTCGAATGTACCTACATATAGTTAACATGGTTACAGGTGTCCTTCTCATCTACTGCGAAGTTAGTGGGAAAAAAAAATTAATCAGCATTTTGTTACTTGTTCACTTAGACAGAGTCCATGTCACTCAACAGACTGACTACATAAAATCCAGTTCCCAAACTCTGGCTGTTCTGCCCCCCCCCCCCAAGATGAGTCTTGAAATTACAAATGTACAGCATTTTAGAGCATAGAAAAATAAAGAATTAAACATGATTTTATAAAACTGGAAGCCTTGTAAAGTCCAAGTTATGTTTCAAAGCAAATAAAACAAAATTATTCACTGCATTATTGATTTGAACTGTTACGCACATCAACAACAAATAACTGACTAGCTCTGTAGGATTACACAGCTTTTTAGTCTCTTTAAAACTCTTTTTTTCAGTTTTGGTTTCACAGAACATTCCTGTCTGGTTTGGTCTAAGGCAGCTGTTTTCTGGAAAACCCACTGTCCACTACCTGCCCAGCAGCAAACAGTAGACACCAGTTAGAGACTAACTATCTAGTAGCTAAAGAGCCAGATATGTTTTCTCAGGAGTTGGTGCAGACCAAAACAGAGGTAAAAAGGAGAGTGAATATAGGACTTACGTTCATCATGTGGACACAAACACGATTGATATGGGATGATGATTTCGCCCTGTGTCTGATGAATGAGGAAGCGAGCAGCTATTTACTAAAGTGTTAGCTAGAACAACTCTATAAGATTATGTCAGATCTGTATCTATACCTCCGACTGCCTGGAAAGTCCACATACAGGTAAACTGAGTCTAAACACGAACACAAAAGTTGACCTGACGGGTGACTACAGATGTAAAATAGCCTTTGGGCTAATTCTGGCATATTTACATTGCTGAAAAGTGTACTGAGAATCTTCATAGACATTGCTGAAAAGCTAAGATGTCCCTTTTAAATAAAATTTTAAAAAATATGGAAATTTTATCATCATTGATGTATCACAGCGTCTTGACTATGTAAAAGTAAAGTATAAATATAGCTACAATTCCCTTGGCACAGCAACAAAAGTCAGGTGCTGGTGGGTCGTGGGATTTTATCGGAGGTGTTTTTCACCTTCAGGGTAAGCAGAGATATTGCGTCCCTTCCCGTTCAGAGGTAGAGGGACAGAGGTAGGACCTACGGGTTATCTGTCCTAAGGTACGTGACGGTTCCTTGTCAGTAGGGTTGGGCCGATAGACGACGCCATCGTCCACGGCTGACACGCCTCTCTGTCTCTCTCCCCCGTCTGCTCCATTTTCTCCATCAGCAGCGTGTTTTCTAAAGTCGCCTAACAGACTGAGAACTCGTCTTTTTTCCATATATTTCCACCCGCAATCCCTTATCACGGCAGCAGGTGAGCCGCATGTCGGCTTTTTAATGTAGTATACCTGAAACCAACATCTCTGTGTTCAAATTTTGTAGACGTCGCCCAACCCTACGTGTCAGTGAGCTTCACATAAATCTTTTTATGGGCTTATGTGAAATGACGTGATTAATCATATTTGTGCTGCTTATATTATTTTGTGTAAGATATTGATTTTATAAAAATTTTAAAAAACACACAAAAAAAAAAAAAGTACTAAAAAATGGAAACTAGGATTATCGGTCATGTGATCTATACAGTGACTATTTAGCACACCTAGTGTGAGTGTTGTTTGCAACATGACTGTGAGAACGTCAAGAAGCCATAGAAATGTGTTCACAATAAATATAGTGAAGTGATTTCAGTGTGCGGTAGTTTGTTTTTGATTTTTCAAGTATAAATATGTTATACTTGTCATTCCAGGACAAAATGAAGGCCCTACAGTGTCTGTGGCTCCCAAGTGGTGTCAGCATGGGGGTGAGGTGGGTGCAGAGGTCAAAGGTCACAGGTGACGGGGAGGCTGTAAACAGCAATGGTGGGCCAAAGCGGGCAGGTACAGCCTCGGCCTGGGTCACGGTTGCCAGAGGCGACGAGGGGGAGGGGGGTGGGGTTGTTACCGTGCCCATGGGAATAGGAAGTTGGTCACGGGGTCAGGGGTCGAGGGGGAGGGGTAAGAGGTGTGTGTGCATTGTTGTGGGTACGGAGGGGGGTCAGAATCGACAGGTGGGACACTGCTAGAGACTGGCCACACCTGCCCCGCCTGTCAATCAACATCCAGCCACGAGTGTGTGGTTACAGCGAGAGTGCCTGTGTGGTTTTGTGTGTGAATGAAATGAGAGAGAGACACAAAGAAAAACACGCAACAGACAGTTTAAACAGGCATTTTGTCTTGCTTGTTTGAGAATTCTTATCACGGTTGTTGTAAATTTCTGTTTTCACTCACAGGCTTTTTGCAGAGTCACTACATGTTTTAACAAGCCGTGTCATTTATTTTGTTATTCTCAGGGTAGGTGAGTGGCATGAGGTGGATGTGAGTGATACTTGCACTGTATATGCTCAGGGGTAGTTTCAAAGTGCAGTTTGTCCACAGGTTTTAAATACACAGTAAATAAGTGTGTATGAATGGATAGAGGAGAGTGTCAGTGTTCCAGGGATATACGAACTATGCGGACAGAATACACTGAGCTTTGGCACAAAATGTTTTGGGCGCCTTTTTAACAAATACCTGGATTACTTCCATACAATATGATTATGAAATAAGATCTGAAACTATAAAAAGGTGCATCTCTTAGTATAGGATTGCTATGCAAATTTGCCAGAGATATACACACTTCCTAACAGTGGGTATTTCAAATTTCCAAGATCTTTGGATCTATTAAGACACGTGCTGTCGAGTCAGCTTATTGGTTCCTAAGTTTTTGTTTATTTCAGTGGTGCTCCCGATCTATTCCTGGAACATGACTGCAGCAAACGCTCCAAAGTTTGGCTTACCTTCACTAAAAAAAAAAAAAAAAAAAAAAGAGAATTACACAGCAAAGTCTTCAGTCCCATATCTTGGGACTGTGATCGACAGTAAACTGTGCTTTGAGTACCAGGTCCATGCTGTGTGTAAAAAAGCGCATCGACGCTTTCTTCGTAAGCTTCGCAGTTTTAATGTCGACACCGTTTTTATGAAAATGTTTTATTGCTGGTTTAGTGAATCAGTTCTCACTTTCTCTTTTATCTGCTGGCACTGGTCACCCTCTCTTAAACAGAAAAATCCCATGCAAGGTATCGTGAAGCTATGCAGCAAAATTGTTGGCACATCCTTAGATGACCTGCATGACCTATATAAGGTCAGATCCTTGAAGAAGGCGAGAGCCATCCTGGCTGATCCCAGTCATCCTTTGTGGGGTGAATTTATGCTGCTGCCATCCAGGCGCAGATATAGTCTGCCGCGATGCAGAACAAACGGATTAAAAAGGTCATTCATCCGGGCTGTAAATTCAATTTTAAATTATATTATACTGTGGTTGTGTTTATTGTTGTGCTGGCTGTAATGCAAATTGCCCCTCGGGGACAATAAAGTTACCTTACCTTAAAATGCAACACCTGCAGTAAGGACATTTAGTACGAGGGAGGAAGCAGCTCCAACATGACGAAGAATTTACTTCAACAGTGTGAATCTGAGGAAACGCACCGTGTTCAATAGAGCTGTGCGATCTATTGTTTGACAACAGAAGAACGTCTACAATTGTTTACAATTATGCTCCATCGTTTATTTCATTGTGTTGCAAATTCCACACTTTATGCTGCTGTGATGTTAGCTATAGTAGCAGGAGAGCTGTGAGTGTCGCTGTCTGGAGCTGCTGCTCTGGGACCGTCTCGTCCTTTCATGTTAGCTTTGCAGCAGCAAGTAGCACAGGTTTGCTAATCCACAACCTACCTAACATTAGTTTCATTACTCTGTGTCTGTGTTCACTCTATCATGGTATTTGTCATGGTGTTGGATTTCTCCAGAATCACTTACCCCTCCTTTATAATTAAATATATGAATTGTTTCTCTCCCCCTCTCTCTCTATGTATCGTTATTGTGATATGAAATTACCTATTTTTCGGGATTTGAATTTGTAGTCGTACCGGACAGCCCTTGTGTTCAGTGTGACGTGCTCTCCCGGCTACAATGACGCCCCAGATACAAGCTAACGCTAACAGTAGCAACGTCTCACGCTCAGGCACAAAACACAGGTGAGCTGATCTTTTATACTGATGGGAAACCAATGATTCCAACATATATTTTTCTTAGAGACGCCCCTCTAGTACAGAGAGACTCCTTTCACTTTAGGTATAAAGGAGGAAGATGAGCAAGGAGGAAGAGGATGAAGGTCACCGAGCACTGACAAGATTTGTGGTTCAATAAGTGGAATCTGAATCGACAAAATTCATACCCAAACCTGGGCAAATTGCATTAATCAAGTTCATTAATTCTGTTTCCTCCTCCGTTCCGCTCTTCAGTTATGGCTGTACGAAACTGACACAATCAATTCAACTTAAGTGATAAATGACTTCACTTTATGAATCAGACTAAACCTACTAACATTAACATAACAACTATCATTCCTACAGTGTCTGAGCCTCAGAGGAGGCTAGGAAAGGAAATGAGGGGAGGAGGAAAGAGGAGATATTGAAAAGAAAAAAGAAAGGGGGGGAATAGAATGAGAAGGAAATATATTAGATAACCGGGCTGACTAAAATGAATAGTTTCCCAGCATGCCCTGCAGTTGGTCAGTCAGACGCTCGGCTCCGTCTGTCTCTTATGTAGGCCGGCTGTGTGTGTGTGTGTGTGTGTGTGTGTGTGCGCGCGCGCGCGTACGTACATTTGCTGTGTCAGTGGCAGGTGCAGATTAGACGGGTCGTTGTCCCAACAGTTGTCGTCGACCCAAAACAACACATGCAACACACACACACACACACACACACACACACACAGAGCTCCTTCAGTGAGTCAGCACTGTGTGTGTGTTGTGTCAAAAACTACACTTTCAACTAAACACTTTCCTTTAATACAGTAAAGCTTCATTAACTCAGGTTATTTAACATTATATCCCTGCCTATTTTAAATGAGCCAGTATTAAAACTGTTTTTTGCATTTAGTCATTTGCTTCGCTATATTTATGCAAATATTAAAAGGTTGAACCCTAAAAAAGGTGGACATGTGTGCAGTCTGTAAAAGGATCAACAAGTAAGAAAGTTACACGAGTACAGAAATAACTTGTGTGTTTATAAATTATCTCTGAGGAACATGACTGTTACTGCAAATGTAATTTCATCTGGATATTTAGTTTTTGATTCACGTTTGTCATGGTGTTGGACAAGTAGCATGCATGTGATGCAGAATTGCGACAACGTTCGCTCTAGAGTGATGCCAGGTTCACATTAATTCTGATCTGACTGTCCAGACTGAGGTCACATTTCAAACAATCTGACCCGTATCTGACTTGGACCAAAAAAAGATAGTGGCTCATGTCCGAACTAGAAAAGATCAGATTCCATGTGACATTTGCTGAGCAAAAAAAAAATAAAAAATCTGATTTGGGTCACAATAAATAAAGACCTGTTCCAGTGAGGTGCAGGATCAAAGGTAGACATCAAACAAGGTGGAGATAGAAAATTTGGATGGCGATGGATCATTAGATAAGCCACATGCCTTCACATCCACCAATGTGTCCCTGAGCAAGATATTTAACCCCTAGTTGCTCCAGAGGCGTGCCACCTATGACATGTACAGCAGTTGTAAGTTTCTTTGGATAAAAGCCTCAGCTAAATGAGTAAATGTAATGTTATCTTTATTACTTTGAATTCATGACGTCATGCACGTTTTGGTGCATTCCTGCAGAAGACAAACGTGCCACAATGTGAGCTCACAGATTTAAACAAGGGTTAAATGTAATTTTCTTTCCACACTGTACAATAATGGAAGGGATTATCTGAGGCTACTGGGACATTGTCACTTGATTTTCTTTTGCTTCATTTAAAAAGACATTTCCAGAAATTTAGACTTTTGATTGTGTATCTTTGAATACTTTGAGAGCCCCGTTAGGGTCCAGCAGAGAGAGAGAGAGAGCGAGCGAGTAAGTGTGTGTGGTGGTGAAAGTCAGTCGTTTTGTGATGTGTAATTTCACGGAGCGTTTGCACTTTTTTTGCATGAAATCTGCTTCTACTATTTGAAATGAAAATCGCACAGAGATATTTTCTGCTGTATGAAACTCATCCAAACATGACTTCAGTTATATCAGTGAAAAAAAAAAAAAATAAATCGCCCCTTTGAATAAAGGCACATTACAAATATGACCTTCTGTATAAAAACTCTCACCAATAACATGATGATTAGTGAGACATGTTCAGGCACGGACCTTCCGCTGAGGACCAAACTGTTGGACGAACAAGTTGTTTTGTGCAGAGGGAAAAAACCCTGTTGTCTCTAGAGGGCGCTAATCCTGCAGTACTGGCAGTGTGTGTGTGTGTGTGTGTGTGCACTTGTGTATGTGTGTTCTGAAGGCCATGAGGGACCCCAGGGGACTCTCCAGTTGCAGGCCTGCAGACTGGCTGGCACCCTCAAAGTAGCTTCTTCATCCTGGAGACAGCTGTTGTCTCCGTGACGACACGATCGGCCAATGAAGGAGTGTGGGGGGGGGGGGGGGGTGCATGGTGTGTGTGTGTGTGTACGCCTGGTCATATCAAGTGGCAAGGATCAAGTAAAATCAGTTTTACAAAATAACTACAGCCAGAAAATAATGAAACCTGGGAGATTTAAGATGCAGATTATTACATGAACTGTATGAAACACAGTTTATGTTTGAATGTGTGTGTTTCAGCACTGCAGTCCAGTTGGCCCTGTGCAGTAAACACCATTCCTTCAGTCCCACTGTGACAGAAGAAAAGGCTCCATATAGATTCAACAACAAGGAAACATAATTCTGGGTCTGATCCTGCAGTTAGCAGCTGGACGTGTAAAGAGCCTGCTGGGACGAGGCGCAGGATTCACCAAAATAGTGTTAGCTTACATCCAGCACGCAGGCCCATGGCCGAGACTGAACTGTGCTGTACGCCCACATGTGAACATACAAAACACCTCTGTTTCTGTGCAGCCCAACATTCATAGAAATTAGATTCTTATTAGTCAGTTCTGCAGTGCACAATTTACTTCCAGTGATCAAGTATAGTGCCAAACCAGGAAGTGGTGTGACAATGAAGAAAATATCCAGAAATTGCTTTTTATGTTGTCAGAATTAGTATTCGACCAATATAGGTTTTTCAAGGACGGATGCCGATATTTAGGCCTAGAGAGCAGGGCAGCCAATGGCCGATATATAATGCCAATTTCAAAACAAACAAAAAAAATCAGGTATAATTCCATTACTCCAGTATAATCTTATATACATGTTATCTTAGCCAGTAACGTGTTGTTTTAGATGGAGTTTTATTAATTAAACAGAAACATACTGTATATTGGGTTCTGCTGAAGATATCAGAACGTGACTGGTGTTTAAGGGAGAGTGAGGTACGTTTGTCAGAAGTCACGTCATTCAGCTGCATTATTCTCTACAGTATAACAATATGTATTGAAGGATAGCCAGTAATGGTTTTAGATTAGCTGTCATTTAGGACGGGAAACACGTGGTAACCTATATTTTTCACCACATTCCCAAAACTCACAAGGGGGAGCGCTAACATCATTCCACATCAGCTCAAACTGACAAAGCTGCAGACATCTTTGGTCAGTCGGCCTCGTGAGTGCAGGCAGCTGCCTATGCTGATTATCTCAAAGTGATCAATTTTGCCCTGATTAATCGGCTCTTAAATCAGAATTTGATCCAATAAAAAAGTAAATTATTGTCATGATAACTAAGGGAAAGTTTCATCAATTCCAGCTACAAAAGTGTGCCGATAGTAAACTGAACACATTTGGATTTTGGACACATCATAAAGCCAACTGAATACGCCAAACTGCATTCTGGGAAATTGTAAAGCACATTTTTAGAAGGTCATCTGAACATTAATAAATTATAATAATTATCATTGCATCCAACTGTCAACTGTCTGCACAAATACTGGAGAACAATTAGGCCTGTGGAAGTGAACCCAGAGGAGACAGCTGGTGCTGAAGTGTCTGTAGTGACGAATCCTCCACCAACCCGAGCCGAGACCTCAGCAGACAGGTGGAGTTTTAAAAAGATTTGTCGCGCTCCTTTAACCAGGTGAGTGAATGAAGACTTCAGAAAGTGTAAAGTGATTGGCCAGATGATGCAGTGACAGGGCATGACATTTGCTCATCAGGAAGTGACCCAACACCTCTGAACATGGTGTCCAATGAACCCGTAACCTCCTGCAGGAAAAAGCGCCGATGAGGTCGCCTGATGCGTTCTCAAGACACAGATTAAGCTTACGGAGACAGGTGTGTGTCTGTGTGTGTGTGTGTCGGGATAGCAGGTACAGTTTTTCTTGTCCATCTCATCTTCACATACACTTTCAGATGTTATTTTTTACATTTAGAATATAAACTGAACAAAAAAAATTCAGATCTCCATTTTAAATATTTACATTTCATATACAAGTTGACTGGTTTTACAGTTTTTTTAGTTCCTAGGCAAGTTTGTCTGTAAAATCTGTTCTCAACAGAGTGGAGTGATTATTATCCAAAGTTACATCTCAGCCCGGTCCATTACCAACCTGATTTTCATCATACCTTCATGACGCTATCCATTACCCATTAACACACAAGGGGGCGGCTGTGGCTCAGGAGGTACAGCGGGTTGCCCGTTAATCGTAAGGTCGGCAGTTCAATCCTCGGCTCCTCCGCAGGCTGCATGTCGAAGTATCCTTGAGAAAGACACTGAACCCTGAATTGCCCCTGGTGGCTGTTCCGCCAGTGTATGAACGTGTAAAATAATAGAGAAGAACCATATTCTTATCATAGTCCACCTATGTAACACTATTCAAAACATACATAAACTGTAAAAAATTAATATTAGCATTCCTATTTATAAAGGCTATTCTTGGTTTGCTTCCCCCGTACCTACAAATCCACATCCAAAAGAAAGGCACGGGAAGATACTGTCTTTGTTCTGAGGACTGATTACTATTATCTGTACCTCAAGTCCGGACTGAATTGGGGAAAAGGGGCGTTTAAGAATGCGACTCCCTGTGCTTGGCTGCAAAATGTCCTGAACCTGAATCTTTTAAATGACATGGAGGCTGGCAATACTGGCTGTAGATGTTATGATTGATTACTCGGACGATCCTTGTTGTTTATTATTTGTGGTAAATGTATATGAAATTTTGATATTTTATGACCTTGTAACTTACTATTTATTCCCATTGTAAATTGTTCTATGTTTTATCCTTATGTTATATGTATTAATGTCTGCAACCTGTCTTGGCCTGGATGCTCTTGGAAAAGAGATTTTTTAATCTCAATGAGTTTTTTTCTGGTTAAATAAAAGACAAAATAAAATATAAAAAATTAGAACTTATATATAACGGGATAACAACAAAAACATTTGATCAAATATAGATATGTGCTTAAGTGTGTTTATAGTTGCCTACAGTGCTGACTTTTTCAGAGATTCAAATAGTGCTCTCCATGTCATGTCTTTAGGCATGGGAAATCAGAATGGGCCTTTGGGGGGTGACTTCACACAACAGTAAGCATGATCGGTACGCGTACAGTATACATATTCTTGTTATTTCTGACCATTTGATAAACAAAATATATCCACAACATGGAGGAGTAAAAGTATAAATGAGTGTATTAATAAATATTATAACTAGGGATGGGGATCAAGACCCGGTTCTAAAAGGACCCGGTTCCAAAATTTCTCAAAACCCGAAAATCAATACGGTTCCAGTTTATCGATACTGCTATCGAGACTAGCGGGTCCTATAATGTAACGTTATGTCTCGAGCGTCAAATCTGATTCATCTTCAGTGTTTCCCCTAGGATGGAGTTGTAGCAGCGGAGGTGAAACAATGTTTTTTATACGCGTAATATGTCTGAATATAAAACCCCAACACAACATATCTCATTCAATGTTTCTATTGTGTCAATATTACTTTCACCATATCTCTAAACAAATAGTTGAAATAGCTAGAGCAGATAATAAATAAACAACACCTAAAGATCAGTCTACATGGGAGGAACTACAACCTTTAGGTTTGGGGAAAGTAATTTGTTTGGTTATGATGCTCTCCACAGTGATTTTACATTTATGGCACAGCATGTTTTGGGCATCACCCCCTAAGCCTTAATGGCAGGAAAACCCTGTTAATTTGACCTCAGAATCATTATAGATCCCGTTGTGTTACTTCTGTACAGCACAGGCCCAGAATAATGCTCATTTATATATCTGTAATGTTGTTCTTCCATTCCATATTTATATATTTCTACATTTAATTATGTTGACTGTATGTGTGTCTACGTGTAGCACCTTATCACCAAAGCAAATACCTCGTACGTGTAAAACACTACTTGGCAATAAAGCTCCTTCTGATTCTGATTCTAGATATGATTGTTCATGTTTGCCTTTTGTGTTTTTATTTGACAGCTTTTGACATTTATCTGTATAGACATTATTATAAATAAATAAAAAATGGCAACACGAGAAACCACCTCCCTTCTAATAAGGTTGAGCTATGTTAACTTTGGAAAACAGCTGTCGAAGTTAGCACGCTGTATAACTGGTAGGTGCGTTCGAGATAGCTGCGGCTGACTTTCGCCAAATTGATAGGGGAATAAAAACAGCGCTGTCAAATCAGACACAATCTATCTCCGCTAGACTGCATCAGCTTAGAACAATGATCAGGCCTTCCTCCCAAAAAGTCTAGAGACGCTTTGCAGCGCAGGTGTTGCGCCAAATTCTGCATGCCTGCCATGAATTGCATACACCTCACGGGCGGTAACGCTCTTTTATGCTGACAAAAGAGGTCGATGCAAAACTCGGCAGGTAGCCTACAACATCTTTTTTGCCGAATTATGCATTCACTTCTTAAAGTCCTCAAGGAATGGTAGGCTACTTTTACTAAGTGTAATAATATATTAACGATTCTTAACATTCACAAAGAATAGTACAGCGTTTAAAGGCAGAATTCTTATGCATTTTCATGCAAGTCTTGGCAGACATGCAAAATTCGGCATAACACCTGTGAAAGCTCACTGAGATTCAGCTGATTCACAAATAAAACGTTTCTCCTATATTAGCCTACACCACTGTGGTTAAGATTTGATTAGTGCTAATGTTTGTGTATTTATTATCATTTCAGATAATAGTATAGGCTACTATAGCTTATCATTAGTAGCCTATAATAATTCCTGTTGGACAAAACAGCAGTTTCATTTTTGTGGGTTGTCATTAAATTATTGTGAAAAATGCTCTACATGGTTAGACTGATTTTTTTATGCATATTACTAACTTGTCAGTAATAAAAACTGTGCATACAGAACAACAAGTTCAACATTTCTAAACTTTGCTGTAGTGCCTCAATATTTTTTTTAATGTCCCGCCTCCTCCTGATGGAAGTCAAGACGTATTTAAGTTTATCTTGTGCTTGCTCAACAGTTGTTTGATAAATGGCTATTAAAACACATTTGGAGATGATTTGAAAGGTTTTTTTTTTCCCCCCAATTCTGATCATTTTGGCGCTGGTGATTTTCCTTTGGCGCTCGTTAAAACCTCTTTGGGGGGGCGCCAAAAATTTCTCTATGCCGGAAAAACGCTGCAAATGATTTTCAAATTTTCAAAAAGTCATCAAATAGTCTTGTCGTTAAAAAGAAAAGTTCCCTTGTTTTTACTGGTGGCTGGTAGTAAAATGTTTGTGCGGCAAGCTCAGTTCGGCTACAGCACTGTGAAGCCGGCTGGAAGCTCAGGTTGCAGCGTAATAGTGTTACGGTTGTGTATTATGTTTGCTGTTGCACAGAAAAAGTTCCTGTTTACAGTATGAATGCCACCACAACAACAACAACAACAACTCGCTACCATCCTTTATCAACAGACCGCTGGTACATTAGCTGGTAACTAGCGGACCGCTAGTTTTACCATCCTGCTGAGTCCTCTCCAAAACAAAAATGGCAACAAACATGACTTAGATGAAAGCAGTTGTACACACTAGCAGAACAACATCCCACCATACCACCAGGTCCAAACAAACTTCTTTTACAACGGACACAGGTTGCCAATTATGAATATACAACCAGCTTCCTCAGCAGCCTACAGGCCTTACTAGAAGGAATCATATGAACGGACAAAACGCACAAATTGTATTAACAAGTTCCCTTTAGCTTCATCAGAAGTGACTTTGACCTGATATAGAGTTGAACAGCTTAGAAGCCAGTGTTGTGAAGTGCTGTGATGTTGTAGTCTCACTAAAGAGCTGAGAATGTGTTAAAAGCCTCTTTTCCAAACTGCCTGTTTGGTTTAATTGGCTCATTTTGCTTTTAATTGTCTGTTCATTAGCCAGCCAGGACTGCAGATCCAGGGATGGGCCTGTTGGTTGGTCCACAGTGAGATTTCTCAACAACAACAACTGCTAACATGTGAACACGCTGCATCATCACCTGGTTAAATACATAAACAAGAAGCCAGCCGAATTTAGCTGAAAACGTTTTAAAAGCTCTGAGCAGTTAATATTACAAGAAATCACTCTTCAAGTTGGACTTTTTTTTTTTTTTATTTTAAGTGTGAGACACTCCATCTGGTTCTCCTCCGCTTTCCCAGCATCCTCTGCTTCCTTTGCAGTAGCTGGACAGAGACACCCGACACTAACTAGTCAGAGGGGGAAGGTCAGGACAAGGTCAAGGCCACCGTCCAAATATCAGGAGCAGGCGATGATCAACAAGTTTGACGTGTCACAGGGAAAGAGCCTGACCCTCAAAACACACGGATCTGGACTGAGGGATACTTTGTATAAAACAGATTCAATCATGGAACAGTTTGACAAAACTACAATAAATAATATTTTATTCCTACCTCCCTACCTCCTTTCCTACCTGTCGTGTCTGACCATGTAGGTAGCTTAAAGATCGGTCTCCACTCTCCACCACCCTAATTAGGACAGCAGTAATCACTTATTTACATTCGACTAAACTTAAGGTCCATTTACTCGCTTTTTCCAGAGCATTTTCAAACATGTTTAACAGTTTACTCGATTTTCATTGGGATAGATCTGTTGCCTTGCAAGCACAGTAGCCGTTTGATGCTCTCATCTGTGTTGGCTCGAAAGCAAAACCTGTAAAAAGCCAGTAAGTGGACCTTGATTTGGAAATGTTTTGTCAAACCACTACTTCCAAGGTTAAGAATAAACTACTGATTGTTTAATACTGGTTGCTGCTTGAAGCTACAATTTATTAAAAAAATAACGTCCCGCAATCCAAGAAAAGCTTTCCCTTCCTAATCAATCAAGACTGGACACTTACTTACAATTAAAACTGTCTGTTTTCACTGTGTGCACGCTATAGCCTGACTGTGAATGTCTGCTGGGCATAAACTGTAAATTAATATTTAAGCAGTTTTGATGAATAGAGTCGATTCCCTTCAGCAGCTTGCCTCCTGTATATCAACAGTCCAGACTAGGGACTCCTAAACACTAAGTGGGAACCACTGAGTGATGCCGACACGTCTCCAGGACTTGAACCCCTAAAACCCTACTCAAACTTATCAAACAAACGCTTTTAGTTCTGTATTAGAGTTTGCTGAGCGAGCATAAAACCAGCAGAGAATAAAATGTTTAGACTGCAGCTGTCAAAATGTCCATTAAGGCAAGAATTCAAGTTTTTTTGACAAGACAAAGGACAAATTGTGATTCAGCTCAGAGTTGTAATGATCGTTACAGAGCATGTTTATGTGAAAACACTCAGTGATCCACCAACTTTCAGCCAGCTCAGGAAACTACATGAGTTAATGTTGAACATGGTTATAGCTAAAGAGAGCAAATGACTTGGAGCATAAAAAAAGGCCACAATCAATGATAAAAGCACCAGCGAAATGCATGCTGGGAGAGGCTCCAGCCACCATAACCCTCAACAGGATGTGTGGATATAGAATATGGACAGATGAAGCCCACTCTGTCAAGTTTTATTACAATAAGCAAACACCACATGGACAAAAGTAGAACTGAATGTTACACCTGATTCCAAAAGCATGGGTTTTAATCTGCTCCACTCTTCTAGTGAGGCTTTCAAACAAACCCAGCTGTGCTTTGAAGTACTGTAATGTTAGCGTTCAGTTTAAAGGATGAGGCAGGTATTATTCTGTTTCTGTGTGTTTAGCCTGTTTATCAATACTTTGACTTTCCTACCCTGGCTGTAGCATTCGACTTCAAGCTCAAAGTTGTAAATCTTTAAAAATGGCTAACAAATAGTATTTTTGTAGTATTTTCACAAAACAGCTGCTCATTGTAGTTTTCATCAAACAAACAGGAGGAAAATTTGCATGTGTTAGGAACTATTTTCAGCAGCGGATGAATCCACATTTGTTGCTCTAGTGAGTTTTTGGGGCAGCGGAACGTTGTAAGTGGGTCAAACATAATCAAAATGAACTAGTGAGGCTCACCAACACGTTCTCACTCCTGACTTGTCACGTAGTAACGCTTGGTCAAGCCCCTTTGGCATCGCCTTTTAACGACCTGGGTTCAAGTAACTACGTACGTCAGTTAACACGTATGTAAACTAACAAATATATTTTATGTTGACTTTCTGTTTCACACGGGACACAAACTCCGGTCTCCTGGTCCGGGTTTTGTCCCTCCATACACCCCATTACTCACTCAGTCTTTTCTGTTAAATATTCTAACCTACCTTTACCGTCCAAAAACAGATGCTACAGGGCTTCCCCCAATGCGTTGAACTATGACGGTAAAGGGATCCCCAGTGCGTTACAAACTGACGACTATGGCTCTTGACCATGCGTCCATATGTGACAACTTGTGTGAGAACGGGTTGGGCTCACTGATGTGTTTTTAAAAATTTTAGACAACAATGGAGCACTATGGCTGACAGGAAGAAGACATATCACATACTTATACATTTATAATAGAACATGACCAGTCTTAGTACTCGAAATACGTCATAAATAATTTGTTTTTTTGATGTGCAAGCTCCTTAATTGTCAACGACGGACTGCTGAACTTCAACTTAGCAATGAAAAGCTTTAGCCTCCTCTTCACAGATCGATTACCCACGACCCCCCTCTGTTTCTGGGACTTCCTGGTCAGAAAGTCATTTGTCAGTATTAAGGTGGATCATGTCGGGAGCCACCGTAGGTACCAAGGTTAGGACCCAGCAGTTGAGTAAACATCAGTTAGCGTATCACTTTCAGTCCGGCTGCTGGCCTCACCTCAGGGTAAACAGAGGCAGCGTCCACGCTCGCCACTCAGGTATCATACTGTCCCGCGATTTATGCTAAAAAAACCCTCTCATATCTGTCAGACTGACTGAGAAACACACGAGGAGGAGACGCTCGGCGAGCAGACGGATGATGACGGGGTGTTTATGTCTCCGCTCTGTTAATCGTGCTATCTGGTGTCCTGTCTGAGTGGAGGCTTTCACTGCAGGTCAGCCTATGACCTGCTGGACCTGGACCCCACCCCCAAACACCAATATGGGCTAGTGGGTTCAGGAGGCAGACACCATCTCCACATTTAAGAGTAGGCTTAAGGCTTTTCGCTTTGATAAAGCATTTTTTCTTGCCTCTGTCGCCTAGTGCTTGCTCTTGGTGGGAATTGTTGGGTTTCTGTAAATATCATCACAGAGGACGGTCTAAACCTGCTCGATTATGAAAAGCGCTCTGAGAACTGTTGTTGTGATTTGGCACTATATAAATAAAATTGAATTGTAAAGTTTGACACAGGTCCATGTTTGATCCGTTTGTCTGACATGCCAGTATAACTACATTTTGGTGTAGATAAAATAAAATAAAAAAAACATGGCATTTTTGTCACTGATCAAATAAAGTTGCTTGATGTAAAACATTATCTGAAAACATTGTCTAAAACTAACATCATTTTAATTTACATGAGGAATCATCTGATCAAAGGATGAGCGAACAAGATTACGTCTCTGACCAGACATTTTGATCAACACCAAAACAGTACTGATGTTCGATCCTCATGTACGATGAAAATTTAAAACCAGTATTAGGGATTTTTATTGATACGCTTATTGAGACTGCTTAACAATCCAATTCTTTATCGATACCACTATCAATAATTTACTATTATTTGGTGACGGTTATTTGGCAAGACCAGCCCCAAGGGACATCAGGAAGGCCTGCGCGGTATGAGGAAAATATTCAATGTGCGATAATATTGTTATAAAATAAACAAACATTGAAGTGTGCATATTAGCTGTCTGGTTGTTTTTAAATTATTTATTGGGATTAGAATTTAATATTTTAGAATTACAGCTAAATGTTGTTTCTAGAGCAGCGACATTAATGTTTTTAACAGTAAAGTCACTATATATAAACTCAATATCTGACATTACAATAGTGGGTATGCTTAGAAAGAATTAAGAATCTTCTGTATCAGTGCTTTTTCTTCCTCCTCTCTGCTGTTTTTAACTACCTGCAGGTAACGTTACCTGGTAGGAGGAGGAGCGGCTGTTTTGTCTCAGCCAGCAGCTGAGTTTACTTACAACAATGTGCCAGATTTTAAGACTACAGATCAGTCTGTGCTCCAGACAGACAGCTTTCTAGCTGTGCTTGTATAAAACAAACAGGATGACAGACTGAGGATAGACATGATTAAATTAACCCCTTCTACATGTTTATCTTACAAACAGGTGTATTGAAAAAGTAGATAGGGGAATAAAAACAGCTCCATCAAGTCAGTGATGTTTTGCAGCGCAGGTGTTGTGCCGAATTCTGCATGCCTGCCATGAATTGCACAGGCACCTCGTGAGAGGTAACGCTCTTTTATACTGAGAAAAGAGGTGGATGCAAATTTCGGCAGGTAGCCTACAACATCCATTTTGCCGAATTATGCATTGACTTATTAAAAGGTCCTTTTCTGACACTTTGCTGTTCACATTGTTGGAACGCAGAAAATGCCACATATTTTTGCTGAATCTCAAGAAACGGTAGCCTACTTTTACTAAGTGTAATAACATGTTAGCGATTGTTAACGTTCATTAAATCTATGCAGGTCATTTATCAGTATTGATGAACCCACAAAGAATAGTATAGCGTTCTCTCCCTCTCTCTCCCCTCATTTCCTGTCTGTCCTCTATCTAACCTAAATGTCCCAAAAATACATTAAATAAAATAAAAATAAAATCATAATCTGAGTTCAGATGAGTGACACTGTGCTAATGTGGCCTGTTGAAACCCCTCGTCCGCTCTTTATTCTGGTCAGTGACTCAGTTGGGTCAGAAGCTTGTTTTGTTTGTGTATCTGAATTCCCAGCTGGCTCTGAAGTATCAACTCCGTAAAGCCAAACAGGGGAAATGGTCAGAAAGGTTGCAACCTTTCAGCCACCGGGTTCACGTCCAATCAGAAGGTCACCGAGGTCAGATTCAGTGATTCTGAGTCCGTCAATAAATACTCTGTTAGTGAGTTCATCCAAACCTCTCAGGAAGTAAAACTGTCAGGGGAAAAACCTCTTCACACCAAACACTTAGTCTGTTTATGTTCATGTTTTCAAAGGCTTGGCAGCTTTCTCCAACGGCGAGACTGTGATTTCACTTAAACTCAATAGACTCAAGCTAACGTGATTTCATTTTTTAACACAAAGTGATGTGAGTAAATGAACTACATGTTTAAGAGCTGAACCAGTAGATCGATTAAAATGTTTAGTTACTTTTGATTAGTTTGTTAACTACTTATTGATGAATTTGACACAGGATGATTCAAGTTCTCGCTCGAAATAACTTTAAACTGTTACACTAAACCTAGTTTCAGTTTGGGCTAATGACGATGGTTCACTATTTGATGTTTTTCTTTTTGTTTTTTTATTTGAATCATGCATAATACAGCAAACATTAAGATGTGGAATAGCTGGCGATTCGATGAACATGAAAGAAGATCATTTTGTAGTTTTTATAAATAAAAAGAGTCACGCAGACTTCCCTGTTATTGGTCGTTTTCATTCTCAAAATTAGTTTCAGTGTTAAAATCCTGTAATTTTCCAAACCAAAACTTGAGTTCATGAAAATCTGCAGCTGCACTGTTTGGTGAAATCAGGACCTAAAAATCTTTCAGATCATCTTCTAGAGCTGTTCTCCTGAGTTGATGCGAAGCTGTAAACATCACTCTGAGTTATTTGCCGCTGGTCTGTTTTGGCATTGAACTTGGCGTCCCTCCTGCACATCTTTAGTCCACTGTTTGACACTAAACTATCACATTTCCAAAACAGCGGTGACTCTCCGCACGGCCGATGAAATATTCAATGATGCTTGGGTTTCAGCTCTTCACCAGGCTGAATCCTGCGGCTCGTACTGTTGCGTCCCCCGGGTGTCCCCTCTGCAGAGTTTGGACCTCGTCAGTCGGAAGCAGACCCCTGGGAGCCATTCATAATCCGACCTCGAGCTCGCAGGGCAGCGCTCGTTCTCCTGCACTTCTCTGCCAAGTGTTAAAAGAGAGATTCTTAAAAATGGAGCAGCCATATGTACCACACCCGGAGCTTTAAATGAGCTTTTCATCGAGGGGGGGTTCGACTTTTCTCCTCTTACAGCCCAGAGCACTCAGAGCCGAGGCCAGCCGCCTGCTGACAGGTCGGCCATCTTGGTTTTCTGTGGCGGTGTGAGGCATTCTGGGCTGGCGTTTGCAAAGTCTGGATGTTCATTTAACGTTGTTGTTTTTCAAAGTTAATTACTGAAGCATCCTGCGGTATACTGGTACATACTGTTTTTTCGTCATGCGTCAGTCACTCGCTGATACGAGCACCACGGCATCAAACATAATGAGCCAGAAGCTCAGCGTAAAGCGCGGGTATGTTTTATACTGTACACTGTTGGCAAAGGAGGGATGGGCAGTTACAGTAATTATTGTAGTTATTGAGCTTGACTTAGTGAGAGCATATATGAGGAGGGGGGTGTAGGAGGAGACACGGTTTTACCTGCATGGAGAAATTTTTGCCTCCCCCCAAAGAGGTTTTAGCGAGCGCCAAAGGAAAATCACCAGCGCCTTTCAAATATTCTCCGAATGTGTTTTAATAGGCATTTATCAAACAACTGTTAAGCAAGCAGAACATAAACTTAAACATGACGTCTTGGCTCCCAGCAGTCACCTCTCCACCTCTTTTTTTATTTATTTTTTATTTTATTTTAACTAGCGCTGGATTAATAAACCAGCTGTAGCGTTGGTTTGACTTCACCTGAACGCTCCACTACGAAGATGAGCTCGCGCTACTGGGAGAGCAGACTTCCTGTTATTTCTCACAATATAAAAGCCGTTTGTGCTTAAAGTGTGTCGGTATTCACCGGTACTGTCACTTTTACATTTTACCCTTTGGCGTACCGGCATCAGGACTCTCGTCTGCCCTCTTCAAATCAGGCTCTCTGGGCCCTACGTGACGCTCACCCGTTCCCGAGCCTTTCGTGCAGCCGTGTGCATCAAGCTCGTCAAAGTCTCTTTTCGCGAACCAACCAATCACAGCCTGGAGTAGGCGGGACATTAAAAAAAGGATGAGGCACTACAGCAAACTTTGTTGTTATGTATGCACAGTTTTTATTATTGACGAGTTTGTAGGCTACTTTGCAAAAAAAATGACCACGAGTATTTGTCTTACACAATAACTGAAAACAACCCACAAAAATGAAACTAATGTTTTGTCCAACTGGAATTAATATTAGACTACTAATAGTAAGCTATAGTAGCCTGTAGCCTAATATGATCTGAAATTATAATGAATACACAAACATTAGCACTAATCAAACCTTAACCACAGTGGTGCAGGCTGATATCAGAGAAAGGTTTTATTTGTGAAACAGCTGAATCTTAACTAATATTAACTAATAAACTATTTGTAAGCAAATTATCCAAATCAAGTGTAACCTGTAAATATATTATTATACTAACATCACACTTTACTTTTATACCTTTACTCCCCCAGGTTGTGGATTTATTTTGTTTATCAAATGGTCAGAAATTACAAGAAAATACATATATTTCAGTGATAAGGTGACTCATTGCTTTTACTGTACGCGTACCGGCCATGCTTACTGTCGCGCAAAGTCCCCCCCCAAAGGCCCATTCTGAGCGAGAAAAAACCCTTGGAGAGTGTGCATAAGCAGTGATTGGAGTGCAGTGTTTGTCAGACTGTGACTGTTTAATCAGACCACCAACAAGGCTCAACGTAGCGTCGCTGATGGCCGAATAGTTTTTTTAGATTCTCAGAGAGCTTCTTATCTAAACAGTACGGTTACATCTCCCGTGTGCGGCGGGAATCTGCAGGGTTGTAACACAATTTTTCAGCCTACATGGAGCCCTCTATGCAGGTGTTGAACTCTCGCTTATCCCCTTTATTTTTGCAAATGGCATTAGGGGCAGTAGGAGGATTATCTGTCTCATGTGCTGCTGTCGGGATATATTGACAGTTCAGCAAATATGCCAAAAAGTGATTTTTAAAATAATTCACTACTGCTGATTTAAGGAGAGAAACTCAAAATCATGACTATAACCACCAACATACATAGATTGTTTTAATCTCAAGGGAGCACACTGAAAGACTGAGTAAACAGAGGACAATAAACTGAACAACAAAGACTGCGATTATAGTTGCATCAGTAAGAAACCCCTGAAATCCAGTGAGAATATGAATTCCTGCATGTGACTGTGCCAGAGAAGAAAACGTTATCACATTCATCTAAAATCCATCAGTGTTCCTTATGTATGCTGCCATTTGTGTAGAAAAACTGTTAAAATCTAGCTTTTTTGTGAAAAGGTGGATGGAGATGGAGGTATCACGGACGGTAAACTCTGCTGCAGGTGGATGATCTCACACCTACATCTGCCGGCTCAGTTGTAAACTATTTTCGGTGGTGCAGCTGGTTGTGTCAGAGGAAGATGTTTGTTATGAAGGTGAGGACAGGAAGCTGCATTTCTCTCTTGAGCAACACACGCACATACAGTACATACATACAGTACATACTGTACATTTACAGACAGGTGTAATAACGTACGAGCAAAACACAAACTGAAAATAAATGTTGCTGTGAATTATAGGTCCTGCACACGCACCAAGGTGCTCTCAGTTACTGTGTTTGGTTGGAACACGTTGAAGGTAGGTGGAGCTACGATGACAGTTAAGTCAATGTGTGTCCTGGCCCTGATTCAAACTATCAACCGTCATCCGTCGGGTTTCCATCCAAATCTAGAGCAAAGTGTAGCCAAATTTCCAGAAAAGCAGCAAAAGAAAATGTGAATATTAGAAGCTGATGGCTGAAATATGCCATCTCTGTTCAGACACACCTATGAAAATAAGACACAAGCTGTAATAAACCAGAATCCTTCTTTAAGAATAGCTAAAGTATCATGTGCAGCCTGTACAGAACAAAGCTTAATATAAACCACAAACACTAAATGACGTAACAACAGGAAGTGTGTGAGATTTGCTTCACTGAAACGAGAATCAGAGCGCTGCAACGAGGAGCCGGGATAACCATGTGTTCCCAAAATACAGCCTGTAGACTTGAGTGCCTCTGGTTGGGAATGTGAGCTATGGACACCCTCTAAGCCCCGGGACCAGATTCCTACTTAAAATAGCATCCTGGGTGAAGAGAGACGTTCTGAGGCCATGAAGCTGCTTTCTGCAGGAATTTACACTTCAGTTAATTGGCGGTTTCTTCACAGCATTGGTGGACTGAATGGAGACCCAGGAATATCTGTGATATCTGTAAGAGGTAGTGAGGCTCTGACCTTTGACCTGCTGGTCCCTCATAATGTTTGATGATTGGTGACCGAATCTTCTCACCTACAGGCGTTTGATGGCTTAAAAAAAGACTAATGATGTCTAAAATTTCTACCGCAAAAGCAACAAATAACTGTTTAATTAGTGTCTTTTGTCTTTAAAATTAGGATTTTTTTTTTTTTTTTTACATACTGTTCAATATTCGGTGTTCATAAGGTTTCTTAAACTCCAAGGCAGTCGTGGTGCGAAGTAATTTTACAATATTTTAGTTGTAATAGCAGCAATTCAGATTTAAGAAAAAGTAAGATGAATATTGTGATAATATCTGTACATCTGCCCATAGACACCTCTGCAGGTGTGAAGCTTTAACCTGCAGCCTGTGACACTGTGATAATTGGGGGGAATTACAGTAGTTACTCACAGAAAGCGGTCTGTTCTGGAGGGTTGGGGGGGGCCATAGGAAGTAACCTGTAACTTAAGGTCTACGACCACGCCTGTTAGCCTGAAAGAGCAAAGACAAAACATCATCAACTTCAATCGATTTATAATGCTGAATGTGTCTGTGTGGAAACGTCTCAGTGATGAAGATGAATGAGTCGTGGTGAGAAACGTCACTTTAACAGTGAGTTAACTGGATGATCGTTGCTGCAAACGCTTCCCTCGAGAGAAACTTTGGAGTTTAACAAAAACACTGACTAAGTGAAATGATCTGTGCTACCTGAGAACTAGTAAATTGTCTTTACTTTATACTCACAAGGTACATATCATTAATGAATATATACAATTATGAATTAATAAAAGAATATTAAAAGATCATGTTCACATCAAAAATATCAATGCATGGATGAGAGTAACGTTACCACCAGCTGGTTCACTAGCTTTGCCTGGATGACGGTCAGTTCAAGCCTTATTTTAGGATTAGAGTCGGGGATATTTAGACAATGTGATGTAAACTGGCAGACCTAACATCACAAAACTTAACACAGGAAGCCCCTTGGTCCTGCCGAGCGGCTGAGCATGTTTGTGCTAGGTTGTTTGTTTTAACGTCAACTTATATTTTGGGTTTAGGCCTACAGTTTATCTAACAGAAAAAAGGTAACGGCTTAACACAAAACATGAACTGTATGCTACCACTTAACTACTAGTACAGTTTAAATTAATGAAAACTTACCCAAAATACCAAAGTCTTTGCCTCCAGACCTTCTGTTTTCTATCCAGCATTGACATTAGGCACTTTTCGGCTGAAATTTTGGTGCAAAATTGGTGCAAAAACATGCGAGGTGCCCAGGGTGCATTTGCAGTGCACAAAACGGTCAATGCCTTTTGAAAACAACTGAAAAAAAATAAAACTGTTCCCACTGCAAAAATGATTGCTAGTTCAGTTATGTGTTAGAAAATATTGAAGTCTAAGAAAAATGTTTCAGCGTTCAACCTAATGAGTGGCTGTGGTTTCTCTAAAGTTCATACATTTGTTGTTCTGTTAATATGAGAGAGGGTAGGAGGATTGAAAAACTGGACACTTGACTTAGTTCACAGTCAGTGTTCGTCAGTGTTAAGCACCTGCATGCATACTTTATAATGATGGTTTGAGGAGCTGGCCATCATAGGAAAAATAACAGTTATATCTCAGTAAACATCGCATTCAAGTATAAACAGAAATATTTACTATTCCTTGTATTGAGAACAATGTTTAAGACTTTCTGTTACTAATTACGATGTTTTTATCTCCCTCAGGCACAATTATCAGCCATTGCTTCTGCCTATGAGAACTACAGTAATACAGTTACATATTATAATACTTATATTATAAGTACAACACTTAAGTACAACAAACAAATCTTACTGGAACTAGCAGACCTTCAGTACAGGCAACAATCAGAAACGGGCTCAATACAACCAGTGGTGCGAAAGTAACTAAGTAATATTACAAAAACAATTTTATGGTACTTGTACTTTACCTTAAGTAATTCTATTTTCTGTTACATTATACTTCTAACTATCTCCACTACTAGTGTACATTTCAGACGCAGATGTTGTACTTTTACTGCACTACATACATTTATTTTAAAGCGTTGGTTACTGTTACTTTGCAGACATAGATTAGCAATACAAAATATAAATCGACAAAGTAATTATTATTAAGTCTTATTATTGATTACACTACCCAGCTGTAAGTAAGGTACAATTACTTCCACCTTTACCAGCTGCAACATGAAAGTCATTAACATTACTGCATCACTAATTATAATCAAATAATAAAATTATGATTCTGATTTTAGCCATTCTGCATATAAAAGTACTTAAAAAGTAAGTTTTAAGGACATTATGAGGCCAAAGTTTTGAATGCGGGACTCTTGCGTGTAACAGAGTATTTCTACCCTGTGGTAAAAGAGTTGAGTACTTTGTTCACCACTGTCCACTCACACCCAGTAAATAGACAGAGCCGGAGCCAGTAAATAGACAGAATCACCGCGGGATATTTAACAAGCAGTAAAGAATGAAAACGGCAAAAGAAAAAAGGGACAGAAAAAGGCATATTGTTATATTTAACTCACATCATTTGAAGAGGCAAGTCTCCTTCCCCTCATGGAGGTTTTCTGACCCGTATCCACATCATAATGTCGCTGTACGTGCTGCTTTTTGGCGGTTAGGACTCCAACTACTAGTAGCTAGCCTGAATTTCTAGCTAGCTAACATCCCATAACCGATGTAAGTAACTAGCCCGGTTATTTTAGGTGATAACTTGCTACAGTTTATTTGTTGTGAGGCTAAACTGCAACCGACTCAGCTTCACAGGTGCGACCACTTCCTTTTCTATTTACCAACGGATGTCAACCTCACCTGGCTGCTTCTTCTCCATGATTACCTGAACTGGACGAGTGCAGTACCCTTTTGTGACCGCTCACATTGACTAACGTTTACCGGCCGTTACAACCCAGAGAGGCGCTGTTTCACTAATTTGAAGCATTCAATGAAAAGTTTGGAAAAGATGAAAACAAATGTTGTTTGATAAAAATATATATATATTTATAAATAATTTGTGTTAATAAACTTATTAGGTGCTTCACAAATCCTCTTCTATGAAATCAAATACATTCTCAGGTATTATTTTAGATACTTAACATTTAATACCAAGGCTGCAACGAACAATTCTTTTTTATTAATGTAAGTGTTATGTTGTTGATTAAGTGTTAATTAAGAGTTAATTGTTTGGTTTGTAAAATGTCCAGAAATAGCAGAAACTGTCCGCTGCACAGCATTAATCTATCATTGCTGATTTCAGCACTAGTTAATACAGTAAAATGAATCTTTTTGACATGCATTATTTAGCATGTTGCCACATCATAAAGTTTAGTGAGGAAGATATTTTGGCTTAACTTGGACTCTAATCCCCCACGTTACAAAGGTTAATTTTATTATATATTTGTGCAATATGTTGTTGTTTTTTGTACGAGTTATTATGACTTAATTAATTTAAACCAATAACCAGCAAAGAAAAAACTAAAATAGGAAATTATCTCTAGAGCACCGTCAACTTTATCTATCCATTTATCTATCTATCTATCTATGAGTTGAGGTTGTGAACAGTTTCCTGAGCTCAGAGTGAATCAGAACTGTTATGTCTTTCACAGATGGACAGACACCTGTTGTACTGAGACAATGACCCCCAGTCAGCAGGTCAAAGGTCACAGGGAAGCACAAACACTGGCCCACTTCAGAAAAGTACAGATAGATATGCATCCTTTTTATACACAGTGAACTCACTTATGATTGAGTTAAAGTTTGTCTTTGCGGAGTCTCTCACCACATCAACAGAATGCAAGAGGACAACAAGGAAAATATGAACCATTCACACCACACACCATACACTAAGTATTTTTCTCATCAATTATTACCTTGGAACAGTACATTAAGAGTATGAAGATTCATCAGCAACAGTTTTTGATAATCGATTAAACAATTGAACTTTATTTATATAATTAAGTTGTTGAGAGTTAATTTATTGATCAAAAACACTAAATATTATCTGGCTTTAAATTAAAAAATGTGAGAATTTTCAGTACTTCTGTGTTTTATATCCGTGTAAACTGAATATCTTTAGAGTGCAGACGTTTTGGAGACATCATTTTGGGCTCTGGTGATGGGTATTTCTCAATATTTCAGCCATTTTATAGATTTAGAAAATTGCTTCTTTGAGTAATGGTGCAGCACAGGTATGTCAATGTTAAACTGAGGGCTTTGTAGGTAATTACATAAAGCTAAATCCAAAAAATACCGGAGAATCTGAAAAAGTCCAGTGGAGAGCAGATGACTGCAGGATAAACATAAAAAAGTGAATGATGACGTCCTGAAGTCGAACCAACACTGTAAACCGTAAATCGTGGACTTAAGTGCACACATACAGAGCTGCAGTGTCAGCAGTCCAAACACTGGTGGAGCATCTGGAAACTTCATCCACCTTCACCTCTGACACTGCTTCCACCCTCCACCCCCTGCAGGCTGCAGGCTGGGATACTGCAGGGTGGAGGACCTAGAGGGGACAGCAGCCAGCCTGAGGACCTGAGGGAAGTGTCCGTGGGGGAAACTCCCACGGGGACAAACGATCCTGCCATGTTACCGAACAGGACGCCGTGACCTGGAAGTCTTGTTTTCTACATTAGACTCAATATGGTAGACCAATCTCTCAACAGCCGCCCTGGGAACCCAAAACACTGGCAAAGTACGAGGGAAAGGGTACTGCATGATGACGACAACCAAAATACTGGAGGAAAGCTCTAATTTTATACTTTAATGATGCTGACATGAAGTTAACACGACATTAAACTAGAATCAGAAAGTGGAAACACAATGAGCCTGGATTCGAAACATAACCTGCAGCAAACACCAAGCAATAATGTGCTAGTTTGACATGGTTGTTTCCACCGGTTTAAGTTTTTTAAAGCATGAAAGCACGATGATTTTTGCTTTAGCTTTAAAAAGGAAAGTCTTTGTGTCTTCTTACATTAAATCATTTATATGACACACATGACACTTCTTTTCTCTTTTCTTTGTCTACTGATAAAGTTTTACTTCCTCCCCCCTGCTAAGACATTTGTAAATGTCCAGCCTTTCCATCATTTCCATTATCCAAAGAGCCTTTTATTCATTGTTCTGTTACATCTGACCAAACATCAAAACATCTTGTCCTCCTCTATCTTTATGGCCTACGTGTTGTTAAGATGCTCCACATTTATGGAGTCCTCCATGTTCTCATTATCAGTTGTCACTCAGTAATGTTTTCGGTCATTTCCCAAAGCTTGTGATTGCAGGTGAGGGTTTAACTGTTGGATCATCAACTAGTAAATCAAGAGCTTCTCCTTCAGGCTCAGCTGCTTGTTCACAGTCAAGTCCATCAGCTGTATTACTGCTGGTGGTTCAGCTGTTCCACAAAGAGAGACTGTCGCTTCCGTCTAACAAATAGCCACATTTTAGGACATGTAAGTAGGGCTGGGCGATATGGCTAAAAATGTTATCACGATGAAAACATTTCATAGCATTCGACATGAATATAGATATGTAATTCATAATCAGAACGATAAATGTCAAATCATTATTTCTTTCAAGTTTATAGGCTAATTTTTGCCCTTGAATGAAAATTGAAGGGCCATATTGTTGTGGTGAAACTAGAACACACCTGATGCCAAACAGGGGATCACTTTACATATCTGAGGTAGAACATTCAAAACAATTATGATAAAAACTCAAAAAGTATGATCAGTAACTTTTTTCAGTCCCTTTTCCTCAACAAAATGACCACCTTAATAGAAAAATTAAAGCCCTCCTCCAGTGTATTTTGACATTTCTATGATATTTCATATTTTTCTGAGTCATTTCCTTACAATGTTGATTAGCCACATAGTTCGCCAGATATTTTTTGACAAATGGCTTAATTTTGTGCTCGAAGTTGCAAAAGTTGCTTAGTTGTTAAAACGGGGTTGTGACGTATGACTATAGTAATTCCATAATAGTAAGTCATACGTCATGCCTCGTTAAAAAACTGTCACGCCGTCACGCCTCATTAAGTCAGAGCATCAAACCGATAAACATCGTTGTGATCTAGCTAACCAATTTATCATGTCATTTACTTAGAACTTACAGCAGGTATGTCTCTCTGTGTCTGATTGTTGGTTTGTCTTTCTAGTTTAGTTAGCTACGTTAACTAAGTTGTAGTTAGCCAGCACATTAGTTTCTATCAGGGGTCAGTAATAGCTACTCCTGCCAGACAGTAAAGTGTACTAAACTTTACAGTGTAGTGATGTTAACACAGCATAACGTTAGTGAACCCTCCAGCTGGTCAGTTTTTGGTTGTCATGGTAATGTATTATGTCCGACTAAGTTTGAGAAAGAACATTAACCAAAAACGGCAGTTAAAACTGGCGGGAGGGGGGCTTTAACGGACGGTCAAATTCTTGAAAATTTATGTCATTTTACCTACGAATTCTGTGCAAATTAAGACTTTTTTAAAATTAGAAAACACGGTTGACAGAGCAGGTCTTCAGATGTACATTGCCACACCACCATCCTTGCACATTCCCTCTACTAACTAACATTTTTGCACTATTACTTGCATATTACACATATATTGCACATATTGTACATATTTTTGTGTGTATATGTGTGTATACAGTATAAATTCAGGTATCGAGGTAGTTTATTTATCATTATACAACATAAGATTATACAACGAAAAGAAACTTTGTAGTCGCTTGATGCTTCACACACACACAGAACTTAACAGATAAACATCTGCATTTTAAAATATGGTAACATATTTACAGTTGCATATATACATACACATATACACCCAAAACATTTATGTAAATGTTAACAGCAGCAACAGGATGATAATATTAGGACTTTAATCTTCATAAAAATAGTCTGATATTTGTGAAACAGTGTCCACTTTGACTCAGTTTGAGTACCAAGCATCATCCATGTAAATATATATTTTTGCATATACATAACTCTATATCTTCCTTTAGTTGTCCTTTTAAATACTTAATTATTCAATTTTATTGATTGATTCTATTCTAATTTTAACCACTTGGAAAACTCTAGCTATTTGTCCCTATTTCCAGGAAAAATGCCCAAAATGAATCAGTAAATATTTGAATACTTGTTTATACATATTCTTTTTCTGTGTGTGTGGAGATGGCTACAGCTGTATTTCATTATGCAATAATGTATTTTATAATGACAATAAAGCTGAACCCTGAACCTTGAATTCTACCGCTCTCACTCTCTCACCCCCATCGAGGCAGATGGCCGCCCACCCTGAGCCCACGGTTCTGCTCGAGGTTTCTGCCTCTTAAAAGGAAGTTTTTCCTTGCCTCTGTCGCCTAGTGCTGCTCTTGGTGGGAACTGTTGGGTTTATGTAAATAATATCCCAGAGTACAGTCTAGACCTGCTCTTTTATGAAAATATGCAAATACTAAAATCCTTCCAGACACAGAAAATCTCAATACAGTGAAGCTCAGTTCAGAGGTAGCCTTTTAAGCCTTAAAAGAAGTTTATTTGGTGAAACTGTCTAACTTTCATCAGAGTAATCCAGTAGTTCAAACTTTTTTTTGTAACGCCCCACTTCAGGTGCCGAAAAAAGCTCAAGCCCCACCAACTCTGGTAAAAAAAAAAATAATTTATCATTAACAATTGATATAAAATAATGGCCTGACCCCCAGTTTGAGAACCACTGGACTAATCTAAGACTGGCCTGTAGAGTTAGGCCAATCCAAAACACCTTTGTGAAATCGGACCCTGACTGTTATATACACTTTAACCTGCCAGCCAATCAGAAAGTGGTAGTTTTTTCTGTGCTATGGAATAAACTGTTCAATTTCCCTTCGAAATGTAGCAGACTAAAATAGAAAGTTTGACAAAATGGCAGGAGTCAAGTACCAGCGCTTCGGTCCATGTACACACATAAGCAGCATCAACTAATTCTTGGGGAATTCAGTCGTTTTGTGCCACAAACTGCTCTTTTTATTAGCACATCAGTGATTGTGTTTGTCTTGCTGTTTGACAGTAATCACCTTTATGCTGAGGAAGAAGAAATCTGGAGAAACCTGAATCATTGTAGCTTTCGATCCCAGTCTAAGCACACCTGAGCATACAGTCTGATTCTCCACGCCCACTCAGGTTACCTTGTCCTGGCACCCTGCTGCAGCCGGGCCCGGCCCGTGGCTCCCTGGGGTGCAGTGAACGTGAGCTTCAGCCGGTTTGATATTAAACCTGATACTGGCTGGTGGTCGTAACATTCAGTGTTTATATAAAAACGGCCAGCAGAACCAAGGCTGCGAAAGACATCAAGCTGTATCAAGTCCACCTGTTAGCAGACGAGAGAGGATTTCCTTCTCTCAGTCTGGAGTTTATGTTTGTGTATAATGTTCTGGGCAGGTTCAAGCTAGTGAAGGTGTTTTGAGGTTGACACCAGCCTTTATTTAGCCAGGATGAATATGTTCTTTGAGGTTTCTGTTTTCTTTTTCTTGTTTGTCATTACCAAAATGGTCGCTTTCTTATGTTGGACAAACCAAATCAGAACTAACTTTTAGTGACTGAAGAAATAGGGAAGAGGAAATGTTAAAGGCATTGAACCTAATTATAAACAGAAAAGGAAGAAAAAGATATTACTCATGGAGCCAGCTATCACTCAGCTTGAACCCAGCTGTCCTTGCTTGTGTGTATTTTTGTTCTGGGTCTGTTTTTCCTGGTTTGGACCTCTTAGTTCCAATGAAGGTAAATCTTTACTATTACAATTATATTTCAGACAACAGTGTTCTTCTAGCTTTCTGTTACCACAGGACACAAAGCAGCTCCATGAAGAAATGGTTTTCCCAATTTGCTTACTGTTGCTTACAACTGTTCTGTGCAGAGCCCTGACCTCCACCCCATCCAAAACCTTTGGGATGAACTTGACCATCGACTGTGAGCCAGACCTGAACACCAAACATCAGTGTTGTCCAACAAAGACTGAAACCAGAAGAGTCGTATTACACATGGGTGCAATTTTCAGCTGTCCACATACTTTTGGCTATGAACTGTATGATACAAATGTAGCGTGAAGCACTGGAGAGCTATAATCTGTTAGTGACTAGTGGATGATTCTTGATTCTTAAAGGTAGAAAGTTGTCCAGATATTGCAAAAAAATTCTGTATTCCAGCAGTAGGGCCAGTTCTCACAGCTTCTTCTTCTCTTTCATCATTTGGACTCCACTCTCTCTCTCTCTCTCTCTCTCTCAGATAGCCTGATGGGTTTGTTCCTGCTGTTCTTGGTTGCTTCGAGCCGGGGACCCCCCACCCTGCCCTGGCTGTGTGCCGGGCTGCAGAGGGCAGGACGGCGCCTCCACTACTTAGAGGGCGAAATTCGCTGGGTTCACAGCTTCGTCTGTAAGTGGAAAATGGGATTATATCCTGCGGTTTGTCTAAATCCACTGACCCAGGGAAAAGAAAAGCTCTCACTGGGGTTTTCTGAGGCTGATGTCTGATTAAGAGCCATTACAGAACATTTGAGGTATTCAGCTGGCCAGCAACAGGCACTGACTGCAGCAGGTGGAGCTTTATGAGGCTGAAACTCAAACATTTTAATGATATAAACAGTTGAAAGTATCAATGAACTAAAATCTGAAAAGACATTGAAAAATGCTTTAATTGTAAAAAAAAAATAAATAAAAAAAATAAGGAAGAATCTTGACTTGATAAACATATATTCAATATAAAGTAAATTCCTTTCACCTTAGTATTGAACATGTTACCATGCTAACATTTTAGCTTGCTGCTGTATGTTCGGGTATGTATGTTCAGCTGGCTGCATTTTGGCACCTTGTGTTAAGACCACATCCTAATTTTTATTGTTCAGAGCTGAAAGTTCATCTCACTTTGATTTTCTTCCTGTCCAGTCGTGTTGCTGTCTTTCACAGTTATTACAATAAACAACTGTAAAACTAAAAGGAAAGGAGCTTCACATTTAGCAAAAGCTCTCTTTGAATATCACAATTTGATCTATCAGGTCCAATACATGATTAAAAATCATGATGAGTTGCATCAAGATAATACTTAGGTTATTATCATGTGTGTATCATCATCTACAAAGGATACATGTCCTCTGTTTACGTAGGTAATCGTGATGATCAGCGATTTTGGGATTGCCGAGTAACCGCAACAGGAAGTTTTTGTTTGTATAGCAGGGCCAAAGACGCAGGATGGTCATGTCCGTTGGTTGGGCCACCACTTTGGTCTACACTGAAATGGCTCAAGAAACATCAGATGGATCGCCATGAAAGACGGGGTTAAAATGTGTGACTTTTAGTGATATTTCTCAAAAACCTTTGGATGGATTGACATAATAGTTTTTACAGACCGCCATTGTTCCCAAACGATGTATCCTGTTGACTTTTCATGCAGCGCCATAATCAGGTCAATGTTTCACTTTTTTAATACTTTGGTTTATCCCCAAATACCTGCAAAACAAAGACATTCCGGCCATCAGCCCCAGCTGTACTGTGTTTAATGCTAGGAAATGTTCACACTCTAAACAAAGGCGGTGAACACAGTAAATATACATTTTAATCAGCATGTTAGCATACTGACATTAGCATTTAGCTTATATCACCATTGTGCATAAGTACAGCCTCACAGAGCTGCTAGCATATCTGTGGAATTTTCAAAATAAAGGCAATCTAATATACAAAGATATATACTGTTTACAAACATTTTATTTTGAATGTGCTCAAAAATTTGATGAAACATTTACCCTGTAACACAAAATGTGCTGCTACAATACATATTGTCTGACATTTCCTGTGTCAAGCACCTTGCATTAGCTTAAGGTCAGATACTTGCAGCATTTGCGGCCCCAGTGGGAATCAAACCCTCAACCTCAGCAGTCAGAGTGCTTTGCTCTGCCTGTCGAGCTGCACAGGACACTTGATCCCGGTCATATCGGAGGGTTTAAATGGGTTTAAATGAGGGCTCAGGGGAGTGGTGAGGGGGTGAGGAGGGGTGTGGTGGGGGTGAGAGAGGAGATGAATGGCTGCCGTTGGGAACAGCAGTGAGGCATTCTGGGAACTGGTCATGCTGAGGCCTTCCTTATGGCTCTCTATGAGAAATGGAGAGAGTGTGACAGGAGCCAAATGGAGCTGACAGCCAACTGGTTTGACTTCCTCTGCCATCCACACACACACACACACACACACACACACACACACACACACACACACACACACACACACACACACACACACACACACACACACACACAGCCTCATCTCATCAAATCTCTTTTTTTTTTTTTACTTTTCTATAATTTTGTTTTGGAAAAACACGAGATCGTGTTTCGTCTCTCTGAGAGCCACCAGCGCTCTCCAACTTTCATGTGTCTGTCCTGCTCCGACCCTCCGCTACTTAAAGACCTTTGTTTGGCCGCTGAGGGGCCTGAGGGCAGATTTTGGCAGGCAGGCAGGTGCTGATAGGGACAAACTCCATAACGCAGAGTGAACCGTGTGCCAAGAGGCTAATGGCAGCCTGAAAAAAAACAACACAAAACCCAGAGGAACAGAGTGTGTTTGAGCGCCGGTTCTGCCTGTGGAAAATATCCTCTGGACGCCGTTGTTCTTCAGAAGACTGATGAGCTCATGTGGGAGGGAAGTTTCCTCTCTGGACAGCAGTCACAGGTTAAAACCAGAATAACGGGCTGTTATTACTGCGTCCTATCAGCTTTCACCGTACAGAACATCATTACAGTTCTGAAAGCATCGGCTTGTTTACAACTCTGTATGACAAAACAAAACATATACATATAAGTTGAAGTAGATGGGAATTGTTTTTTAATGTGGTATCGCATTGGGTACCAAGAACCATGGAATTTCACTGGTATTGGTATTGACTATTTAATTTCTGGTATCGTGACATCCCTAAATAAAACAACTAAAATCCAAAATCCTTTCAGAGGGGCAACCCTGTGACAAAACTGGATCCGTGGTCTAACTTGTGTCACTTCAGGGGTCTTTGACATGAACCACTGCTGTAGACCAAAACAAGAAAACCATTTGTGACGATGCCTTGTACTACACGTGTACAAGCTAAAACTAAGTTCACTTTATAACTACAAAAGGTCGACTCATCAGGACAATTAAAAACCGAAATCAGTTTGCAGAGAGATTTAACGATTACTAACGTGCAATGGAGTAGTAGTGGTAGTGATAGTGGTTTGTGGAAATATGCATCCTCCCTACCGAAGAGTTTCACACAAGTACAGCTTTGGACAAATGTCTTGGCTGTCAATCGGGTTGGAAACTTTAAATAAGACAAATAAAAAGCTGAATTTATCAGTATTGAAAAGCGCCCTTAGTCGATTCCAAGCACTCAGAGGTTTTCCTGCTACAACCTTACTTGGTCTGATATGACCAGTCGTATAATCTAGATTATCATTTGATCCATCACTGCAGGTGCAGTCTCCTCCAAAATATCTTCAGTTGGTTCATTTTGAGATAGTTTTCTAAATTCCCAGCCCATTCCTTCTGCTGCTGGTTTATTTGCTGTTAACAGCAGTTTGTGTCTCCATTTGTGAGTCTTCGGGATGTAAAATTCTTCATGGTGCACATGTTGAAACCTAATCGCTGTTCGTTCCTGGGGGCCTCCCTCGCCCCTCACGGCTCAGCGTTTATAGCCAGCGTGCTACAGTTACAGCGCTGAGGCCGAAGCTAGACAGCTCTTTACTGCAGCCAACCCCAGCATTCCTCTGCTTTTGTCACAGCCACGCTCCACTCTGCTGCTCCACGCTGAGGAAACAGAAGAAGAAGAAGAAGAAGAAGAAGGCAGGAAGCTGGAGGATGTCAGGAGCTGGATCAGACTAGGGTTCAGTTTCCATGACTGAGGACATTCTTCAGCCGTGTAAAAGATTATAAACAGCTCTGCTGACTTGCACGGCCAGTTCGCTGAGATATGAGGGCAACACGTTGTGCACCACGTTCTACATTTTAGGCCCTTAAATTTAACCCAGCTGACGTGTTGGCAAGGCCATCATTACGATACAGTATGTTGTGCAGCCAAGCATTATTAAACTCACAGAACTTTGTTTTATATTCCAGTGGAGATCAGGAGATAAGTTTCCAAAGATACCAAACATGAATTTTGGGGAAATGTTTTTAAGATTTCCATTTGCGTTTTACGACCCATATTTATTGTTAGGCCGAGACCTCTACAGGCCGCATGACGGTAGCAAAGGTGTAAGTCAGGTGATGTAGGACAAAAGGTCCATGTACTGAGGTGGTTTAAGGTAAATAACATAATGTAGTTGACTCATGTAATATACTTATTTTAACCCAAACAACAATATTTACCTAAGCCTGTCGCTGGACTGGTACTTTTGTATATGTCTATGAAGCCAAAGGTAAAGTGGAGTTATTTGAAGTTTAAAGTTATATAATGTTACATACATGAATTATATCATGTAATGTACTTATTTTAACCCAAACCATGATCTTTTCCTAAACCTAACCAAACTGCGACCATTAGGAAATCTTAACCACATATTGAAAAGGTGTTTCACAAACACTGAAAAGTACTATGTGGGTCAAATACTGACTGTTTCTTTGTCATAGTGTCAGTATTTGAAGCCCTGGGATGAGAACGTGTTGTGTGATATAGAACCACAGAGATATCTGTATGCTATCTATACAGCTCTATATAAAGAGTGTGTGGCATTCGCTCCACTCTGCTGCTATACATATATGTATATATATATACTGTATGAAGCTCTTGAAAATGCATCACTTCCGAGAACACTTTCTCTTATAACACTCTAACATGCACTTCCTGTGCTCTTCTTCTTCTTCTCTCACCTTGCAATTCTCTTGTATTGATTGCACTTTTTTGTTAACTCCTACTTCTTTCCCTAGGTATTTACCCCTCTGGGGCCCTATGTGCTATTATCTCTAACTAGTGTTTATTGCTGCTCTTACTAGAATGCATTGCCACTTGTAGATCTCTTGCTGTATTGATACTTTGTGGATGCTTGTATGTTTTTCCTCAAATGTAAGTCGCTTTGGATAAAAGTGTCAAATGAGTAAATGCAAGTGTAATGTAGATATATGTATATGTACTCCGTATGTAATGTTAGATAATTTCTGTTTGTCATCAGGACTTGTTTTGCAAAGTAAACATTTGGACACAAACAAGCAAACCAATAGCATCAGCAGACAATTTGGATTCAGTGCATGCAGACCTGTGAAATGACAAACAAATATATATATATATCCCCAAACGAACCTTCTGGTAGGGTTTTGAATCCCGGTGGACACTTTGACACTTTTGCTGCTTTGGATGGAGATGGCCGATGTGACGTCAAAGTGTCAAACAGGAAAGCAGTGTGGGGGGTTTGGAGGTGTCATGATTCCTAACTGCAGCAATTCAGAAGCAGTTTCACTCGTGTCAGACACTCAGCAGAGGAAATACTTTCCTTCACTTCTGCCAAATTGGTTATTTTCTACAAATTAAAGGAAGAGAGAAATATAACAAATACAGATGCTTCCATTCAGGCTCACTGAATGATTTGATGAGCAAGAAATATGACGTGAATCAAATGCTGTAGTCTTTACAGTGAACAGATCTGAACCCAACTCTTCACCAGCATTATCATCAATATCTAATCATCAATATCATCCCTTCACACACCAGGAGGATCTATGACAAGGAGCACTAAAGTTTTTCCTTTAATTTAACAACTCTCGCACCACGGCCATTTCCAAAAACAACACTAATTTACAATTCATTTCAGTAATGCTACTCATCTTACCTGAGAGTGGATTTTCTTTGTCAAGTGATTCGTCACTGATTATATTTGTCAAACATCTGCTGGTTACAGCTTTATAAATGTGTGTGAAGAATTGAGTTCTTTCATCTCTCAGTTGAATGTTTATTTGGTTGTTATAGACAATACTGATCAATTTCTACATTTAGTCTCTGTCATTTTGTCTCATTTATACTCTTTATATTGTGGTTTTGTTAGTAATTTAACATTTGGTTTTTTTTGTATTGCATTATACTTTATTTCAACTTGTGCTTTTTCCCTTGTAAAAGAGTCTGTCTCTGATTGGGACTCATTGGGTCTACTGTTATAATAAAGGTTAAAATAAAATATATCATGCTGAGCTCTAGTAAACTGTGATGGACATTTCTGATCATATAAACGATTGATCAAATCCTTAAACTCCTTATTTAAAATGATAATGACAGTTGCAGCACTATAGTCACACCTGTCTTCCAGTTCATTAACTGTAATATTTAGTTTTCTGTACTTATTTTTGATAATTAAGTTTTCCTTTTTTTTCTAGAAATAAATGAGAGTCAGTATAAGAAGACAGGATAATGCTGCACTGTAGTATGAAGAAGAAACCACTTAATTCAAGAAAAGTTCGGAGGAAGAATAATATGTAGGACTGAATAAAGTAATAAAATTTAAAGTGAAATTTCCACATTCCCAGCCGTCCTCTTCAGTCCCGAACATCTCTGTGGAAGTTTGGTGGACAAAAAGTTTTTCTAAACACTTCAGGAATGTTTCGTGTAACTGTCAACGCTCAGCTCATCAAATGGTCCTGTGGAGGCGTTGATGTCCGACAGATACTTCACCATTTGTACAGAAGAAGAATGTAACAAAGTGTGTGGACCACCAGGACGGAGAGGACAGGACACCTCTGAGCCGTCGTTAGGCTCTGACGTCCAGAGGCCGGTCCAGCCTCGGCACTGCTGCAGGCCTGAATCTGGGTCTGTGTTTGGGGCTGTTCTCAGCTGCTGGTCCCGTCAGAGCCGCCGACCGCCGGGCAACCTCATGCAGTGTGTTCTCCCCCCGGGAGCTCAGCTGGAAGTCTGAGAGGACGCAGAGAATCAAACGGCCGGAGATGATGGTAAACACTGAGCTTCTGTGATCTTAGCTGAGGTCTGCTGATGTCCTGCAGGGCAGAGCAGGAGGGGGGACAATGAGTCTGCAGGGACCAGACCAGATGACCAGTCACCTCTAAAAAAGGGTGTAAGGACAAAACAACCCTGTAATTAAGTTTATATATTATGAATATGTTTTCCCAAGCACGTTGTGCCAATTGCTGAGACAGCGTTTTACTGAAGCGTTCATGTTCGGTAACAGTTGCATTGATGTGGGTGGGGTGGACAGTGGGCTTTCAGAGTGCAAGACACCAGAGACCCGGGTTCAAATCCAGAGTCGTGTGTGGTCAGGTACAAGCTAGTAACGCTGTTCAGTACATTTACGGACCAAACTTTAAAACAGAATCCTCAAATTGAACTGAACAAATCAGTAACTTTGAGCGGCGAGAGTGCTGTCGTTAGCTCAGCCGTGATCCCTAACGCGTTACTTCCTGGTTATTATCAAATATCGTTAGACAGGCTTCTATAGGCTGGTTTTGACAATCATAATCAGCGCAAAATGCCTCCGCTGTGATGTTCTCACTTATCTTAGAAGCAAAGTTTTTACCTATTAAGTGACAACAAATCTCTGAACTGCACTGAACAAAAAGATTCATTATTTCCACCTGTTGAGCCATAAAAGCACAATATAATTCAGGAATAGATTGTGGTTTTTTTTTTCACAATTAAATGTTAACAAGCCCTTTATGATTCAAGTAACAGTGGACTACATACATAACATTTCCCTGAACTTAACCAAGAGCTGCGAGTGCCTAAACACAACCATAAAAAAGTTAAATAATGCTGCAATGCTGTTGTGATGAGCAGATGTTTGAGATTTTGGTGGAAAACATTAAATATGTTGTCAATGAACACTTCACTGATATATTCAGTATTACCTTAATTAACGTTTCCCTATCATATTGATAAAGATGGTATTCATATTTAACGTTGCACTTGAGTTGGATATGAAAGTAAGATCTCATGTCGTGGAAAGTACAGTGCGCTTGCAATAATTTTTTAATTATGTTATATTTTGTCCATGCAGTATTATTTAATGTAGTTGAACTATTTTGGTCTGTTCTGTGCACACACCATGTAGGCTTCTTCCTGTCTGTCCGTCCTGGGAGAACAATCTCACCTCTGTTGTTGTTCCTGAGCTTTCTTTCGATGGTCTAAGGTCAGAGCGTGTTATATGCAGATTGTAAATCCCCAGATTGCAAATTGTCAATGGTGATATTGGGTTATATAAATAAAAACATGACTTGACTAGACTGTACTTAAATGCAATGTGTATGTACTTTCTTCCATACTTTTTCTGTTACTTTATACTTATACTCTATTATGATTCAACGGGAAATATTGTACTTTTACTGCACTTTGTTTATTAATTTATTTTAAAGACACGTTAAAACTGCATGTAACTGAGACATTTATGGACTGCCTCAGGTGAGCTAGTTTCAGTCCATTTCTTTTTTCTGTTTATTTTTAAATTGTGCCTGGTGTGCCATCTCGGCCAGGCCTCACTCGGAAAAATGACTTCAGCCTCAAGGGACTTCCTGGTTAAATAAAGATTAAATTAACTAAGTATATTTCGATGCTAATTTAAGTACAATTTTGAGTGCACTTCTTCCACCGCTGGTGAGAGCTCACAAGAACTGTGTCAACTCTCTAAGAAGCTTCAGTCTGCCGCTGTGACCGCGGGGCTGAAAGGTGAACGACGTGGATGTTTAACGTGTGAAGAGAAGCAGCAGCAGTGTGTTGACTCAGACTGTGGAGGCTCCTCAGGCCTGCAGGTTAAAGGGTGACAGACCACACAGAGAGGCCGGCCACTTCATGACCACACACTCTGACATGACAAAAACGCACAAACATTCAGTGTAATCTGAGTGTTATTAGTCTGTGAGGGATTACTGTTCATCACACATGCTGTGTGTTTACTGCTACCACTTACTCTCAACACAGATACACAGAAAACATCCTCAGGCCTCCTTCAAACAACTCACTGGATTATGAGTTTGTTGCTGGTGTGATGAAAATGAACATCATGTGATATTCCTGTAAAAATATGTCACTTTCAGGCCACCGTAGATGAATTGTGGGTTTGTAAACATTGATGATAGGCAACTGCTTTGTTTTAAAAGATGGGATCAAATAAATTTGATCATTGCATCTTTTCTGGTGCTATAACCATCAGTTAATTGATCCTCTAGTCTGTATTTCATCTCAAATGTAAAAATTACTGCTTTTCTTGTTGTAATATGCGTTGAAAATTATATTTTTAAAATCAGACAAAAGTGTAATGATGTCTTGTTGGATCTCGGGTAAAAATGAGGATTTGTCACAATTATTTATCATTAAAACAATTGAAAATCATTGTTTCTAACACTTATAATCTTTAGCCTGTATTTGTTTCTCACTGAATCACAAGAAAAACTATAGCCTACTTTAACAAATCAAAAATTGTATATATTATATATTTGCACATTAACATCAGTTCATATGGATTTATGGTTTTATTAAAACATTTTTCTGATCATTTCATTCTTTAGCCTACATTATTATTTATATTATTACTTGTTAGCTAGCCATCTATAGTAGGCTATATAAACATCACTGCTGTTTTGCTAATACGTCTAAATGAATGCTTGCTAATAGCTTTTATTGGTTTAGCCTATATATATTTAAAGTATCTATTACTCTCAATTATAATCTAAAGTTTATCTTACATTATGTCAGCTTTTCATCTAACTGCGTTTTGTACACTAATGTTAGCGTTAGCATGTTAACATTCTTAAGTGTCTGAGCTAAATGAGACTCTTGGCTGGTTAGGTGGGGTAAAGTTTCTTTTTGGTTACCTGACCTTATTTCTTTATTTAGCACCAAAACAAATTATTAGTATTCAGGTTTTTGGTAATTAATGTATGATGGTAACTGTGTAAAACAGGCTGAAGATGGCTGTTTAAATCAGTTCACACAGCGTGAGACAATGTGAGTGCAATGTCATAGTTTCTATATAATCATTGTCTCCAATGACAAAAACATGTTGACAAACCTAAAATGTAAGTATTGATGCTTATTTTTCAGATGCAGTGTTACACTCTGTACTTGATGTAAAATGTAGTGATATGTTCTTATTTTTATAAATCTGATAAAAATGGGAAATAAGTTAAGTTCCGATTACGGAAGGTCCCATTGCCAATGTGAGGGTGAGTGTGTTTTTAAAGAGTCGTCTTCAAAGGAGGTTTTCAGGGAGGATGACACGACACAGACAGGCCTCCCTGAAACCCTGCACACACACACACACACACACACACACACACACACACACGTCTAGTCTTTCTACAGCAGCTTTGATTTCTCCCATAGAGTTACCAACCGGCCTTTAAATTGATTGACCAAACACTCACCACCACTGAAACACTGAGGAATCCCACTACTGTTACCGCTCAGACCCGCTCATCTCTGCACCACAAACTGATCCCAAATATAACGTACTTTTTTAGCAGCCACCTACACGTCTGAACTATTTGTTTCTGTCTTTTTGTTCCATCTAAATATGAATGCTAGCTGACACCATTATATGCTATTACGTAAAAGCTGTCGTTACCAAGATGGTTTTCAGTGTTGGAAAGTACATTTACTCAAGTACTGTATTTAAGTACAGTTTTGAGGTACTTTTACTATTATTTCCATTTCTACTACAGTACATTTCTACAAATATTGTACTTTTGACTCCACTACATTGACTTAATAACTTTAGATACTACTTACTTGATTACTAGATGTTCAACATGTCAGCAACAACAGAGGCGTGATTAGGTCATTTATAGCAGATCCACAGCAAAATTTATTTAATGAATAATCAAGCTGTTTCCATAAAATTCTACTAAACTGAAAATACAGACATTTTGAAATGATTGTAAATCGAATTCAGAGATAAATGCTTCACTGTGAGAGAAGCATAAGACAAAAAGAGTTTCCTGATGGGTTCGACCGAGATTAGTGAAATAGATATAACCGACATGTTGATATATTATCTGTTCTGGGCACGGAGAAGTGTGATTGTAACAGCAGCAGTTTTAAGTGATGACGTTCAGTCAGTATGATGGTGATCGCCTCTACACATGATATCTGGGTCATCGTCACTATTCCCACAATGTGGAGAAACAGGAGACGCTAATCTGTGCAGGGCTGAAGATCAACGCAGCGTCCAACACAACCTGTCAAAAACAACCTGCTCACTGCGTTAAAAATACACTTGTTAAGTAACTCAAAATCATGTCAAAGCAAAATCATGCCCTTATCTCTTTAATTAGACACTTTTGAATTTGAATCTGTGGTGAAATACCGTAAAAATCAAATCGTTCATGAGTCATTTGTGAACTAGTGTTGGGCAATCAAAATTATACAGGGACAATTCAGTTGTCACTGGAAATGATCAAATTCTTCACGCTTGGATGGTGCGATTGCGTATTTAAAGACACTAAAGGACACAAACAAAAACATGAGTGAGTTGACACTCACTTGAAAGCAGAAAAAAACAACATAAATATGGAGCTTTGAGTTTTGTGATCAGATAGAGTCTGAACTGTCACACAGGAACTCTACACAAATTATCTACATGTGTTGTTAGCAACACGTCCTCATACCTAAATGACAAAATAGTCAATTGTCTCTATTCAGTTAAAGCATCATGGGAAACCCCCCGGCAGTCTAGGCCTATAGCAGCATAACTAAGAGATGGTTCAGGACTCAGCAATTGTAAGTCACTTTGGATAAAAAGCATCAGCTAAATGTAACTTATTGGAGTTGGTGCGCGTTTGCATAAAAGGAATGTAGCTTAATTATCTTCACAGTGTTCTTATTGTAGGTTAACTCTCTATTACGTATTTCATGGACTCTTCATTTATATATCATTATACCTTGGCTATATCATAATATCATTAAGATGTATAGGTACTGCGCATTATATCCATAAATTAATTTGAGCCAGGTAAGTTACTGTGGTAGATTTACGAGAAGCTAATAATCACAAATCTACAAGTTAACAACTTGAATATATTCTCAGACACTGTATTCAAACATTTATGAGAGAAATTCTCTGAAAAATAGTGTTGTTTTTTTTTCCAAGCAAACACATCGCTTCACTTTGCAAGGCTGCAACATCACCTCTGCCGTGTATTATGCATGCAGTGGATAATTATATCAGACTTCACAATCGGATTTAGCAGTGAGGAAATAGGTGAGTTTAGCCCACAACGCATGCACCTTAGAGACTTTGCTGTGGATTGGGTGTATTCAGAAGAAAACACCAGAGTGATTTGAGGACTTTAATTTCAGGGAATTTCTGATGTTTTGTTCTTTTAAATTTTCAGCTAGGTTTTTTTGTTCTCGGTTTATTACCCCCCACCCTGGCTCCGAATTTTTTGGACACGTAAAATAGTCTAAATCTAAATACATGAATAACGTTACACACTACATCTAAGAAACTGTCCCGTTAATAAATTAAAATCTCCTCCCTAAAATCACAGAGGCTGCAGGGCTTGCTGTATGAACATAATGCTGTTGTGTTAAGAATAAGTTAATTTCAGCTGCAACCGCAGTCGAAAAAGTCAGTATGAAATCTAAACATATTTAATCAAGTGTATTAATATCCTACTTGTCATCATTAACACTGAGTACAGATGCGATGTGTAGTACACATCTACAGGGTAACCTCGAGTTAACCAGCGTAAATTGCCATGGCAACAGACCTCGGTTAACACCTATCCACCTTTCGTAGTACGGGCTAGTTGGGAAGTTACACCCGATGTCACAAAGTTACTCCTGAAGTTACCCGGATAAGCCACTTACCTCGCTTCGTAGTACAGGCCACTGGTGCCTACATTACCATGCAACTCAACCATCGACAGTTCAGTCTGAGATTGGGGTATGTTATGCTAGTAGCGGCTAACGTAGCCTGGAACTTCTAGCCTGCAGCAGTGATGAGAAGCGGGGTACAGAGGTCTCCAACACCTGGAAAAAAGCTGATATGAAATCAGTTCCCTTTCAATATTCTTGTCTGCTTGTCTAAAACACATGTTTACATTCTATAAAGACATTTTTTACATTGGTATTAATAAACAGTTGCTGTAATACACAGTATCTTCCTCAGACTGGAGAAAAACAGACTTTAAGGATTTTCCTCCATTATGGTGGTCTGATTAGCCACAGACACCAAACGCCTCACGTGTGTGAAGAATGTGTTTCTGCTATTGCTGGAAATAGTCCGGTTTTTCACCTCCCCCTCCTCTAAGCATCATCATTCATCATTGTTTCATTTCTGCCACATAACACTGCGGCATCCATTTACCCTCCATCCCTCACTGGACCCCACCACGCTATATTTGTCTCTTTAATGAGGAAGGGGCATTCCAAAGGCTTTCTGGGTAATCATAGCGTCTGGCACAAAAAGCATCCTGGGGCTCTCACCGGGCCTCAGCGCCAAACTCGGATTTACTTTCCTCCCATTTCAGAGGGCAACGACATCCTTCAAGCGGGCCTAGTTTGTTCGTCCGATGAAGTTTACAACAAAAAAACGTCCAAACGCTCATGAAAGCAGGAGCAGCGCTGTGACGGGGTTATGGCTCACGTAACGAGGCACTCTCTGGTGTCAGGTACCGGCTGTGAAACGGGGCACCGCTACAGGCTCGGGTGTCCCGTGCTCTGATCAGTAATTGTATTTACCTTGTCTCTGTCTTCCCTCCATTAAGGGCGGTAATGAGGCGAGTTGTGAGCTGAGGAGTTTGCCCACTGATGACGATCCGGAGGATCCTTAATAGACAGCTGTTGGTGCGGTGTAAGAGAAGTCCTGCTGATCTGTTTGACAGCTGTGACCCGGCTCAATGATCATGTCAGACATCAGAAATGAGACATAAAACAGATTTTAATCCAGCAGGGTAAGTTGTATATGTAGTTTTGAGTTTAGAAGATACTAAGTGCAGTATTGAGACAACTACAGCAACTTTCAGAAAGTTGTTGGATTTAAAGTGTGTGCAATTAGGGTGATAATTGTTCTGCGTATACATAGTTTGTATTATACACAAACACATACAGTATTCCCATACATGAATGACAGTGAAGAAGAAGTAGGAAGTGCTTAGTCTTGCCATAATGACAGCCTTTAACTAGGGTTGGGTTTCAGTTGCTGGTTCCATTTGGGATCCAGTTCCCATTTTGCTAAATACCTGGATTCAATAAGCTTTGATCAAACTATATCTGCAGGTTGTTTTGTATTAACAAAGTAGGAATGTAGGAAACATGTAGGTAGCAGGTCTCTCATTTTAAAGGAAGGGAAGGTGCAACTGGAAGCAAACAGATGGGAGTTCTCTCAGGGAAAAACAAAGACATGTCTGAATGACCTCAAAATGTTTTGACTTCAGTGAGAACATTTGAACTTATCCTGAAACTGCTTGACTCCACATAATGAACAGACAAGAGTGAAAAGGGGAGAGGAAAATAACGGAAAGAGCTGGAGCTCCTGGTGAGTCTGAGCTGGGCACTCAGTTTGACGTTGCTAAAAGCCACAGCTGATATCTGTATTTGCTGTTTTCCATGAAGAAAGATTTACATGAATAAAGCAAGACAGAAAATGTATTGAGCTCTGAAGTTTGCCAAAACACAGGTCACCTTCCCTTCAGTACTGTACCTGTGTGAGACTGATGGAGGACTGAAACTGCTGCTGTGCTGCTCTCAGCACAAAGCGGGTGTAGACATAGTCAGAGATTACCCAAACAACCTGTACAGTTATTTTAACTGAATGCCCAACATTGCTATCATACGACCAGCCTTATTTACACGAGCTTTTCAAACATGGAGGATCACGTTTGTTGGAGGATCATGGAGTTGTTGTTGTTCCAAAATAAAAGTAGGTGAAGGCAGCAACTTAGTAACTTAAGTCAATTAAAAAGGTCCCAGATGTTGGACCTCTCCACCACGCTGTGAATACACAAAGACTATGTTTAGTTCTTTTAACTTAAAAACCCAACTACATTTCTGCATAAATTAGCTCAAAGACATAGTCAGAGAACTTTTAGGCCTGTTTATTCATCCCGAACCGTTTGTTATGGTGACTTCTTCTGTACGTACCACATATATTAAAGGAGTGGATTTGTTTCCAGGTGTTGGGGAGTTCAATTGCATATGTGGTAGTTTAAAGTTGTGTGAAGTCTGATATATGTCCTCAAGGGATGTCACCTGAGTCAGCATCGGTTATAGACAACAAGTTTGAAAGAAACAAACAAATCTCATCTCTGCTGCAGGCTCCATGCTTCATGAGCCGCTACTAGCACAACACACCACAATCTGAGACTGAGCTGTCAATGGTTGAGTTGAACTGTGGGTAATGTAGGCGCCAGGTTTGGACACAGAAGATGAATGTGTGGAATAGTAAAGCTGATATCTCGGGTTCTGCTGCATCGATGTGTGATGAGACATATACGTCCACTTCAACCTCCACAAGCCTTTCTTTCCCCTCACTACATAAATGGACCTCTACTTTACTACTTTCATGAGGTGTGGGATACTCCGTTAAGTTTGTGAATATGGGTTTTAAAACAAAGTAATCAGCTAAACAAGATGACGTTAAATCACTATTACAGCAACTGTTGCAATGAATTCTATCAGTATTTCAACAGTTCTACAATGACTATGACAGATGTTGGCCTCATCTTGTAACTGATAACATTTCAAGGTCAAACCTGTTCAGGAAGATATGAGCGTAAATTATGTACTGATCTCTTTCGTGACTTTAGGAACTCATTCATAAACCACAGTAAACATCAGATCCTGAGCAGCGTGCAGTTTGGAGGGGTCTTTGTCTCCCCGCAGGCGTCAGATGATCTGTTTTTGTTCTGTTTAGTGCACCAGCTGTTCTGTCTGAAGCATGAAGACATAAGGCCCGACATGAGCCCAGAACAGGGACGCATCTATTAGACCGGGTCATGTGATGAGTGGCAAGAATTCAAAGTGAGAGGCGACGCCTTCTCTCCCTGTCGAAAGAAGATGCTGCAGCCCCGAGAGCCGAACACGTTCTTTACAAGGTCACTCTCCAGTCTGTTGAATACTGCGGCGGTTACATGATTATTTGGTGGATTTTGGTGACACCATATTAATGTTTGGGAGGGTTATTTTGTCTTGTCGACACTGCTGACTGTTTCGAATAATTCTGGCAGAAATTACATCCTTATTCTTAATCTCGTGTGCCAAAGCTCTAATTGGCACGGCTGTTTTTCCAACCAGAAGACCTGTAATAACCTCGACCAACATGTTCTCATGCCCAAACGACACTGGGAGAACATACAAACTCCACACAGAAAGGCTGTTTTGTTTTCACTCAGACGCTGGTCTCCTGAGCTTGACCCATCCTTATGTAGACTTTCTCGCTCTTTATAGTAAGTCATACAACTTCCTCCTTTGGTACGGTCATACTACATGCAACAGGTCGTGCCACAATAAACGTAAATACGGGTTGTAATAAGTAGCGCTGGACAACGATTCAAATTCTTAATCGCGATTAATTTGTTGTGTGCAAAATTTAATAATGAATTCTAAAGTAGTGTATTGCACACTTAATTTAAATGTACTACTATAAACTCAAAAGTGCAATAACATGTTGTTTGCAAACACTTCCAACAAATAAGGTGCTTTTTACCAGCAGTGTTCCCTTTACACAGAAGCAATAAAATATTTCTTGTAAAACTCAACTTAAACATTAATGTAATCAAATCAAATATTAAACCAAAGCTATTTAACACTGCCAGGGCGTTACCTTTTATCTAGCTTGTTAAAACAAGTAGAGTCCAGAGCCACGGTCAGAACATCATAACAGGCATCTTCCGAGCAACAGGTCAACATTTATAAATCTGTTTTCTTGTGTTTTTTCTAAACAGGTATCAGCAGAAATATTTTTCTTTCATCAGGGAGCAGCAGAAACAGTCTGTGTTCAGTAGCAAGTCTCCCCGTTGTGAGGTGAGGAAGTGTTCGCCTCACACCCACGCCCGCCCGCCGCCGAAGTTGAATTGTCTTGAACTTTTTGTACGCGACGCGGAGCACAAATCATTGGAAGAGAGACTGATCCTCGCTGTTTGTGAGTCTCCAGAATCTATTACTGTTTAGCTAAACAGGACACCAACAGGAGGGAAGTCACATGGCAGAGCCACAAAACAAGATGAAGGCCTATCACGTAAAGTTATGCCTATAATTTTAACTTAAGTTAAATAGGCTACAGCTGTGTAGCGCACAGAAGCCGTTGCCATGGTTACTATCCATAGAGCGCTCTGACTTTTCATCTAGTGCCATCATCAGGTCAACAATTTAATGTGACCAAAACTTTTTTGGTTTATGACCCAGTACCTGCAGAACTAATTACATTTCCTTCAGCCTCAGCTGTACTTTGTGTTTTGTGCTAATTAGAAAATGTTAGTATGCTAACACGCTAAACTAATGATGATGAAGATGATAAACATTATACCTGCTAAACATCATTGTCATTGTGAGCATAGCTTAGCATGCTGATCTTAGCATTTAGCTCAAAGCTGCTGTTTCAGTCTCACAGTATAGTATACAGAACAGCTTCACAGGACCACTAGCATTACTGCAGACCCTGACTGACATGGGGATGTGGGTCAAACCCTCCTCAGAGGCCTATCTGAATGATGTGCGTCAGCCGACCCTCCTCCTGTCGAGGGAAAATCATGCGTCCTAGTTGTTATTTAACCAACAGGCTGAAAAAAGATTTTTTTTAAATAAGGAGGAGAGCGAGAAAGAGTGTGTGTGCAGTCAACAGATGAGTATGTGGACAGAAAGGGAGGTGAAACTGAAACATGACCTTATTTGGTAATTATTTTATGTATTTAATATAATTATCTAGTTCATCAGTGTAACTGGAGTCCCCGCCCACAATTGTCTTGGGTCATGGACATGGTTGAAAGGGCTAGTGAGTGTGAAGCGGGTGAACCTGAATACAAAAGTGAACCTTTGCTTTGATAAATACAGGCTGGAAAAAATATCCAGTGAAATATCTCAACATGTATGCATCAGCACAAACTCTGATACAGGCATTCATGGTACCTAGAGGATGAATCCCAGAAACTACAGTGATCCCCTGACTTTTAATCTAGATCTACCGATAACTTCAGTCCACAAACACAACAAACCACACAACTGTCTGCAGTAAATCTCCTGCTGCGAGGTAATCCAGCCCTGTGTGTGTGTGTGTAAAGTAATCTGCCACCAGTGCGGGACAAAGCAGTCGTTGTAGTGTTGGTGGTTTACAGCAGGCAGCAGGTGTGAAGGCCGACACCTCTCCTGTCAGTCTGCACATTTTGGGTTTATTAAGTGCTTTGTGTGTGTGTGTGTGTCTGTTCTACAGTGAAGTATTTATGAGTCCTGTCTCGTTATTATCTTGTGTGTATCTGTATTTTTATCTCTTTGCTCAGTTAAGTTTTCTTTAAAAATACCTTGACATGACTTCACATCACATATAATAATAATAACACCAAAATATTCATTTATAGATCCGTGTTACAAAGTGCTTCACAAAGGCAGAAAAATAAAACAAGTCGTTAAACCATCAGGTTTAAAAAAAGAAAATTTGAAATTACTCTCCACAAATGTTATAATACAATATAGTATAAATAATACAAATACTATGTGTTTTATTTTCTGTCTTATATTTATTGTACACTGGTTTTAAGTTATTTTCCAACTTCTTTTTCTTTTGTTTGACACCTGTAATTATGTACAAGAAGAAAATAAACCCATCTTTATGCACATTTATCTGCTAAAGGAACCAGTGTACGTGTCACATAACTATGCTGTGAAATATGTAACTAAAATCACTTTATCAGAAGATTTTAATGCATTATGTACAAAAAATACATAATTTGTGTTCATCAAGGGAGCATATTCAGTGCTCTACTATATGTGGGTTATAGACGGGTTTCTGTGCAACGTCATCACCGAGATGCGCGCGAAACCACGCGGCAGAAAGCAGCATATCTAGCAGCAGTGTTGGGCAAATTACTCAGAAATTGTAATGACTTACTTTTTACTTATTACTCATTTAAAAAGTATTAATATTACTTTACTTATTACTGGGTATTAAAAGTAAATAGTCACGTTACCCGTTACGTTACAGTTACTTTCAACCACCGCACCCCGTCCTTAAAAGTGACAGGAAACCTGTTCAGCAGCGCATTTTAGAAATGAATCCACTTTACTGGAACAATAATTAACCTGAGGAGTCAACAAGCAGCCGATATGAAAACACTGCAGCCTCTCAGACCAGAGGATCCTGGATCATATTTAAAAATAATAAAAAAACAAAGCAGGTCCCTTCCGACATTTTAACTGACCGAGTATTCATAACAGCATCAATGAGTCTGATTTTTACAGTACATAACATTTCTTAACGTCACTGGCTGAAATAGAAAAAGCAAAGCAAGTCCTTTTTAAATTAATTGCGTATTCAGAACAGCAACAATGATTTTTATGAAGCATATAACGTATTTAACGCCTCTGTCTGAGATTAAATAAAAGAAACAAATCAAGCAAGCGTCTCGCCTTTTTAACTAACGCTACTGTTTTGCACGTGCATTTATAGGAGAAGTATGAAGTGCTTTTACAAAACACAATACGTTGATTGACGCCACTCTGTCCCGCCGAGTGGATGCATCACTGGCAGTAACGTTAACGTTAGCTGCCGGAGTTTCTTTCTACAGGCTAATTTTCACGTTTCTTAGCAGATGCTTCAATTCAAAATTGTTTACGGAAGACCATGTTCTTTGCACCTCTGACTGTGACACAGTTAGGCCTAACGGCAGTACTTACAGCTGTGGGAAGAACGCCTCTCTCCCTCGTTCTTCCATTAGCCTTTTGGCTAGCTGCTGACTTAAACAACATTACGTCCCATTTCGATGACCTGTGCATGTTCTATTAATTTGCGAAATGAAATCCAACTCTGAATTCAAGAGATGATTCAAGAGATCCAACTCTGAAATGGCACTTTATTATTAAGTCAACAATAATTTACAAAATATGCCTAATCTACGTTGACTACAGTCTTCTGACCGGCTACCAAAGCGCTTTTGCCCTCTGGCTGCGTGCTTCCATTAGTGTTTGTACAAGAAACCGGTCCATGTTTTGTTTTGACATTGTGCCTCCGATTATTTGTTTGTCAAACTTTTTAAGATAGTTGTAAATGTGTAAGTGATGTCCTTTTTTTTCTTTTCTATGTGGATGGTGTGAGTCTATGAAGTTGTGTATGTCCAGAGGTTCTAGCTGGAGAACAACAAAAACAACAAACACACACAACACAGTGTCTGAGTGGAGCTCTGAGCGTCTGTTGACAGCTGCAACGTCCAACACACAGACAGCCGTCCCTATATGTCTGTGTGTGTGCTTATAACGGTGGCAGACAATTAATTTGAACTACTTTATATACAGTTAGCTAGTTTTAACTTCTTCTGGGTGGACGAAAAAACACATACACAAATCTGTTGTCATATTTTGGACTTTAATCTCCAATGTTTTAGTGAAATATTTGATCATTTTACCTTCTCTGGGCCTGAAACTGTTCTTAAAATAAAAAACTTGAGAAGTTAAGATAGGAAATGTTTGTTTTGGTGGAAGTGCAAACAACAAGGATCCAGACGACACATTTCCTAAGAGTAGGTGTCCCGTTTTCTAGATATTGCTCATGAAGTCCTGCAGATACTGAGCTCTGCATGGACGCTCTAGGTGGATAATCAGCAGTGAAGGGTGGAGCAGTAACATAGATGGATGTATTGCAGCATCCGGCCTCTGTCGGGCCTCCTGCTGTGCAGCATCACCTGGTGGAAGCTGACCGACCTCCAGCACCCTGCTTGTATTCTGTTACAGAAAGGTCCAGCTCAGGTGATTAGTGAGGTGTCTGAGGTTCAGTGGGGGGGTTGTGTCGAGAGTGCAGGTCCTGGTGACCCTTGGAGGTTGGGGGGTGGACTCCAGGCTGAGACCCTGACTTTCTTCCCTCCTGGACCAGTTGACCCCCGGGGAGCAGCCAGCCCCTCCCGTCACTCATCCTGCCCCGAGGAGCTGAGCTGAAACATGAGGAGGAAGAAGTGCATTTGTCTGATCGGTCTGAAAGTAACTAAGTATATTTACTCAGGTACTGTATTTCACTACAATTTGAAGGTACTTGTACTTTTCTTATCGTATTACTTACTTTACATATGTCCCTTTTTGTTTGACTTTCTACTTTTTTACTCCACAATATTTATTTAAAAAAACAAGCTGTTGTGTCTCTGTTTCATAAGTCCTGCTGTTAAAGAGCATCTAGAATCAACAAAAGGAATATGAGTTTTTATCTGGTCTGACTCCATCACTGGGCCTCAGTCAGTCTGCACCAAGGCTATTATATTTAATGACAACTAACGAAATGACAAAAACTAGGTTTGAAAAAAAAATTTCGTTACTGAAATAAAAATAAAAATGAGGTTTTACCAAAAAAAACACAATAACTGAAACTGTTGTCTGTTTGCAAAACTAAATAAAATAAATTAAAGTTAGAAAGGAAAGTTTTGGTTGGACAAGAAATATATCTTTCAATTTTTGAGCTGTACCAGATTTTAGTCCACACCTGCCCTGTCCAAGGGGCTGAGCGAGAGTTGGAACAGTGAAGCTGAGCAAAGCCTGCATGGACGGTTTCGTGTAGGCCCAAAGATGACGTCACGACTCTACGACAATGGCTGCGGCTCTATAACCACAGCCACTCCAATTGTTAAAGTGAGATTTTTATACGTAACATTACACCATGCGTCACATAAGGCAGTGGTTCTTAAAGTTGGGTCCGGGGACCCCAAGACAAAAAAAAAAGGGGCGAATCATTCATTTTTACTCTAAATCCATACATAAAGAACACAAAGACAGACTGTATTGTGTAAAAGATTTCATACACTGTCAGTAATAAAACATCTAAAAGCCAAAGTCCTATCAGATGTGTGATCCTGGGACAAAATCTTATCAAATTCGGGTCCGTCGTGTAATTTGTATCAGCTTAGGGGTCCTTGATGTGAAAACGTTTAATAACCACTGATCTAAAGTTCAGACGTTTCATATTTTTTTGTTTGTTGTTTGGATTTTGCTCATATAACACTGAAATATTTCATATTCCTAATGTGTGGTTTTTACAGCCTGTTTCTGGACTGTGAGTGAATCTTTGTCCTTGCACGGCGACTCCCTTCTTTTATCCGCTGTTCAAGTTGCCTGCGAGGGCGGGTTGATCTATTCCAACCTGAGGGAACCTTAGCAACAGTGTCTAACTCCTCTATCTCCTTCAATGTTTCTGTGTGTGACCGCTGGTATAAGACCCAGCCCAGCACACCGTCTCTCATCAGTAAGTGCTTGAATGTGCTGCTGATCCTTTTGCAAAAGCTCCAATAAAACCTATAAAGACAAGCTTCTGTTGAATCTTTATTTTCGGATTTCCAACACATTTACACTGTAACGGCCACGTATGAGCAAGAAAACGGCTTAAACTAACGTGTTTTTGTCCCACACTGATAAAAAAACACATTTGCCAGTGATTATCTTACTGCATATTACTTGAGTGATGAATGAATCCAAGTTAGAGCTATTTTTTAAGTAAAAACTATGCAGACATTTTCAACAAAATGTGCTGGTTGTCGATCAAAGGTTTATGCAGAATGGCCCCTTTCAACGTGTTGTGTTATCTGACTACGGTTTATGTTTTAATTTGTGCATCATATGTATTAAAATAAACATGTTTTGTGTGTAAAATCTTAAAGTGCTGTCATATAAATCAAGTGGAGTAAAAAGTACAATATTCCCCTTTGTAGTATAAGTACACATATGTCAGAATTGTACTTAAGTATGTGAGTAAATGTACTTTGTTACTTTCCACCACTGTCACACAGACACACAGAAGTCAGTCAGAGGTCAGGGTCAAGAGCCCTAAGACACTTCAGCAGGGTGGGGGGGGGGTTGTTTGGATCCTGCTCTTCTGGTTGAATCCTCGTGGGTCCTGAGGGGCATTTAGATGATCCGGTACGGAGAGTTGATTTGTGGATCCATTTTGAAACAAAATTTATGATCTGAACTTTATCTGTGAGACAGAGAAGCTTCAGTCTGTAACAGCGTTCTCGTTTTACTCAGCGACCTCGCGTTCCTCCCAGAAAGGATTTATTTTTCCTCCTGTGCTATCCTTCATTTTGTCAGAGCAGGTGTCTTCTCTATCTACCCCGTTCCTTTTTTTTTCTCCAACCGGCAGAGATCTCATTTTGGAACGCGGCTCTTCATTTATGCCAGGCGTTAGCGATAGGTAGCGGGAAGGGGGGCCAGGGATGTCAAACCCCCGGAGACCTGCCCCAGGCTCAGGGTGTACATTCCCCCCCCCCACGAGTTCCGGAAAATTGGCGAGATTAATGCTGCGGCAGAGGGACGGTGGTGCTGATGGCGTTTCCAGATGGCCAGTGGCGTTGGCGCGTCGCAGCGTGGCCTCTGACCGCCAGCCCAGGTTTATGAGTCGTGTAAAATCGTTTCAGGACTGAGGCCTGGGCCCAGTCAGCAGCAGTTTGGGACACCTCGTTATCCGTCTCTCTAGTGCCGTGCACCTCAACGAGACAACAGAGTCCACTTTAGTTTGATTTAGTTTCACATGTCACTTCATGCTCCATTTTGTTTTGCGTCTGTGGGTTGTGGCCGATTTTGTTTGTGGGATCATTTGACATCACTTGATAATACAGCAGGGCGAAAATAATTTGAGCACATCGGGGAGAAGGACTTTTATTTAGAAGAAACTTAATCGTAGTCGCAAGCGCTGCAACAAAAGTGGGTCAAAGTAGTTTGAATGTCAAGTTTAATTGGGGTCTGGCAATGAACACTTATGATTTGCAAGTTTTTAATGCAACGTGAGACAAACTAACTGTCTGGTGATGAAACTGCTGGGTGAAAAACAAGAGGGCCAAGAAGAAAATGTTTAACAAACAACATGTTGATGATTCAAGTAAATGTACAGTTTAACCTCTAGAAGGCAGGGATGTGATTTTGCAGCTTTTTGGAAATCTTCCTGTTAGATTCACGTGTTCAAGTGGCAAGATTGTCCCGATGGTGGCGACAGAGGACAAGTCAGGGAAATAATTAGTAGACTAGATGTTAGGTGGGTGTTTAGATGAGAAAGGGGACACATTAAAGTTCATTCACACATCACTACGAAATTTCTGGTTCTGGATGCTCGGTGACGTAGTGACTACATGTGCGGCTGGTTGGCGATCAAATGTGATTGGAGAGCTTACTGGTGGTACGCTCACTAGCTAGCCATCATCAATAGCCAGTGTTGGGCAAGTTACTCAGAAAGTGTAATATATTACTAGTAGGGCTGGAAAATAAAATAATAACAATAATTATTGCAATATTTTTTTCCCCCAATTACAATGAAATAAATGAACGAATTAGGACTTAATTTTGACTGAAAAAAGCTTTTACTTAATTTTACTCAGATTTGTGTGTTTTGTATGTTTTACCTCAGATTTATGAAGTGATCCACTGTTTGGCTTCAAGTGTTGAATATAAAGAAGAGTTTAAACCACAATTAACCATAAGGTTTCTTCAACTTTAACTCAGGAGCAAAAAAATCAGACTTTAAACTCGAAAGAAATAACGATTTGATTCTTATCGTGATAATTATCGATATCGAAAGATATCAAACTTTTTATTGTGATAATTTTTGGCCGTATCGTCCAGCCCTAATTACTAGTTACTTACAACTCCTTAAAGTAATAATATTACTTTACTTATTACTGGGTGATAAAAGTAACTACTTTTGTTACTCGCTATGTTTTTACTTTCACTACCCCTCAACTAATATCATGTTCATAACAGCAACAAGGAGTTTAGTTTTTATAAAACATGACGTTTCTCAATGTCCCGACTTTTGAACTATGGTTTTTCCTGCACATGTATTATATTCAGTGCTTTTACAAAACGTTATGTTGCTTAACACCGTTCTCTCCCGATGAGTCCAGGCATCTCTGGCAGAAGCCGCCAGAGTTTCTTTCTACAAGTTTCACGTTGCTGTGCTGCTTTAGTAAATGCTTCAATAAATTAAATGCAGAAATGTTCGCGGTTGAAAGCTTTTTGCTGGTTGTTTATAACGGATATTCTTTGCATCTTGACACAATGACTGTAGTACTTACAGCTGTGCATTTCTTGAGGAGCAATTTATATAAAATTAGATGACGTTGAGACACAATTAATGATAGTTTCCTTTATTTTTGACACACAAATTTAATGAAAAATGAACAGAAATAGTAGATTTACTTCCCTGTACAAATGAATCCACTGATTGCAAAGTTTGCATTGTAATGAATTGATTTTGTAGTTTTGCTGACCCGGCCATAGACTGTAAATAAAGATGGGCGACGTGTCTCTACTTCCTCCCACTGTACAAAAATGAAGCCAAAATATTCCAGATACGGGCGCTACCATCTTGCACTGGTGACGTCATTTGGAGCCAGAGTCTGCGCAGTAGTAATCGGTGTTTGAGTTGTCATGTCAGTATGAAATAACTAATTAAACCCAAACTTATCAGAAAAGGAAATGTTTTGGTTTCACTTTTGGGGAGCTGTCATGTCGTCCATTTTTGCTGTAATATTGCTTAGACAACTCATTTCTGTACTCTTTTTATTTTCAGAAGCCGCTCTGTGAGGGATTCTGCATAGTAACGCTAAAAGGCAAAGTTGGCTTACTGGTTGAGATATGCCAGCTGCTGACCAGCTGCAAGGGCATTAAAACAAAGAGTAAAAACTGGGGCTTTTTTGGCAACTGCTGCTAGATGCTGCTTCGGTAGCACTGCTGCCATTTTGGCCTGAAAACACCGACTGGACAACAACACAGAACCTGCAGACACACAGCCCGCAAAAAAATAATTCATAAGCATTCATAGTTATTTCAAAGAAGAGAAACTGTATGAAATGTCATGCTGTAACACCAAATGCAACTATTTGATCGTCTGCTCTCATTTTGGTTTGCAATCTGTAACCATTATACTGAAAATGCTGGGTACCTACAGGGTACAGTGCTGGTAAACAGAGCTGAATGGAGAAAGTCAGCGGAGAAGACATACAGGGAGAGTGAAACAGGAAGAGGCGGGCAGATGTGTTTGGAGAGAGAGAGATCAGAGGTGCAGGTGTGTGTGGTTCAAATACTGACTTTAAAACAAAGCGGAGAATGAAGTCGAATTAAAATGGTGAAATAAGAAATAACCTACTAGAAAAAGACACCCACTCTATCCACTGTTATCCCATACAGTGGATAGAGTGGGTGCCCATATAATTACACAGCAACAACGAGCTGTGTGCTTTTTTTACTCCTTATTTACAGAGAAACAACAAGGCATGTGGGATGTTCAAACTAAGGCGTGGTGGTCCAGGGGATAGCGCTGGCCTCACAGCAAAGCTCTTCGAAACTCGGTCATCCAGGAGTTAGAATTTGAATTTTTCTCCCCATGTCTGCTTGGGTTTCCTCCCGCTTCAAAAACATGTCAGGTTCTCCAGTCAGTGCCACTAGCAGAGATCTGGAGTTGGTAGCCCGGCGTTCCTTTACCTTACCATTTCCAGAAAAGTTACTTAATATACGATTGAAAAGTTCACAGAATATAAGTCACACCTGTTTGGAAGACTTCACAATAAGCAGGCTGATTGGAGACAGGTGAGGTGTCATGATTGGATATAAAAGCAGCATCCGCCGAAGGCTCGGTGGCTCGCGGCTCAACGCTTTGTACCAAAATTCGTGAGAAAATTGTAAATCAGTTCTAAGGGAACATTTCTTAACGCAAGATTGCGGAGAATTTAGGCCTTTTAAAATAAACAGCACATAATATTGCGAAAATATTCAGAGAATTCAGAGAAACAGGGTTGAATATTTCCTAAATGGAAATGAAGCAAGTTGTAAAACTTTTATCTTGTTATTTCTTATTAACCACATATCATTTTCTTGTTTTGTTGGCTTTTTATTGGCCAGACAGAGATCCCCTGTTAAGGAGAAGCCATTGACAGTTGTATGAAATAGTTTGTAGATCGTTTGTTTAGGTTTGGTTTGTGTTATTCTACAATGTAATGTAATAAAAGTTAAGGTTAGAAAAATTATTTAGCAGATTTGTCTTTTGTCTCTCTCTACACCAGCACTGTGAAAATGATGTAAAAAATGATACATGGGTCAAAATCAGTGTATTTAAGGAATTTTAAAAATTTACTTTACTGCATAATTTTAGGGTTTTAGACGTTTAAGTGTGTTTAACTAGAAACATTAATCACGTAGCAATACACAAACCTTTAATAGCAGCAAAAAACAATAACAAGTTGTATTTGGTTGTTGCCTATAGGATTAGGTCCTGCATTAAAAGACATGTCAATAATTTTTGTAGTGACAGTGATAATCCTTTGAGTAGAGGGTTTGAATATTTTCTCAAACACTTAAAGCGTCCACGTAGTACAGCTTCTAACCATCTGTCACGTTTGACTGACAGAGGTTGGTGGGTAGATAGTTCACAGCCTGCAAGACAGAGCTCGGGGGAAGAGAACAGGTATTGCAGGACACTGGTGGTGCAGAAACAGTTTGCTGCAGGATCTCTGCTCTGCAGCGCCATCCAGCTGCAGCAGCTGGTGTTACTGCAGCTGCACTACACCGACGTGAACCTCTGTTCTGTGAAAATCAATAATCTGCATTTTAAAGTTTCTGGATGAAGTCGCGGCGGTGGTGGTGGCAGTCGAAGGGGGGGAGGAGGGTTACAGGCAGAGGGGAGGAGGTCAGTGAATCTGTTCCGACTGCAAACTAAAAATAAACGCAATGACATTTAACTTGATTACTCGGTTCACACTTTCATGCAGTATTTACACTCTTAAAAAAGGTGTTCTGGCTCAAGTGAAATTTGAGCGCAGTGTGAAGTCTTTTCTGCTAACTTTGGATGTGACACACGTCTGTTGATTCGTTTCATTTCTAGTATTTCTAGTTGATTCGTTTTATTTTCAAGTGTGCGTGCGTGTGCGTGCGTGTGCGTGCGTGTGGGGTATTATCAGGATGTTTTGGGTTTCAGTTGACTTCATTCATTTTCAGCTTTTTAATTTTATTTTTACTTTTCATCTGGACCTGATTTCCATCCCTGAAGGAACTTCAGCTGCGACAACATCACAGCCAATAGGCCTTTATGAAGGAGGAAAACCTGCTTAAGTTACAACTGTACATAAATATAAATCCAAATAAATGTGAAATTTCGTTCCCTTATACTTATACTTTTATTTTAACTGTATTTGGAATTTATTTGTTTCCACCCCTTTATTCTTTTCAGGTTTATGTATCGTTTTATTGTCACTTCAGTGTATTTGTTTTTTGTACATTTGTTTAATTTTAAGTCCTTCTTTCTTTTTAATTCATTTTTTCCTCAGTGATTCGTAATTATATAAATCAATATATTTAATTATTCTCTTTCAAATCGGTCAAATATTGCAAGCCAAGACAATTGCATTCAAATACCATTTTTCATTGTGTACTTTACATTAAAATGTTATTAGTCAACAAGTAACTTGCACAGAACATAATGAATAAAAGAAAAGGCAATAGAAAAGACAAAAACTAAAAAATATCCTGATATTTCTTCAAGTGTACCCTCCCCTCATGTGTGCAGCAGCATATTATCCTGCTGTTACTGCTCTGTTACGGGTAATTGTACACTAATTACCGTGAAGTTGTAAACCCCTCCTGCTGCCAGCTGATTGGTCAGACATCAGTGGACATCAGTGGTCATCACCGTCCTGACCCCGCCCACTGCGAATGTCCCAGGTATAAGGAGATCCTGGTCAACAGCTGAGGACAGAACAGTTTGTGACAGGACTCTACATTCCCCCGAAAACACTGCTTCACATCTGAGTTCCTCTCCTCTCCTGTTCCCTTCTTCTTTCTTCTTCTTCTTTCCTGTTAACAGTTTTTGTTTTGGCCTCTTTCGCTGGATTTGTCTTGTTTGGTGTGTTTGGGACTGAACCATGGAGCTGTCGGATATCTCTTTCCCCATCCCTGCCGCTGATGATTTCTATGACGACCCCTGCTTTAACACCAGCGACATGCACTTCTTCGAGGACCTGGACCCGCGGCTGGTCCATGTGGGCCTACTGAAGCCGGACGACTCCTCCTCTTCGGCCTCACCCTCCCCTTCCTCCTCCTCTTCCTCCTCCCCGTCCTCCCTCCTGCATCTCCATCACCACGCAGAGGGGGAGGACGACGAGCACGTCCGCGCCCCCAGCGGGCATCACCAGGCGGGCCGCTGCCTGCTCTGGGCCTGCAAGGCCTGCAAGCGGAAGACCACCAACGCAGATCGGCGGAAGGCGGCCACGCTGCGGGAACGCCGGCGACTAAGCAAGGTGAACGACGCCTTCGAGACCCTGAAGCGCTGCACGTCGGCCAACCCCAACCAGCGGCTGCCCAAAGTGGAGATCCTGCGCAACGCCATCAGCTACATCGAGTCCCTGCAGGCCCTGCTGCGCGGCGGGCAGGACGACGGCTTCTACCCGGTGCTGGAGCACTACAGCGGGGACTCAGACGCCTCCAGCCCCCGCTCCAACTGCTCCGACGGCATGGTGAGTTCAGGGACTGACAGGTGTTAAAGAGGGCAAGAGGGGGGGGTCCGTGGAGAAGAGTCTGGCTGTGCGCTTTGGTCGCGTCTCTCCAGTGCGTCTTTACGCACGTTTATATTTCACTTCATTTGATTTAATGTAAATTGATTTATTTGATTTACTTTGGTTTTGTTTAATGAGTGATGATGACGACTGCAATTCAAATTCTGATTTTAACAATTTCCGATGCAACATTTTAAACACAGGAAACTAAACTTCACCTATTAAGCTTTTTTTGTTTCTATTGTTGGGCCACATTTAACTCTTTTCTTCTCTCATTTCATGTAAAGTCTGTTTTTGTGTCCAAACAATTTTACACCTCCAAGCAGAAGAGCTAAAGTTGCAGACTTTGAATTTAATTGTAATTATCTGTAGGCCTGTTAATTCTCAGAATGAAAAGAAAAAACTACTAAGCAGGTCGAATACAAGTTTTTTCTCGGGGAAAGAACCTTTCCGCGCTGCATCATCCTCGTTTTTTGTAGTTCCTTTCATCACAAGAGTTCTGACCTAAATAAATAATGAGCTGATTTATTAATATTTTAAAACAGGACGTGGTTTATGTTTTAAGAATCAGTTGCGGTTTTTGAAACGTAAAAACATGCGACACAACGTTGAGTCGCGACATATAGATCGAACAAATATCTGGAATTTAACGAATGTGTTGAAACAAATCAGCATAATAATAAGATGTATAATTTCGTTTTGTGACACTTGATAGTTCTGTAGTTTTCTGTCATTTTTTGATATGATTGTACTTTGTTGGTCCGCAGTAATTAATAAAAATAAAACATTTTATTTTTAAAAAAAAGTTGAATTTCTATAAGACACAGTCTAGTAGTGTGTTGTGAATTTATTTAAAATATCTGGCATTTTCTACAGTTTCAATTATTTTCTTTACTTTTGATGTTTTGATCATATTGCTGCAACATTTAAGCTGCAGTGTTTCTCTAAAACTAATAGGAGCATGATAATGTGGCTCATTTTAAGCATTTCCGTGTTGTAAAAATCTAATTTCTTTATAAATTTTTTTTCCCTCTGCAGACGGATTTTAACGGCCCGACCTGTCACTCAAACAGAAGAGGAAGTTATGACAGAAGCTCTTATTTCTCAGAGACTCCAAACGGTAAGAAACCTGAAAAGACTTTAATAATACAATTTACGATGATATTAGCAGCTAACAGGCCAATTAGGCTACAAACAAACAGACTTTTTTTCGTCCCCGGTAGTAAAACAAAAGACATTTAGCAGGGAAAGACAAACAGGACAAGCAATAAAAGCAGCAATAAAACAATAAAATTAAGTGTTTTTTTAAACTGTCAATTATAAATAAAATATTTTGTATAAAAAGAACTACGTTTTAAGTAGCCTAGTTATTTTATATATTATCAGCAAAACAATCTTTATGAAAACATCTCATTAGTTTAACCCAGAGATAAACAACACTTTTATTTGATTAAACTAATTTAAAATAAAACCAAACCAAGGACCAATAAGATTTTCAGTTCCTTTTGGTGTCTTTTGAAAGTGTCCCGACTGTTTTTTCAGATCATTTTGTAGTTTAACAAGTCAATAATTTAATTATTAACTCTGATGTTTGGTTTCATGCAGGCGGTCTGAAAAGTGACCGGAGCTCGGTGGTCTCCAGTCTGGACTGTCTGTCCAGCATTGTGGAGCGGATCTCTACAGACAACAGCAGCCTGCTTCCAGCTGCCGATGGCCCCGAGTCCCCTCCAACAGACCAGGCCGGTGAGGCCGCAGCTCCCGGGCCAGTCCAGCTCCCCTCACCGACCGCCAGCCAGGACCCGAACGTGATCTATCAAGTCCTATAGACCTTCACAACTGGGACTTTACCATCCTGACACACATCACAGAAGTTTTTTTTTTTTAACATCCGTCCACACCTCTTTTTATTTCCTTGTATGGAAGGTCATTCCTGCCAGAAAAACTAAATTCAGTGTGAAAGATCACTCCTGAGCTTTTGAGAGTGTGTCAGTTTAAAGAAACATCTTACTTACTGGCCTTTTACTGAGCTCTCAAACGCATCGCACAGACTTCATCAATACATGGACTTCAAATTTTATAGATTTTATAGTTACTGTGCAAACTCCATGTTCTGATGAAGACCATGAGATACAGTCAAACTTTGGAAATGTGCTAGTACTTGGGGCTCCAGTTAAGAAGAAGAAGAACAACACAAAGTTTATATCTTAATATTAAGTCTTAATTGTAAAATAAGGATTGTTTAAAAATCCATATTCTTAGTGTATCAGCGACAAATAATAAATGTTTTAAATAAAAATATATAAAGTATATACAAAAACTATGTGATATTTTAAATGTCATAATTTAAAATTTTGAATTTGTAATTTTAAACAAAAGGGGAAACATTTTGTTTATCCCATTCAGGGAAACTGATAAAATGGTGGAAACAACAAATGAAAATGAATGTAAAACTCAAAATCATAATTTGGACCTTGATGTTGATTTGATCATTCCAAAAATTTCTACACATGAAATAAATTGTCTTGGCATGAATGACCTTCCACAGTTCAGTATGTTTGAGCCCCTGAATGCTGGGAAATGTAGTTTTTGCAACGTTTTTTTTTTTTTTTGAAAAACAGAATTTTCTGATGAGTTCAGTTCTTGCTGTACTTTTTAAAATTTGTTTTAAGTTATGAAAACATATTTAAGCTTCAGCTGAGTCATTCAGATGGATTTTTCTTCCTTTCTTACTTTAATGTCTATTTGATGAAGGACGGAGGCCAAAAAACCAAAACATCCATTTACATTCCTCCACTTTTTGTCCATCTGAAGTCCTTAAGAGCCCCAGCTGTTCAATTCCCTCAGGAAAAAAAGACAATAATCCTGTGATATATAAAAACTTAACAATTTCTGTAGAAACACTGCAGTATTAAACAACAGAAGCCACAGACTCATATACAACTGTGGGAGTACTGTAGTGACTTCCTGTCCAAGTCATACTAAAAATAGAGAAAAAGTTATTTCATTTATCATTCACTGCAGCGGAGGACCATATTGTTTCTGTACATATTATGTAAATAAGAGCTGATTTGTTCCAACTGAAAGTATTAATTATGTATTTAATGTTTCTGTCTGTACGTGCTTTTGTTTGTTGTGAAAATGTTAAACTTTATATTTATACATCTGAAAACTGAGTGACAGTCTATTGAAAATAAATTAACCTGCTTATTTATACAAAACAATGACTGCGCTTTTTAATTTTCTTTTTTTATGAATAACTTTTTATTTAGGCCTTGGGATCATTTTATTCGGGATAACAATGGTACATTTTTTTGGGTAAAAGCTACAAGGAAATATATAATGTTTTGCACAAAAAAAAGCCCCCAAAACTTAAAAACCCCAGAACATTTAAACGCAAAGTTTATTTTTAGCTGAACAGATATTTAGTAACTGTAGGTTTTTTAAACATTTAATTATTAAGACTCAATGATCTTGAATTGCTTTAGCTTTTTTCATTCGATTAACTGTGTTGAACAAGAAGGAGAAACATCTATTCACAGCAGATTGAAATTACTTGCATACTTATGAATCTTTATTACACATGTGTTAAAACTCCTTCGTGCAACTCTTCAACCAGCAATCAGTCCTCACCTGTCTATAAAAAGATGTGTTGCTATTTGCAAGCATGGATCAAAGAGGCCAAAGGCATGCAAGGAGCGGCAGAGGCCGAGGGGCCCGACTGGACTAAATAAAGTTCTGAGTATTTATTTATTGGTGATTTCAACCCTTAAAATTCTTTTATGTTTATTTTATAATTATTTACAGTATTTAGCATTTCTGAGTTTGAAAAGTTGCCTGGGAAAAAAGAATGACTTGGACAAATCTGATGGTTTGTTTGAGTATTTCTGATTTTGGGTGAATTTCTTTATTGGTTCTTTGTTGAAGAAGGAATGAAGTATGAAAACTGTAACATAATGAATGTCCGAATTTATCTAGGTACTTACTACAGGTCTTACACAACAGTTCATGGGCATGGAGCAGCCTTATCTTTATAAAAGATGTGTATAAAAAGTGTGACAAGTGCGGGTGCAGTAATCTCTAGCAAAATCATCCTCGTGAAAATCAATACAATTCATGCTGTGATATGCTTGCTAGCCTTTTTTGGCACATACTTTAACTATGTAAATTATCAACTGGCACAGGCATTTAGCACAAAATAAGGTGGAACTGGTTCACATTGATAGCTGTATTTTGTATTTTCTTGTCCATTGTGTAATTACTGATTGAAATAATATGTTAATTTGACCACAAGTAGTAGTAGTTGTTTGTAGGAAATATTTGCTTTTGGTGCACGTTTTCATGTTTTGAAAGTGTTTTGGGCCGTTAAAGCAAATGAGAAAAGTCATTGTATCACCACCACCACTTAATCCAAGACAAACAATTAAAAGCAAAAAAGTCATTTTAATGTCATTCAAAATGACATTAAAATGACAAATGAAGAGAAATGAGAGAAATATTGCCACATACTTTTGCAAATAGTACCATAGTGACAGAAACACAACAACAAGCTGTAAACAAACTGCTGAATAAATACAGAACAAATCAACCTGGACAGATTGACTCTCTGGTCTCAGGCTCAAGGAGCAGCAGCGCCATCATGTGATCGTAGAGAAGAACTGCAGGTATTTCTGCCTCTATCAAGCTTTCGTTCTTTCAAAATCAAACACACTGAAAACATTTCACCCTGTTCTTCATGATATATTGATTCATCAACATACTTCTGTTTATGCTGTCAAAACACAAAAAATGAGGGAATCTTATTTAGACAGAAAACGTGTTTACCTCTCAACATCACCTTTTGCACAGAAGACATTTTGAGCTGCAACACGTCCTCACACCTAAACGACAAAATAAGTTGATTGTCAACTGTCCCTAAACAACATATATCCGTAGACCGTTCCCCAAAACGACAAGTAGGCCTAGGACTTTAAGCAGGCTGCGTTATGTATGTCACGTGATGTTTAACATGTGGTAAACGATGTAAAGGAATCAGACAGACATGTATTGGTACTCCTTATTGGTTAATTTCTTTATCGATGGTCTTATCAGTCCCATTTCTTGTTAAATAATTGTCTTTGAAAATAAAATTTAATTTTTTTATTAACTAAATGTTTTTTCTAGAGCAGCAACTGGTTTCACAACAGAATGTCCTCCTCCGCTGCTGGTAGAGAGGAGGGCTGATCTGTCTCCGGCAGCTGAGTTTATAATGTGCCATGTTTTAAAGGACAGGCAAACTAAGCCAAACAGTTCAACCACCAACAACAAGCAATAAGCTGTCAGCTGAACTAGCGCCGTGCTGCAGTGGAGGAGAGACTGAGCAGATTAAAGCATCGCGTTTTGCGTGTTTATGCTTAGAAAACAGGTGTGTTGGTGAAGTATCTACTGTGTCAACTTTGACTTTCTTTCACTCGGAGTCAAACCTCAGTCTCCTGAGTTTACTGGACTCATCCATCCACCTCCTTGCATGGACTTTGTTGCTCTTTATACTTGTCTCCTGACTTCTTCAGCCACTTGCAGCCTAACAAAAGATGTAAATATGAGTCGTAATAAGCTGCATAATTGACCTATAAATATTTTTCAGATGAGGACAGGCTGGTGAGAAGGTGTTCACATTAACAATAGCCTCGTTCATATCCAGGTTTTGACCATTGACCCATGACAGTTAAGTGCATTTGCATGCTTGGCTGTGGTTGAAATGTTGGTACATCAATAAAGAGAAAATGGAAACAGAGCACAAAAGAGTGCATGTGTGCACAAAGTGAAGAGCAGAAAACATCAGATGTGTCTGCAGGGATGAGGAGGCTGTAACCTTCCTCACATTGAAATTGTACCTGAAACTAACAGATCTGATTACCATCGTGTTTTTCGTCGTTTGAGTTTTGACTGGAGCTGACATCGACTTGCTGTGTCCATTTCTTCTGCAATATTTTGGCACCTGACTTGAGAAATAGCTCCGCAGCTGTTTATCTCCATCAAGCAACTCCTAATATTCACGAAACAGCAGTTTGGAATCATTTCTTTTTGGTAAAAGTTGTGCTATATATTTGGATGAAAACTTTGACACAAGTCATTCCTTGGTTCCCCAGTTCCAGGGTTAGGGTGTTCGAGAACTTTTGACATCATTTTATTATTTACACCTGTCCCACTGTGATATGATAAAAGATCTTACAAGGAAAAGGGCACTGAAGCTTACACAAACTTTAGACACCTGTTGCTTTTTAACATTCCCAAGTTGGTAAAGACAAACGTAAATAAACTTGAAATAAGGTCCAGGAGAAAAGTGAAGATAGGCAGTAAAAAGTCGCCCCGTCTATCATCAGCTTAAGAGGAGTTAAAGAAGTGACGTGTGTTGGTCGGATCTGAAAGTAAAAACTGAAAAACAGCCCCAGAGTGACTCTTTTTAAAACGTTTAACTCTTGTCTGAGCTGCTCATCAGAGCTTCCAACCTGATATGACACCAAGTCAACGTTCAGAGGTTTCTGCTGGGCTTTATAGACCTGCACCTGCACACAGGTGTTCACAATTAACAACCACACCTGCTCCCAGTTTGCTCAATCAAACCAGAGTGACAATATTTATGCTGCGTTTGCCCAGACTGCTCGGAGCTGGGAAATGTCCAAGTTGAAATATACGACTTCCAACCTCAAAGCGTTCCAGGGTGGTGAATGAAGCCGAAAGTGAACGAAAACCATGGCTGACTGTGACAAAGTGGACACTCAGTAAAACCCTCAGCAGTGTTTTAGGTGTTACTTCAAAGGACGGCAGTTTAACAGCAGCAACTGACATAAATAGCCTCTACGTTACTAGTTAACTGTGGACCCCTCTAGCTACATCAGTTGGTAACCCTCAAGTCAGTCAGTGTTGTAGGTTACACTTCCTCATGTTTTGGCAATTTTAACAATAACTTTTATGCAGAGAAGAAGACTTTATGAGAGTCTTTACTTTAGCCAGCTACCTAACATATTTCTACATCAATGTAAATGCAGAACAGGTTTTACGATATGATCGTATATATTAATTTAATTTAAAAACATGCAAATATACTTTTTGTTGCCTTTTAATTTATAGTTTACCATTTACAGTGTGTTTTGTGACATCATTCAGCTGCTACTCGTGAAGTCGGGGGACACAAGTAGGAAACCCGACTTCAGGTGGAGTTCCAGGGTAGTTTTTCTAGTTTGAGGTCGGAAATTTCCGAGTTCCAAGTTGCCTGGAAGGCAGCATTAGAAAGATTATTTGATTCAAGCCTCTAAAAACACAAACTCTGACCAAGAACTGGTGGATCTTGTTGGCCTCTAACATTTTTTTGGACAAAATGACTTAAAACTGAAAATGAATGCTATATTAAAGCCCTACAAAGGTCCATGCGCTGATTAATTCATCGATTCAACAATTTAAAAAATAAACCATACTTTTGAGAGCATTTGGATAAAATAAAGACATCTTGAATCACAGTGGTAAACTAATTGTTCCGGAGGTGAAGATGAGCCTCCACGACCCGCTGACCACATCTTTACACGCACCCTTCAACTCTCCAGTTAGAAAACACAAAACGACTTTAAAGTTACACGACTAAAAATACTGAACTTTATTGATCTGAATAACAACAGATCTACAGACACGGCTTGAAGAGTCAAACTTTATTTACAAAAATACTGAGAACCAAACAGTGGAGGGCGAGGAAGCGTTGATGGCGAATTTTATTCCTACTGAACAGCAGCTAAAGGCTCCTGGTTGCATGTATCAGGACACGGGTTGATAACCGCAAAGTAAACCTCAGCGTTACGGGCTTCTTCAGAGCTAGGAGCTTCGCCACAGTGTGCGTTGTTTCATCAGGCGTGAGTCCGAGACGATTGCAGTTTGGTTTCTGAGCAGCGGCTGGGCGTGCCAGTCTACTTTCTGCGGCGGGCGGCGGCTCCCTTCTTGCTGCTGTAATACCAAACACAAACAAATTGGGAAACATGTCAGAACTCTGGGATGTTTTTAACAATTTTTAAACATTTGTTTAACAAGGGAAATTTGACGTCTTTACGGTTTTACACAAACGCACCCTTCAGGGTTCTCTACAGAACAGCTAGGGCTATCGGGGTTTGGTGCCCTGTTTAAAGGCTCCTTATCAGTTTTCAAGATATAGCAAAGTGTTTTGATCTCCACCAAAAATACCAAGGTTTGTACAACCAGTCTGGATCTGGCAACATTTAAACACGTGAAAATGGAGGTGGATATTTTGCATCATCTTGTGAGCAGTTGATTAGCATGTCTGCTAGCAAGTCACCTGAAATCCCCTCAGATAATATACTTTTTCAGAAGACGCAAAAAATAAAACCTCAATCCCATAAACACTAGGGAGTTTGAGGGGATAAAAAAAGTAAGATTTACGTGGTTAATGTGCTTTTATGGAAAATGCTAATTTACGTGGAAAGCAGCCAAAACTATAATGAATTCTGCCTCCTGTTCACATGTTTTTATGCCAAAGCTCAAACAAATTCTTCAGTTTTCTGTTGTTTTATCTGATTGTGCAAAACCTTCGAATAGCTAACTAAAATTCAAAAGTAGCCGAAGGATAAAAAATGCATTGAACAAACTGTTTATATTCACATTAACCAGAGAGATCACGAAAAGCAAAGCCAAACTAAATTTGAAATATTTCGTTTTACAAAACACTTTTTCGTTTTTTTAGAAAACAACATAAAAACTCCAAACCCCAAAACAACTTCGTACATGCAAAACGGCAAAAATGCAACGTTACGTCAGACGAAATCAGCCACACACTCATGCAGCACTTACCTGCACAGGCTGAATCATGACTGAGTCCAGAAGTCACTTAATGTTACAATCACATGGCTCTCACGCACAATGAGGTAAATATGTCAGTATAAAGAGGAGGACCCTGACCTTCACACTGAAAAAGGACGCACCATTCTGGGTTATAATTGCACATTTCGACATTATTGCCGTTGGTGTGAGTTTGAGTATCTCTAGCTGTGATAGGCTGGTACAACCTCACTGGATAACTATTTTAATTCTTGTGTGTTGCTCGTACTATCATACATTATATTGACCAGTATAACATCTGAAAGGTTTGTCCGACCTTTTTCAGAGGACACCAGGGAACACTCCTCACATACTGACACTGGATGATACCAGTATATTTACATTTAAATTGAAATGGAATATCTGGTGTTACGATGGAAACATAAAACAAGAAACACAGAGAAGTATCCACCAGGGGTCATGTTGTAGGAAGAAAAAATGCTGTAGAAATCTGTGCACTCAAATTGTTAGACTATTTAAAATAGAAATTTGCTGGATTTAGAAACTCATTTGCAGGAAATTACACTTTTTTCAACCATATGAACACTACAGGTTCTCCGTAAAGAAGGACGAAGGCAGCAGCTTGCTTTTTGAATAACTAACACAGTTTATACCAACACGTCCTCAGACCTAAACACCAAAATAGGTCCGAAAAGACATTTTTGTCAGTTGAAAAGTACAATGACATATATTACCGTTCACCAAAACAACATGTTTTGATTGTGGCAAGTTTCAGTCCAGCGACGTAAGTCACATGACCTTTAACACCCGGTTGTGAAACTGTGGTAGTTTGGTTAGATTTAGGCAACAAAACCACTTGGTTAGGTTTAAAAAAAAGTGATTGTGGTTTTGGTTAAAATAATTACATTATGACAGTCAAGCGACTTAAGTCATCTACAAAACAATAAACATGTGGACTCTGACTTTCTTCCACATGTCCTGAGTTTACTTTACACATCCCTCCAACCCACCACCTCCTCACACGGAGTTTGTCACTCTTCTGCCACTAGAGGTCGCAGCCCTAACAATAAGGTAAATATGGCTGCATAGTCAGCTGTTTTTCTAGTGAGGACGTGCTGGATAAACAACAGTTTAGCCATTTTAGTCAACAAATGCTTCTCAGACAATAATAGTAAAGTCAAACTGCAGCCATGCCTGCAGCTTTATTAGCTGGTTACTAGCTAGCCTGCTGGATTTTTTAAAATGGCATTAGCTTTTCTTCAAAATAAACAAAAAGTAAAATGTCTGTTTTAACTTTTAGCTTATTAGCCTGTTAATGACAAAAAATTTAACCCGCTGAAGGAACATAATATTTCCAAATAGCTCATATTCTGATGACAAACTGCTGCTGCCGTGTATCTTCGGACACGCGACACAACATGTGTGACCTGTGAAGTGGTCAGAGGCTGGTCCTCTACCTCGATGTTGACTTCCAGAAAGTTTTCCAGACAGGCCGGTGTCAGCCCTGGATTTGGGCCTGAACGCTCCCTGGTGGTGTTAGTGAGGATTTGGTGTGTTTATGGCTTTTCTAGCTCAACAAATTACCACAAAAAAGTATAAATAAATAAAAGTATCTGGAGCTAAAGCTGAGATTTAGGAATGGAAATAGCATAAAGTTCAGATTTGGGTTGCTATTTTTAAACGTACTTTAAAATTAAAGTGTGAAACAGGTTTATAGACTGAAGCTGTAAATCTTCTCCATAAAATACACTGACATACCTATATGTAACTTCTACTAAAGGAAAAACATTGAACTTTCCTTACTAAGCAACTGTATAACGCCATAAACGTATACATAAACTGTCCTGAATGCTCATGACAGTTATGTCTGGCTAAGGGAAGGGTTCACGCAGACGTGTCAGTGAGCACGGCGATGACAGTACTTACTGCTTCTGTAACTCATCAATGCGGTTCCTGTACGTGAGCACCTGAAAAACGACACAGCGGCAGCTTTAACACACCGGGACACGTTTACCTCTGAGGAGAAGGACTTCCCTGTGCTCTCCTTCACAGGCTCCATGGGCTGAAGGCTGCCGGCTGAGGCATCATGGGAAACCAAGACGGGCTTGTGCATATGATCAGTTTTTACTTTTATTTGATTTGAACTAGAACTATTGTTTCTGTAATAATAAGAGTGTCCCAAAGAGACATTATCTCATATTTTGCACTGACTTCTATTATTGCTCAAATGCCCTGATACAGAAGAAACCACAGAGGAAGAAACACTCTGAAACTTCCTGATCAAACACAGAAAGATCTGCCTGTTTTGGTTTCCCCAAAAGAAAATGTGGGCAGTTTAGAGAGATTTGGCTTCAGCTTGGCTCTGAAACATTTACAGGCTCTGACTTACCTGTTCGACCGCTCGCTCACACACCTGACCGAAGCTCTGTGACGCTAAAACCGACATTCAGAGAAGGACATGATGTGGAGGAGCTCAGTCCCCCAACACCACTTTGGATAATTTATCTGCTTACAACTGAAGAGTTTGAATCCAAAATGTCATAAATCCAAACACCAGAAGGGATGGATCTAATGAGGATCCTGTAACGTGCGTGCTTAGTGTTTACATTGAATTAATGTAGCTCGGTCATTGTTAAGATGAAATATTATTATATTTTAGTCGTAATAAAAAGATAATCACAGCAAATCTCATTATAATTTTCATTACAGAGAGAAAAACACCTTTGTTTCTCATTTTGACAACATATTCTCTCTAGGTATTAAAGGTGTATTAATTAAATACTGTGAGAATTATATTTTTCACTGTGGCAGCTGAGCGTTTCTTTGTATTTGACTTAACTACAATATAATTTGGCTAAACTCCCAAAATTAAAGCTGTGGGCCTTTTTAAAAAACATTTAACTCTGATTAACGTCACAGCTGAATTCTGACCTCGAGCATACTGGATGTTCAGGAAACAGATGTCACTTTTGGAAAAAAAACTCAGTTCAGTTCTCTTCTTTGGTTTTTCTTTCTTTTTTTTGGTGGTGGTGTGTCGTTTCCTCTCTCGGCCAGCGGGGGGCGCTCTGGTTCTCTGACCTTCCATCATGCTAACATGCAGCTAGCTCAAAGCCAGCAGGCAAACACCCTGCTCAGCACTACTTACAATTTACTGAGCTCCTCAACTCTCTTACGCAGGGTTGTAACCTGGAGGGAATCAAAGAGCACATCGAGGGTTGAAACCCGGAGGTAGGCTCAGCTGGACCTCGACCAGCATCAACAACAACAACAACAACAGCATGTAGCTGCTACAGATTGAGTAAAGTGTTGATTTAAATTTGTTAGCCACAAACATCTGTCATTTACCTTACAGGATTTATTTAATGCTTTTAAATGTGTAGGTGAGCGCAGAAATCGGAGAATACATACCGAGGTCAAAGCTGTTATGTGCATTTAAGACTGGGTTTCGTTGCACCGATACCAAAACAATGGTACCTTATTTTGAGAAATATCAACCTATTTTTCTACGAGAACTTTTTTTAAAATTTAGAAATAAGGAACCAAAGTTGTCCAATGTGAAATTGTCTATAAACACAAGCAGCAGTGTATTAATTTTAATTTATTTCTAAATAAAATACACTTAAAATCTTAAATTTTCACTCATGCACCACCTAGTCAAAGAATAAATAAATTCAAAAATTACAATTTATAAGCAGAAAGTCAGTTTCTGTAACTGACAGTTTTCAAGACTTGGTGGCAGAAATGTGGCCCATTTTGATTTATACCAAAAAGGGATGAAGGACGTTAAACTCTGTTTGCATTATTATACACTGTTGTACAAAAGGCTTTTAATATTTCTTCAGTAAATCTGGATCTAATTTATTTTGTGTAACTTAAACTACCTCTATAACTTGCTATTAACTATGCCTTCATTTTCTGCTTTAATTTGAAAAGAAAGCAACTATAAATAGATAATTTATGTGTTTTTTGATGTTGAGTTTCACTAAATATGTGTAATGTGGAAGTTATAAGTATTAAACCATAAAAACAGCTTATTATTAAAATAAATCAAAGTGATAATCTAAAAAGTGTTTGGACAAGATGAAGGTTTTTCCTCGTTTTCCCTCCAAACCCGTTCTTCCTTATAAAGTGATTCATTATAGGATCATAACCTCGGGTTGAGATGCTCTGGTGAGAATGAACAAATTGTAAACAAACTGATTTTTGATCATGATTGTGAGTGATGATAACTACCATGACAGGGGACCAGGTCTCACCTCGTACTTCTGCTTCTTCAGTCTCTCCATGTGGTCGAACTTCTCAGACTCCAGCTGGGTCATCCATTCGTGCAGCTCATTGATCTTATCTCTGCAGGAAACACAACAACACACATATGAGCCAAAAAACAAATAAATCGCTTCAAACACGACGAGCACAGTTATTTAAGTTTATGTAAAACATTTCCTCAGGCTGATTTGAGTTTTAGTGTTATGCTTTAAATTACGTTTTAAGAGTCGAGTTCACCCTGAAAGAAAGGAATGTGAATACTGAGAAATGTTGGTGCGTGAGTGTTGAGTCGTACTTCAGCTTGTCTTCACTCAGATGGTCGATGTTCAGCTGCTTGCGTCTGGCGGCCAGGATCTTCTTCTTCTTCTCTCTCTCAGTCTCTTTCTTTCCTCCTCTCTTCTGGTCGGCCTGTTCGGTGTGGACGTTCAGATGCAGGTCAGCAGCTATCCAGCAGTATTCAGATGTTCTACTTAAATGCTATTTAAAAATACTGCAATCTGAACTAAGTATAAGTATAAAAGTTCTCATTACTCTATAGTTATAATCTGCAGTATTGCTCTTTAGATAGGATCTTATTGCTACATCTTTATATGTTATATTATTGTGTTATTATTGTTATTGATGCTCACACAAGTCAAAATTTGCTCACTTTATATAATGTCCTGTAGGTTAATTTTACTTTTAGGGTTGGGTGTCTAGAACCGGTTCCAAGTTGGAATCTGTGCCAAATTTGCAAGAACCGTGGATTCGTTGAGACACGTTCATTTCGATTCTGCTTATCGGTTCCTAACTTTCTGCATATTTCAGCTCCCGATTGAACTGCAGTGAGCATTTTACAGTCCATAAAAGTGTCACTTATCTGCCAGGACCTGCCACGCCGACCTAACGTCACGTCATTTGTTACGCAGTACGTCAACACAGCAAAAGAAGATTTGTCGTAAAGGGGTTGGAATCAGAACTGAGATTCGATAAGTAGAATCAGAATCTGTTTATTTAAACAATCCCCAACGCTATTTACTTTATAAAAATGCTTTGTATGTTAAAAGATCGTCACATATTGTTAAAATCCAAATCTGCAAAATAACTAGAAGCTAAAGCTGTCAGATAAATGTTGTAGATTAAGTAAGTACAATATTTAAATACTTAAATGACGATTTGAGTACCTTAGAATTGTACATATAACACCACTGCTAACCGGAGAACAAGATACTCCTATGTGCACTGACCCTCTGCAGGTGGCTGCTGTAGGTGGAGCCCATGTTGGACAGAGCCGACTTCTTCTTGGCATCCTCATCTGCCTTCTTCTTGGCATCAGCCTCCTCCCTGATCCGCCTCTCCTCCTGGTTCACACAAACAAATCAGAGTGAGACTTCCGGGTCAGATCCACCAGTCACCCTCAGAGTATATATAAATATATAAATCCTCACTACCAACTGAATCTTGAAACTTCAGCTTTAGTGATTTTTACATTTTATTTTTACCTGTTCATGATGACAGGTAAAAAGAAAAAAAGAAGAGCTCCCAATGAACTGCAGTAATAAATAAAGATGAAACCACAAACCTCACGTCTGGCCTGACGCTCCTTGTCCTTCTCAGCGCGGATCCTCTGCTGCTCAGCCCTCTCGGCACGACGCTTCTCCTGCAGGACGGCAGCAAATGCATCATCACACACTGTATTCTGCACACTTTAACACAATTTAACCCACTACAGAACCAGATAAGAAGACTGAGACCGCTCTCATGTTTCCATGGTGAATACGAAGCTACAGCCAGCAGCTGGATAACTTAGCTTAGCTTAAAGAGTGGAAACGTGGGAAACAATTTGTCTCTTGTCTCTGTCCCAAGGTAATAAAATGTTTTTGCCAGTGGCCCAGCAGCCAGGAGAGCCATGAAACACTAGATTGTTGTTCTTACAATTTTGTACGGATTATTAAAACAAGACATAAAGTGTCAGTCAGCGAGCTTTAGAGGAGCTGGCAGGCAGATTTTCTTGCGCTAGCTGTTTCCCCCGTTTCCAGTCTTTATGCTAAGCTAAGCTAACCATCAGTGGGTGGAAGCTTCATATTTACTGTATAGACACGAGGCTGGTATCAGTCTTCGAACATAACCCAACTCCCAAAATGGTTATCGTTTTTAAATCCATATCCATATCATGGAGTTCCTCAAGGATCTGTCCTTGGACCAATCCTCTTCACTTTATATATGCTTCCTTTAGGCAATATTATCAGGAAACATTCCATAAGCTTTCATTGTTATGCAGATGATACTCAGTTATATCTATCGATCAAGCCAGATGAAACTCATCAGTTAGCTAAACTTCAAATGTGCCTTCAGGATGTTAAAACCTGGATGAGCTGTAATTTTCTTATGTTAAACTCAGATAAAACTGAAGTTATTGTTCTGGGGCCTAAGCACCTCCGTGACGCATTATCTAAAGATATAGTTTCCCTGGATGGCATCGCCTTGGCCTCCAGCACCACTGTGAGGAATCTTGGAGTTATCTTTGATCAGGACATGTCGTTTAAGTCCCACATTAAGCAAATTTCAAGGACCGCCTTTTTTCACCTACGTAATATTGCGAAAATCAGGAACATCCTGTCTAAAAATGATGCAGAAAAACTAGTCCATGCATTTGTTACTTCTAGGCTGGATTACTGCAATTCCTTATTATCAGGCTGCTCGAAAAAGTCCATTAAGACTCTTCAGCTGATCCAGAATGCTGCAGCACGTGTTCTGACAGGAACCAGGAAAAGAGATCACATTTCTCCTGTTTTAGCTTCTTTGCATTGGCTTCCAGTAAAATCCAGAATAGAATTTAAAATCATTCTTCTTACCTACAAAGCTCTTAATGGTCAGGCACCATCTTATCTTAAAGAGCTCATAGTACCTTACTACCCCACCAGAGCACTGCGCTCCCAGAATGCAGGGTTACTTGTGGTTCCTAGAGTCTCCAAAAGTAGACTAGGAGCCAGAGCGTTCAGCTATCAAGCTCCTCTCCTGTGGAACCAGGTTCCAGTTTGGGTTCAGGAGGCAGACACCATCTCCACATTTAAGAGTAGGCTTAAGACTTTCCTCTTTGATAAAGCTTATAGTTAGGGCTGGCTCAGGTAGTCCTGAACCATCCCTTAGTTATGCTGCTATAGGCCTAGACTGCCGGGGGATTTCCCATGATGCACTGAGCTCCTCTCTCCTCTACTTTCTCTCCCTCTGTATGCAACCTTATCCCATTATTGCATGTTACTAACACAACTTCTCCCCTTTCTGGTAGTCTTGTGCTTTCTCGTCCCTCTCCTCTCTCCTCCTATCACTTCCTGCAGGTTTTCTGGCTCTGGAGCTGTGGAGTCTGGATCTGTGGCTGCGGGTCGCCTGCTGCCCCCGTGTTCCTGCTCGACACCCTCTACTGCAACGACTATTGTTGCTAGTCTTATTGTTATTATAATCATTAACATTACGATGGTTACCATTAACACTATTATAAATATCTGTACCATTTTTCATTTAGTTTATAGCAACATTACCTTCGCTGTCTGTACCTCTGTGTGTATATTGTGTAGGCTGCCTCCCTCCCCTCTCTCTCTCCTTACATCCCTCTCTCTCTCTCTCTCTCTCTTTCTCTCTCTCTCTCTCTTTCACTCTCTTCTCTCTCTCTTTCTCTCTCTCTCTCTCTCTCACCCCAACCGGTCGAGGCAGATGGCCGCCCACCCTGAGCCATGGTTCTGCTCGAGGTTTCTGCCTCTTAAAAGGAAGTTTTTCCTTGCCTCTGTCGCCTAGTGCTTGCTCTTGGTGGGAACTGTTGGGCTTCTGTAAATATCATCACAGAGTACGGTCTAGACCTGCTCTTTTATGAAAAGCGCTGTGAGATAACTGTTGTTGTGATTTGGCGCTATATAAATAAAATTGAATTGAATTGAAAATTGAATCTTTGTTTAACTGCGGGTCCCTTAAATCATTCAATATCATATCCCAACAATTGAAGACCAAGTCTCCAACAGATCCTGGGGGAAATATTTGGCTCTTTAGCTGCTAAATGCTAGTGAGCTGAAAGTAACTTTAAAGTTCTCTAAAGTCGAGGAGCTGCAGATCAAGCTGATTATTCTCTGGGAGTGCATCACTATTAGCGTTAAAGCCGCTTTAAGGGACAGGTTGCTGAAATAAACCTCATATTAAGTGGTTAATCTGCTGGTTTCCAACCATCGAGATCCCTTCAATGCTTCCCTCACATTTGTTTATTAATTTCATTAATGTAGGGACAGAATGATGAGCGTGGAGTTAGTGACACATAGTGCTTTGTTTGGTCTACTGAGGGGCAAAGTCAGTTGTTTGACTATTATTGTTATTATTATTATTCCTTTTCACCAGTATCTGTAGGAAACGCTTATTGGGGTTTAAAGGTGTTTTCTCCCTCAGCGTGATTCATTGGCTGAAAACTCACAATCCTATCCTTGAGTGCAATCAGCTCCTCCTCCTCCTTCTTCCTGCACTCAAAGTGAGCATCGATCAGGCCCTGCAACTCCATCAGGTCCTTGTTCTGACGTTTCTTCTGGATGTCCTGCAGGCGGGAAGAACAGAAAACAACACTCAGCCAAACAGAGAAACTCCTCAACAACAGAAATGCTTCATGTCGTCACTTCTGGTCTGCTTACATCAAAGTCCACTTTCTCACCATCAGGGATCTTTGGAGCGGTGGGCCTACGAGACAGCGTTTTGATCTTAAGTACACTGGTGCTGATTATAATGATGTTTTTTAAAGCTTTTCTTTTTTGTCTTTTCAGCCACATGACTAATGTCATTACATGTGAAGGAGACTTACTTGAACTTTGGCTTCTCCTCTGCAGGTTAGGAAATGAAGAGGGGACAAGTACATGTTATCGGGTTAGAAACAATGCAGATTATTTCATTTCTCTCAGGCATTAAATGGATTAAACTGCATGGTTTTGGCTCTAAATGAGACATTAGAGTAAGGTCAAACACTTAAATGGTAGCCTTGTTTATCAGTGTTTAAATTAGGGTTAGGACAAAAGGTAAAACCTATAAGAGCAAACAAATGAAACAAAAACTGTTTTAAACAGGGGATTATAAAGTTTTGTGATTATCAGAGAACCATCACTGAATTGTAAACACACATCAAGTTTCTTATAAAGCTTCAATGTATTTGTCTAAAAAAGTTGAGAGTTTAGGCGCCAGGTTCTTTTTTGGCTTGACCCCATAATTGGTTTTACACAAGCAAGACAAAGTCGTTTTCCCCACTTCTGTTTTTTTCTTTAAACCCAGATTCTGGCGGCTCCATGCCATGCAGATGACGAGGTACATAGCAAGAGTGTAACGGTCGGGTCGCTGCACAGTGATGCACGTGTTAGCATTTCATATTCTTTCACCCTTTTTCTCCACTAGCAGGTTTCATTTTTATCAATAAGCATTTGGAAATTGTGTTATTTTTTCCCCTGAATTTGGACTTAGTGCCAGTTGGGCAGCGCTCCTGGATTTTTGACAGACATTTTGTGAACAGCAGACCTCGTGGTCCTTCCAAAAACCAGAATGACAGATTTCAGATTCGTTAGAAGTTTACTAAATCAACATACCTTCCTCTTCATCGGCCTCTGCATGCACCAAGCATCCAAAACAAAAGCAGAACAGACAACAGCGTTAGCAGGCAGCAGCACTGTCAGCTAAACACAGTGAAACTACCAAACAATGGCAGACTGCTGCAGCTATAGCATCTCTAGTTACTCACTCAGACGAAATTTGAATTACCGTAAATTCTCAAATTTAACGGCCAGCATGAACAAAAAAAGGCGAGTTGCAAATAAAGGCGGGATAAAAAAACTAAAGGCACGTGGAATTACCTGCACTCTTAATAGTTTACATGGTAAATTCAGAGTAATGTAATGTTTTTCTGCCTGTAATATAAGACCATTTCAAATATTTATATTTATATAATATTTGAGAATTTGCGGCCGGCTAAAGTCTTGGTTTGCAGAAGTTTTACCTTAGAGCAGCTCAACAAAGTCCGATCCCTTTAACATTTAACCCTGCATTCACGTGCCATTGGACATTTCAGAAATAACAAAGCAAAAAGTGGAAGTTCAGCGCAGATTTTAGGCAGACATGTATGATGCACTGATAGTTTTTAACTTCATCAACATGGCAGGAAATTAGTTTGTTTAGCCTTTCATAGCTTTGGGGTTGAATCATTAATAATAAAAAATCAATTAAATGGCATTAAATGAAATAGACCGTTTCTTTTTGGATAAATTCTTTTTTTTTTTACAACAAAATAGCACTTGAATGCAACACCCACATGGAGGACTTTGCCACCGGCATGTTAGCATACTATAAGATAGCGATGAAATGTGAGACACCATCTTTTCTTTTATGTTTTTTTGAATGGACATGCTTAGCAGTAGCAGTGTCACTCCCTTTAAAAGAAGCAGGATATAGTATTGTTTGTATAGTATATGTTTTCCTTCATCAGATATCCAAATGATTAAAAGCAACCATGTACACCAAATACAAGTCCTCAAGAGTACATGTGGAACAGTAGTTTTAGGGTTAGACTGATAAAAGTGCCCAATACATGTCTTTTTTTTTTAGAATGTAAGCCCTCAAATAATCCCTTTATAAAATATTTCCAGTGCTTTGTCCACTACAAAACGCCAGCATTTTAGCATACAGGCTAAGTCGCTAATTAACTAGCACTCTGAGAATGTTTTCAGGTTCTCAAGGTTTACTCAAAGTTGACAAAAAGTTTATTTTCCATTTTTGACATATTTGTTTACTTGAAAAAGTCAGGTATGTTAATGAGGAAGCAAAAGTTTTGACAACTGAGATGTTTATTTTTTATTTAAGTTGTGAATCTACAAAAAACAGAATGAAAATGACTTTAAAACTTTAGATTTTTTTTTAAGGATTTAAACTGTTGGATACTAAAAGCCTCTAATATACTTTCTGTATGCTAATGTGTTAGTATGGACAGATGTATAGTAGTCAGAGTGATCATTTTAATCAGTTTGTTTTTATTGCCCATTAATGTTTTAGATGCTAATTTACCTCAGTTTTGACAGAAACACCCCCTAAAACATGTCTCAGCTTTTCAGAAAGAATGTTTTATGAATGAATGGAGGAATTAATTTAATTTTTACGTACTTCTATTAGAAAATAATTTGAGAACGGAAGGCTATCGGAACAGAAGCTATGCTGGATGTGGGGCAGGCTCTTAATATCAGCCTAAAACACGAGCAGTGCAAAAAAAAACATAGGCCTTGAAATATTAGTCGTTATATATGCTTATTTAAACAATCTTCACATCCCAACTTGGGCCCTTTGAGTTCTGCATAAACAGACTGTCTTTGAGTTCGACCAGAGGTGAAAGGAAGGCAGCGTTAGCATTGGTAGATGTGGTGGACATGATCAGGATTAGTGGGGTCTGTCTGTGCTGGCTGTAGCTCGTGGAGCGCACCTGTCGCCTGGGAAAGGATGATAGAATACCCTCTTTCCCCCTCCATGCCACATACCTTCAAGCTCAGGCTCAGGCTCTGGTTCTGGTTCTGGCTCTGGTTCTACCACTGGTTCTGGTTCTGGCTCTGGCACTGGCTCAGGTTCTGGCTCTGGCTCTGGGGCCGCCTCTGGGGCCACCTCTACTTCCTCTACTACCTCCTCTTCTACAGCTACACAACATGCAGCGAGTCACCGGGGGAGAGGAAGGGCGGTGAGAGGGTTAATGGAAGCAGGAGAAATGGAAAAGGCAAGGAGGTGAGCAGGGTGAGTAGATGAAAGGGGAAATGTAAGATATGAGGAGGTCCATGGCGGGGCAGTTTGAGGGAACTGCCACCGGATGGTGCTAAAGCAGGTGAGACAGCAAGCAGTTACAGGAGGGAAAAGGTCAGTCATTGATGGTCAGTCATTGATGGATGAAATGTGATTGATTCCTGAAACTCGTTGAGTTCGGAGGCAAAAAGAGAAATTCTATCCTGACGCAATCTACTTTTTTTTTTTTTTTTTTTGAATAACCTGTGTCTTTTTATGCGTTTTTTTCATTTATCCCAGATAACGTTAGTGTTAACCAGCATGCCACAAAAAGTACATGTGGAAGTAAGAAACACACGCTTGTCAAAAGTGACTGACAAATTAGTATCAATGACATGAGACTTATCATCCGGAGTTTGCGTCTTACCATCGTATTCTTCACGTCCGTCCGAGAAAGAAAGGAGCAGAAGAACATTATCAAAAGATCCCATTTGTACCCATATTTAACAGAATACAAAATGTGGGTACACTGGGGATCCATGCTAAGCATACACAACACAGTCCTCCTGGGCTGATCAGAGCTCGCAGGCGTGACTTCTAAGTGGCATTAAACTTCACGAATGTCACTGCTCCTTTTTATCTGAAAGAGTTCGGCTTAGGAGGACTGTTCAATTGCAGGTGGTCATGCAGAGCTGCAGGACTTGTTGCCAACAGGTCAGTGCAGTCTTATGCAATTTAGATTTCACACATCATATTTGACACTGTCCTGATGCCAGCACTGGTGCCTGCAACCAAGTTACAGCGAGAGGATAATGTATGTGCATATTTCCTTGAAAGAGAGAGCATTGTTGCACAACTTGAATCTGGAGGAGTCAAGCCAAACCTGCAAATGTACGAATTTGTCCATTGCAAATAACTTTCTACAAGGATGGAAGATCAGTTAGGCAAGATTCAGAAATAAAACTAGGATTTAGCATGGAACTCCGGACTGTACCTGGACCTAATTTCATGGGGACTTTACTCTTTAAAGGGGGGGAAATGGTGCTACTTACCCTCGACCTGATCACTGCAAGACAGAAGGGAAAGAAATTCAGATTTAGAGTTAAAGCTAATCAATACAAGTTAGTGTGAAAAGTTTGACAAAATAAGCTTAAATCAGGGTCCAATTAGTCTTCCAGAGCTTTCAAATGCATAGAACATAGAGATTAACATAGAGGCACAAATCTCTCTGACAAACAAAAAGGAAACTAGCTAGCTGGCATAGAGTTGAGATTATTTTGTCAAACTACTCAACAACAGATTCAGAGTTTTGAATTTGTGAAAGAAAATGTGACTTACACTTCCTCTGTGTCAGACATGGTGACAGTGGACTTTGCAACCTGGAGGCAAGAGAGAAGAGAAGAACTTGAGGTATGTCTGCAAGGAGCGACGGAGCAGCCTGTCGTATTTATAGCTCAGGATTAAGTTGCAAATGTCTAAAATATCTGCTTCCGACCCCACCCTGGCCAAACCCAACATGTTTGCCTACACATATTTCACCACCACCACCTCCAAAAAACCCAAAAGAATTCTTAGATCAATTTCAAAAGGTGCAGTTCCTCGTTATTTGAAATAATCAATGAGGATCTTGTACTCGAAACATTCCCGAAATCTGTCAGATCCAAACATCTTTGGTTTATAATTAGCTTTAGAAGTTGGACTGAAATTTGAGCCTCGGTCCTGAATCTGCTTGTCTGATGATAAATGAGAAGAGAAGCCAAACATAGATTTATGTCAATGTTCTGTGTTCAACTGCTGGGAGAAGAGATTAATGTTGGAAGAAGAAAAAGAATCCTCCAGGGGTCACGGTAAAGGTTAACCTCCTGCTCTCTCTCATCACTCTGCATCCATTTGGCATTCTAGGTGATGAAGACTTTTTCATCTTTAGAAACAGCTTCAGCTCTTTACAGCTTCTAGCAAATCTAAATCATTTTCAGCAAACGATCCTGTTGGAATTCAGTTGTAAAGCTGTGTGAAGTTTGATCTGCAATGATAAACAAACATGACCTGAATGTATTCATAATTTAATCTATCAGTGATTAGCTGTCGGATTATTTGCCAATTAGCTTCATTAAAGTGAGGCCAAGAAGACGTCCCGACATCACAGCTATTTCCAATAGACAGCTGCACGGGTCCCAGATCCGGTTTCAGTGGACCCAAAGTTAAAGATTGGGTTCCTTCCCCTGGACCACCACCCATAATTCCACCTTCATCTCCTTATCTGGGGGTCTTGCTCTCACATGGTTCCTTCAATCATCTCCCTGAAGCTCCCTGCTGACTGAGGCCACTTTGCTCAAGAATTAAAATAAACCCTGAAAGGGAGGTGTGAAGGCTGAAGGTCTAACGCCCGGCTTTCTTCTATTTGTTCCGTGACCCTCGCAAATTCCAAACAAATTTGTTTTCACAGTGTTTTCACCACAATGTGATATTATTAGTTAGGAGAAAACACTCCAAGTTTAGATGATTCCTTTACATCCAGTCTGGAGGTTCTTGGCTCCTGTTCAAGACGTTAAAGTGTTTATCCTCAAGCTATGTGCATTTTAATGTACACACATGCCACATCCATTTACAGCTTCACTAATGGACGACAACAACTAAATTTAAAACAAAGATTGAACATGTAAGCCAAGAAAATCTGCAATCCAAAAGAGAGCAATGTCCCTGACTTAAAAAACAACAAATAACAACATGATTAATCACTGCTGATGTTACATAACTTATTAGTATCATCTTCTGTCTCCTGAAGCGGAAAGCTGCTTCAAAGGGTTTAAGCCATTTGTAAATCCCTCAGGTATGAACCTCCGCTGGGTCACTGGACTCGGACCAAACCAGCACAAAAACAACAACAAAGTCCTTCAAGATACCAGTGAGACATCCCGCAAGAACCTTTGAACCTGTTATTTTAAACTAAAACTGAACTTTCAGCTCATTTTATAAACAAAACCACAGCTTAACAGCTTCTCAGGCACACATCTGCAATCAAACACCAACACAAACTAGATTTCATTGTCCCTGAGCTCAAACAACGAAAAGCACCACGCTGTCCGGGCTCCAATAGGAGGCCTCTTTCCTCTGTGATTTGTTATTTGAACACAACCATCTCCCGTCTCACCCTTGACCTCGGCAGCAGCCTCTACTAGTCGTGGCAGTGATTTTAACACATGTGGACTCAGCTGTCCTCGGTTTGGGTGATATTTGGGGGACATTGCACTTGAGCTTCCTCTCTACCACTCACACTCTCACTCTCTCCCCTCTTTCTTACCTCAGAAACGCTGAAAGAAGCGAGCTCCCTGCTGGCCGAGAAAGGCTGTAAGGTTCTGCAAACTTACCGCGCTGATTAAGTCCTTCTGTTATAGTGACACACGATCCGCTTGGCCACCCCATTGGCCGAGGAGCTGGCCTGGAGGCGAGGCCGGGCCTGTACTGGGGCAGGGTCCACGACTTTGGTCCCCCCCCCCCTCTGCTGGCACTCAATAAGGAGATGGAAGGGTTGAGTGTTAAGGAGGGAGGCTCAAGTTTGGAGAAGGGGGCACCCAAGACGCCCACAGGTTGCTATTCTGGGGAAGCTGCATTAGGCAAGCAAATTTTATCTGAGAGTGAGAAGACAGCTCGACGTCAGGGAAGCGAGGCAGGTGGTGTTCCTAAACCTCCTACAGAAGTCTGAGGCACATAACCCTAACCCCATGTACAGCATGGACAAGAACCTAAATTATTTGTCTAACCAAGCTGTAAATCCGACATGTTGATCCATCTATTGCTTTGGGGTCTTGTTTTCTATGACTGCCTGGTTTGCAAGAATCAACCAGAAGGGCAAAAGTGGGGCCCACCCCAAAAATCACTAGATGTTCCTCAGACAGTTTCAGTCCACGCAGGTGCTAAAAATGTGCAAAAACAACATTAGAACATATCTGCGATAGTACAAAAACATTTCACCCTCCTGCCAGCAGGCTTTCAGTCAGTAGTTCCTTAAGTTTAGGAAAGATTAAAGGAAAAATATGCTCAAAGATTTTGCGCTGTATGGTTTTGACATTCCCCACATTTTGATGTGTAATGGTAAAAAAAAATACACTTTTACCAATACAATATGTGACCTCTGTGCTATGAATATCAGCACTTTAAATATATGGTCTAAGAACACTTTCAAAAACATGTATGCTCAACTTTAAGCATTCAGATTCGTATTTGTGCGTAATATAAATGCTTAAGGTTGTGAAAGTGTTCTTACACCATATAAATGCCCCATTAAAGATTTTTAATTAGTCTTTTGATTAGTTAAGTTCAATTGGATTGATGTATATTTAATTATCTGCTTTCCAGTGGTATTTTTTTCCAGAAATCAGCCACCTATTTCATAGACATCCTCTGCAAGATCAGTTTGATCTGTTACTAATGTCTTTCAGTTTAGCTGTAAGTCTAAACAAGCTGCAGCATGAATCATTCAGCAAACTCCTCAGCTGGATTTATAAACGGGATCTGTGATGCGGGCGTCGGTCTGAACTGTCTCAGGGGTCCTGAATGATCTACTAATTTCCTCCGGGGGGTGCTACAATGACAGAATAAAGAACTCTTGGTCACTCACAGGTGGGAGTGTCAAATGTTTTCATGTCACAGAAACACAAATAGACAAACTCCAGGCCGAGGACCTCCTGTTTGATTTTGTTGACTTACAGTTTGACGGACCTGTCTACACTCTCGCTGTTGGGATGAACAGTGAAACAAACCACAGAAGCAGTTACAGAGTGCTTTATCTCATTGGGGTTATACAGTAGGGTCATATTAAAATTACTCGGCCAAACCAACACGTTCTCATCCCAGGGATACCCCTCAGCGTCAGTATGAAACACCTTTTTAAATGTGGTTAACGCTGTGAAACGGTCACAGTTTGGTTAGGCTTACAAAAAGATCTTTGTTTGGGTTGAAATAAGTACATTACGTGACAGCGGTCACGTATTTAACATTATGTAGCTTCATACTTTAAGTTAGTCACCTTTGACTTTTGGTTCTGTATATTGTCACCTGACATGGATGGGTTACACTGAAGTTAGTTGAAAGCCCAAGAATACCTTGTGCGTCAAATACAGACGCTCTGGGAATGAGAATGGGCTTGCCAAACTGTACAAAGGAAATAACATTTTTCAAAATTAATGATCCTTAAACCTTCTCAAATACCAGTGGAACCCCATAAAGGATTGTTATGCCATCACAACCCATCAGACCCTGCTGTGACACCATTTTTATCCCATGAATGACAACTGAAATTTTCTTAACGACACCTGAACCTCACTCAAGCGCTCCTGAATGCTCTCCCAAATCCCACAAAACCCCACAAGAACCCCATAAACCATCAAAAGGACTCTTGGGACCTCCAGAAATACTTGCAACACCCCATCTAAGCACAGGAGATCAATAAAGGACCACGAGGAACCCCCAAAGCTCCTTGTAACCCCATGAAGGATTTTTAAAACTCATCAATACAATTCGTCTACAACTACCAGCTACAAGCAGCTTCCTCTTTCAAGGGTCACACAAACCCCCTTAAGGATACCCAGGAACTCTCTCAAGGACTCATGGAACCACAACCTAAAAATCAAATAAACATACTCCTCCATCCCCCCTTAAAAACACCTGTAATCCCCTGATGCCCTTACAAAATCTTGGATCCCTGTTTTTTTTTGTTTTTTTATGTACCCCTGAAACTCCCTTAAGGAACCCTAGAACCTCATGAAGAACCCATGGAGTCCCCTCAAAAACTGCAAGAATTCCCAATAAGCATAATGCTGCATTCAGGTCATGTGGGTTGATGGTAGAGATGGGAAAGATTCAGATCTGTGAGTGCTCACATCATCACCACGGTGGTATGATGACTCAGTTTGTCATGTGAGGATTACCATACTGTGCATGGACAACGCACCTGTGACACCATATCACCTTTTATTTTCTCAGTTGTAATAACAACTTGGACTTTTATGCCACGTTCATGTCATTTTGGAGTTACCGTAACTGCGAGTTTCCAACTTGTATTAGCGTACACGTCTACTTCCAAGTCATGATTATGACGGATCTTTTCTGAAAGCTCTGGTTTATCTGACATCGAACCTCATAATACGAAAGTGCCTGAGAACTAACATGGATTCTTGATAGCAGCCAAAATCCGACGTTCAGAGTAATTAAACCCTGATTAAATTTATATAGTGTTTTGTTGTCAATGCATAGTATTTTAACCCTTACATGGCCAACCCTATGCCTCCATCCCTTAGGACATGAATGTGGCATAATAACCCCACTAGGAGCTTTAGAATCACATCAGTGATGCCTGCCACTCAAACTTCAAATAGGACTAGAAAACAAACCCCATTAAAAGATCCCCTGACTAAGAACCTTTGAGCACCAAGAATGCTAAGAACCCACCTAAATATCCTCGGAACTTGTTGAAGGACCCCTAACCTCCCGTGTATCACCGTTAAGCAACTCTTAACACTTCTCCAGTAAACAGGTATTTACAACCCACCTGTGTAGGTGCTGAGAACCCCTCACACCCCCCTAATCCCATCAAGAACCCATGAGTTAGGATTCTTCCTCTAGAATTCAAATCATGTGAAATTCTGCGAATCATTTTTCTGAGAGCACAGTTGAGCCCCCTGCCGGATCCCAAGTACATCCTTAAAGGACCCCTGGGTGGCCCTCAGACCCCACTTTTAGAGCCCTGAGGTGGTGAAACCTAAGGTCCTGTGGCCTGTTGGTGCTGCATCTCGCCTCGCCTCTCTCTGCTATCACAGCGACGCTGCTGTCACTCTGCTCACAGGGTTCAGGATTTATTTTTGGACTGCCATGGCTTCTGTTCCTTCCATTTGTAGGAAGGGGGGTCGAGTTGGGCTCAACATGAACCTGCCGCTCTGACACTCCAGGCTGGGACAAGCAGGCAGCAGCCGGCCGGCCGCCCCCCGAGCAGCAGTCGCACAGGTAAACACGCCATATTTACACCTTTTATACTCCAGATAGTGCGCATGGAAGCTGTTAACAGAGTTAGGGAGGCGGCTGCTGTCGAGGGCAGAACCCCCACCTCTGCAGCCAGAGATCAGACATGTTCGGAGACCTCAGGGTGTCTTTTCTTTTCCTCAGTGCAACAGTGAAGCACCAGCAGCACTGAGCTACATGTTAGCCTTGCATTGTTTCTACTCCCTGTGGCTTCAAAACACACTCTGCCCTGTCATTTATTTGTCCTGGCTGCAATGAGGCATGACTGAGTGATGATCACATTCTAGCTTTGAGTTGTTACCTTCCTGTTGTGAATAAAGTCAAGTTCGATATTTCACATCAACCTGAATGAATGTTCTCTCTTGTTCTGTGAAGGGGAACCTGCGTGGAGCACTTTGAACATCAACAAGTTTTTACCTGGTATGTTCCTTCTTTTTACTCACTGTTTGCTGTGTTTGAGTGTGAAGCCTCATAACTTCAGTGGAGGTTAATGACTTTTTGGGGAGGATTCATTTACTTAAGGAGGCTATTGTGGACCAACTTGGTTTTTATTACACGGCTATTATTACACTTTCCTCTTTTGAACTTGCACCCTGAAGGTGCTCCAAATACCAAGCCTACCAGAGCCTTAAAAGGAGGAGTGAGCTCTCATGTGTCAGGCTGGCAGCAGGTTCAGGGAGGGAGGCGGGTGGGAGGGGTGGAGCTTTAAAACACAACCAGCTCTGGCCTACATTTCACTGAAGTGACACACATAGTAAACTGAGGATATTAAACAGTTGTACAGACTGAATGATGTCAGGGATCCTTCATTTGTAACCCAAGCCCTCTGGATAGTCTTATAATAAATTTATCTGACTCTAAAGTTCAAATTCATTGCACTAACGTTACGTTGTGCAGTGTTATTTTTAAATTTTTAAATCAAATTTTTCTTCTTATGCAATTGGGTATTCTCTGCGCAAATATATTTCTGAGGCCCTAACCAGGGTCGTTGGGCTATGATGTCATGAGGTCAGGTGTTTTGCATTCACTTTCACCCTTCAGCAGATATATATACACATCTATATGTGCGTGTTTATGTGGGAAGAGGCGACAGAAGGATCCTGACACGACAAAGCTGCACTTAAAGCTCAGCCTGTAAACTGTAACCTCACAGAAACGTAGACCTGCAAGTTCCTCTCTTATCAAAGATTTGATATCTTGATCGGTAGATCTGATTTTACTTATAGAGGAAAGAACTCAACACAAGCATAGGGTAATATCAGATAGAAATTTGAGGCAAAGGATTGACCCAATACTAGTCTTTTCACCTTTCCTCTAGTGCTACCATCATGACGAGATTTCTCTTACTAACACCACTAACTAGATTTCATGACATTTGCTGATGTTAATAGTTTCTGGAGGATGAATCATTATTTCCTCTAGCGCTAAAGCTCACAAGAAACATCAAAATAAAAACAGGGCTTCAAATGTTCCAATCATATTCCAGCTCCCCAGAGGAGGAAGCTTCTCTGGGCCTCAATCAAAATTTCCAAATTTGAAGTTGTTAGCATCAGAGGCTCCATCTGATCTGCACTCTGATTTATTGTTTTCAGTGAAAGTGATGCAGCCTGTAAAAAAAGCCAAGAGTCTTAAAAAAGGGAAGCAGGTGATTGGCCAGCTTCCTCTCTGCCTTCAAACTAAAATTAGGCCAAGTAAAAGCTTCCAGGATCAGCAGTGAGGAGGTAACATCATCCAGGAAGAGCTCAGCTGGATTCTCCTGTTGGTTTTCCAGCTTGCAGCACTGATCTCTGGTTTTTATATACAGCACTCCAAGTCACTAACCTGATGATTTATACTCGGTACATCTGTGCGTGGAGTTTAGGACACAGGTTTTGTAACTGCATTGAAATCTCTTTAAACACAAGTTACTGATATTTCTGTTTGCACCTCAGTAGAAGGATGACAGACTGTAGGAGAACATTTCACAGGCTGATGAAAAGTTTTCATCAGACATCAATGTTAACATTTTAGTCTATGCTAAAAATTCACGTTATATTAGAATTTTCTTAATTCGCTTTTAAATTTCATTTGTTAAATTTTTTACTTGAATCTTTATAGTTTATTCCACTCTGATCTATAAACTCTTGGTTTTAACATCTTATATACAACACTTTCTACCTCAATAACTTTATAATCTTCTTTTGAAATGCTATTATTAGCACTTTAATTAAATGTCAGCATCATCAGGCTAAAAACAAACCAGCATTGTTGCTCTCTTAATATATTCACTTCTCAACTTGTTGAACTATTTAAACCCTTCACATCCTCCTTAGTCAATACAAATTTAGCTATTCTCAGTGGAACTAAAATATGAATTTTGTCCTGCTGGTGGCACTGGAGAAAAGATTCATTCAAATCAAAAGGGGCTCATCCTCTGCGGAAGAGGAAAATTAAAATCAGGAAATTTCATTTTGACTGATTTCACTTCTTGTGTAGCAAGTAGAAATTTTGGCCGGATGTTGGCACAACAGGAAAGTTCAAGGGGTCAACAAATGCTCTGGGGACCATGAATTTCCACTGATGATTTTATAGACATTTAGCCAGTAGTTCCTGAGGTATCTTGCTTTGGGCCAAAGTGGATGGACATTTCAGATGTAAAAAGGGTATAATGTCTTGTTCAAGCTTGATACATTAACAATAAATATAAAACAAAAATTAGATCAAATGGAGGGCACTGAAAAAGTAGAAAATTATTTTAATTTATTTAAGAAAAGGGGTATAAACACATACAATCAGAAATCTCAGTTACTGAATATCAAAGGTAAAAAGTGTCTGCAGTAGTACAGAGCTGATAAAAACATACACAGGAAATAGTTTGATTGTATAGATCAGGTGTCCGTGTGATGAAGGTTATTGAGAAGTAATATCAAAATATTACCAGATACCAAATAAAAGTAATTTTGGGTTCATGGCTGCACCAAGTGAGCCACGAGATGATGTTTTTTTAATAGACTTTCAGTGTTATTTTATCATCAGTATCAAACTTTTACAGTTCTTCCCTCTCAAGCTCATCAGATTGTTCTTTAGCCAAAGATAAGTGCAGGACAGATAACACAACACAACACAAGTGTCATCCATTAACGCTACGTGATTGAAACATGTAAACTATTTCTATTCAAAACACTTACGTTTCCCTACACACCGTCATACAAGTATCAACCAGACATTGGGAATGATTCACCTAAACACTGTAGTGGAGAATGATACACAAACACTAAAGCTCACAGTCAGATATATACATAATAATAGAAACAGGATGTCAGAAAATAAAATACAAAATCAAAGAGATATTTGATAATCAAATCTTTTGGGCTTGTACTTGTCCAACTGAGAGTCAGAAGTGATTTATTTGATATAAATGAAATATTGAGCCTGAAACTGTTCTGTTTGACATCTTTATAGCCAGCGAATGTTTTTGTGAGATCAAAGCGGAAACCACCTGAGGAGACGACACCTCTTCAGTAATCACCATGATATAAATCTGCGAAAGACACAAAAAGAAAGTTTTTAGTATGCAGATTATGAAGTGGTCCAAATCACTATTTTATTACCATTATATTTGTGAAAGTTAAACAGAATTCATAAAGGGTTCATCAGCTTAGATTTCAGACTTTTTAAGCCACGTGAAGTTTTTTGGTTTACTGTAAATCCATGGGTTATGGGACAGACAGTTTGATATGATATGATTCTGATGATTTTATTTACTGGAATTTTTATTTTTGCCTCAGGATCAAGTTATTATTAAAGATTCACCAGCAGGGCTGGTTAACCGTTTCAAACCAACTGGCCCGGTTTGAAACTTACTGGCCCGAAGACAATTTTTACTGGCCCTTCTTCCAAAAGTTATTCAGTGTTACAACAAAACCAAAGACTTGTAAGTTATGTTATACTGTTAATTTGTTTAATTGGTTATTAAATACATCCTGGATATAAAAAAACTAAACTAAAGTCGCCGTGGTAGTGACCTGTCAATCACAAGGTAGTCCCGCCCAAAAGCATATGCTGCATTTTTTTTATCTATTTCCCCCTAAATAGGAGTGTAATTTACTCAATGAACATCATGTTGTGTTGAAGAATACTTGAAACTAGCGACTGAGACCATAAACTCATTATGAAAATGTTTACTGAGGTAATAATTCAGCTGAGAAGTAGCAATATTTTACCATTACTACTAATGAAACCGGAATTCTTTATGCAACCAGTGGACTCGCCCCCTGCTGGCCGTTAAGGCAAGAATTATACTTTCCGCATCCACGAATACGCTAGGGTCCGCGTGACTAATAAATTATCAGAGGGGTATGCGTAACTGTTTATACTACCTTCAGCAGTCAGCATGGCAGACACGTTCCATACATGCGCAGTAGATCGGTTGTTGCAGCCCGTTCTCATCTCAGGGCGTCATATACCGACGATTTGAGAAAGAGTGACAAAGCGTAGTTATTTGACGTCTGTGTGAGACGCACCGGGTGTGTCTGGAAGCATCTCTATGAGACGCTCTGGGCGTCCCGTACAGACCGGAAGTGCTAGCTAGCTACGTTCGTGATAAAGGTGTTGACAGCCCCCTGAAGCCCCCACCCTTACCACATCCATCAGAAATTTTAGATTCTAAACCTAAGTCCATGAATTTATGCATGTTGACCGGCTAACCCTACAGCTGCTAACAGGTAGGGTTAGCATCCCTTGTGTTGCTGCAACGTAGCAAACGGGGGCATTTCATGAAGGGTACCTGTAGCGTAAAATCCTTACGCTTTGTCACACTGTCTGAAAGCGTCAGTTATGACGCATTGAGATGAGAATGTGTTGCGCACTGGTAGCGCTAGTCCATACCTGCTACAAAAAATGGGAGGCACGCATGGTTTCACTTTCAGACCCAGAGGTTGCCGCTTGATTGAGATTAGAGAAATAACATTTGACAACCACTTGTCAACGTAACTACAGATCTGGATTGGACAACGGTGTGCGCCAGTAGCTGCAAAGCAACTGCAGGATGTTGAGTTTTTCATTTATCGGGCCGATGAGTTGCTAGTTCAACTGTCCCGACGTTGCTTTTACTGGCCCAGGGTCATCGGGCCACCGTTATTGTTGTGCCCTGACTAGTTATCTAGAAAGTTAAAGTGTCCATTTCATGTTTTTTTTAAATGTGAATCATAACCAACAATGGACCAATTTCATCAAAATAGTTACAATAAAGGAAAGGAAAAGCTCATTAAGACGCATCAATATTTAAAAAACTTATGAAACTGAATCTAAAAGAGTTTAATAGAACCACGAGGGATTCACTGCTACTTTAATTAGGTCTAATGTGACATGCAAAAAAATAAAGAACGGGTGCACAAATCGTGACCAGGTCCAGAGTTTAGGTCTCGGTAAGTCCGGGAATTTGGCCTGAACTTTATACTTGATAATTGGAATTGTTGGGTCTCGGTTAATATGACAAATAGTACGGTCTAGATCTACTCTATATGACAAGTGCAAAGAGAAAACTTTAGTTATGAATTGCCGCTGTATCAATAAAACTGAATTTTAATGACTCGGTATTTCTGATTTTTTTCTCCCCAGGGTGCTGAAGCGCTCATGGCTGTCGCTTATGGTGCTGTCACGCAGCCGGGCCTGCTTTCCCAGCAGTACCCCCCACCCCTGCTGCCCAAACCTGGAAAGGACAACGTTCGGCTTCAGAAACTCCTCAAGAGAACTGCCAAGAAAAAGGCCTCCACTCAGGCTTCACAGCCTGCCGCACTTTTCCGCTCCAGCCTTTCACCTGTGAACGAAGCAAGCCCTGACCTTGAGCACAGTGACCACTGTACACCTCCGAGGACTCCAGAGACACCGCTCAGCCTCTACAGCATCCAGCAGCCTCCACGGTTCACCGTCAGGCCGCTGTATCAACATGTGGCCTCCCCTTACCCGCAACGTGCAGCTTATGGCAGAGGAGTGAGGTTCTCACCTCAGACAGTGGCAATGCCGTCGTACACTCACTCGCAGCATGTTAACACTGTTTCTTCATATTCAGCATCGACCCACATTTCTGGAGTCTCACCAGCCTTTTCTGTGCCTGAGGCAACAGTACCAGCAGCTGCAGCTGTAGCAACCCTGCAGCCAAAGCCCACAAGTCCAGGTCTGACTCCTTATCCAGCAACAGGGGGTCAAGCTTTAATTCGTCCTCTCACTGTGTTGACCCCGTTCATAAAATCCAAAAGTCCACGTCCAACATTCAAAGCAACTGAACCTTCAAGATCGCCCAAACCGATGTTTGAAGTCCCTCAAATTAGGATGTACACAGCGAGCACATCGTACTATGAGACATCCAGGACCCCACCAGTGTATGACTCAACTGGATTAACTGCCATTGGTAGCACAGTACCTCAAAGCAAAACACCTGCAGAAACAAAACAAGATTTGTCTCCAGAATCCGAGGTCAGAAAAGGCACTACACCAATAGCAGAAATAAATACAATCTTAACTCCAACGTCTGAAATCAGAAGAGCAACTCCAACGTCCGAAATCAAGAGAGCCACTCCAATGTCCGAAATCAAACGAGCCACACCAACGTCCGAAATCAAACGAGCCACTCCAACGTCCGAAATCAAACGAGCCACTCCAACGTCCGAAATCAAACGAGCCACTCCAACGTCTGAAATCAAACGAGCCACTCCAACGTCCGAAATCAAACGAGCCACTCCAACGTCCGAAATCAAACGAGCCACTCCAACGTCCGAAATCAAACGAGCCACTCCAACGTCTGACAGAGTTAAAACACCCACTCATGAGTTCCAGACATTAAGAACTTCAGCAGGACGGCCTAAAACCCCGGCATACCATATGACGCGGGCTACAACGCCCGTCTTTGAAATCTCAAGACCCAATCCTCTTTTGTTTGCAGTGTCGCCAATCACAGTAGAGCCAGAGAGGTCAAGAACGCCCCAAACTGTTTCTGCTGCAAACAGCTCACTGGATTCCCAAGGTGTGAAGGTTACCGAGCCTAAGCCTAGTGAAACAATACTGAATGGAGACATTAATTCAGGCTTGACACCTTTAGCTAAACCAATTCAACAAAGTATTAGAAAGTCAAAATCAGAGCCTGATCTGACAAGAGAAAAGATCCCAACTGCTCTAGCTGCCTCCCAAAGACTTAAAACTCCAACATCTGGGCCAACACCACCAGTAGTGACTTCTTATGGCTATCAGAGGCCTCTGACTCCAACATACGAGGCCTCCCGGCTTATGACCACATCACCTGGCTTTAAAAGACCAAGGACACCTACATATGGGCCATCACCTTCTGGTGTATCACCTGTAGCCTTTCAGAGACCTAAAACCCCAACCCAAGTGGCACAAAAATCTACTTACCGTGGATTGACACCAGCTGAATATGCCGCTTATGGAGGAATCAAAACCTTCTCTCCAGCATTTGGCATCTCCAGTTTTAAGACGCCAACTGAAGAGGAGGTTAAAACTACAAAAGAGGAATCAGCAGAAGATAAAACATCCAGCCAAGAACTATCTGTGATGGGACAAGTTACGGACGAGGTTTCTAAAGTCAAAGAACTCTCCAAAGACGTGGATAAAGCCCCTCTAAAAGATGAGAAAGTTTCTGCCACCCTCTCAGTCCCTATTATTATTGTTTCACAAGCATCTGACACCCTCGGAACAACATTAACACAAGAGAGAAGTACAGTTTCCAGTCAGGTTGCAGCAAAACAAGAAAAAACTGTGATTCAACAAACGGCAAAGGTGAAACCTCCAACAGTGGAGGAGAAAACTCCTGAGAAACAAAAGGTGGAAACAGCAGTTCAAGAAGTCACAAAACCAAAGACAATAACTCCTGAAGCCAAACATCCTCTGCCCAAAGGTGACGACCAGGATCCTCTCAAGGCAGTAAGAAAGCTTTTGGGCAGAGATAAAGTCCAGACTGCCCAGCAAAAATCAGGAACTCAGACAAAAGCAGACGTCTCAGGTCAAAAAGAGCCAGCAAAAGCTGTCGCTCCCACCAAGACTAAAGCCGAAGGCTCAAAGCCAAGCACGGCATCGCCTGCTCTGCCTGTTAAGATGTCTGCTGCTGAGACAATAAGAAGTGAAGACAAAGGAAAAGATAAGAAAGCAGAATCAGCACTTAAACCTGAGAAAAAGGAAGGCGATGAATCCCTCCCAACAGCCGAGCCCCTTCTTAAAGTCATACAAAAGCCAAAGGGAATGAAATCTAAAGTGAGCGGTTGGTCCCGACTCAAGAAGCACATGGTGGTGGAGCAGGAGGAGCCAAAATTTCCAGAGATAGGCTCTCCGAAGGAGGCCACTGGGCAGGACCAGAGTGAGGTGAAAAAGGCAGACGAGAAGGCCGATGAGAAGGCCGACGACAAGCCTGATGCTCAGGACAAGAACGAAACCAAAGACGCTCCCAAGGCAACAAAAATGTGGGACGCTGTCCTCTTCCAAATGTTTTCCACTAAAGAGAACATCATGCACCAGATCGAATTAAACAAAAGCGAGGAGGAGAAGAAGCAAGAGATAAAGGACGAGCTGAAGGAGATACCTTCATTTGCACACCGGCTGCCTGTGCTGCTGTTTAGTCCAAAGTTTGACGCTAAAAGGCTTAAAGAGGCGGCGTCGAGGCCGGTGACAAAAATTTCAACCGTTTTTGAAATGGGTCTAATTGGGCGTAAAGGTAAAGACGAGGAACCAAAAGACTTTAATAGAACAGCGAGAGGGTTCACGGTTACTTAATATATATATAATAAAAATTGCCAAGACAAAAATGTAAAGAAAAAAGTTATGATATGTGTTTAATGTACAGGGTGCAGAAATCCTAGCAACAGAAATAATGTACAGGTCTGGAATCTTTGTCTCTGTGATAAACTAATGTAGTTTGCGGCAGTGTTATACAAAACTCGGCCTGAAATTTATACTTGACAAATGCTTTGTGTTGCATTTGTGTGCGTTGTTGTCTGGATGTTAAATGTTTGTATTTGTGGACTAGCTGGAAGGAGACAGCTACGTTCGTCTTAAAGTCATTCAGACGTCACATCCGATTAAAGCGTTTATGTTTTAAAGTAGTTTTCGGAGCTTCTGATTTATTCCTTTCATCAACACGTTCACAAGAAATATAGATTGTTAAATTGTGGATTTGAAAACTTACTATTTATATGCAGTAGTTCACTCAAGATTTAAGTGTTTAGCTTAAATTTAAAATTGAGTCACTAGAAGTTTTAATTAAATATTTGTGTTCTTGTAGACAGATTAAATTGAAAAATGATTTTAAGACAAATCATTGGTGTCAGTGTTTCTCGAAACTGATCATTGAAATATCCAGTTTTATTCAAAAATGGTGCTACTTGCCTCAGGGTAAGACCTCTCGGTAGTTAATGGATGTTTATATTAAAGCATGATTTTTTTTTTTTGGCTGTAGATAGTTACATTTTGTGATTGAACTTTCTTAAAGTCACAATGACAGCAACATTTATAGAGCATCTTAATTTCACCTCCTTCCTGTTCAAACAGGATCAAACAGGATGTGGCGAGGCGTAACGCAGGGACGGCTCGATCAAAAGAAATGCACCAATCACATGTCAGCTTGGCACAAAAAGACGGTTTGATTGGATGTGGAGGGGCACAGAGGAGGGAGATTAGATAACAGCAAAAATGGGATTAATTTTTATAGTTTTATCTTGTTAAGTTTATTGCCAATAATGTAAAAAAACAGCAAATGCAACATCAATAGATGAAAGTACAGTATAATAGCAACATCTTTCTCCATTTTAAACAATTTCAACAATCTTAAAGCTTCAAAAGGTGCCTCTTTTCATCTCCTCTCTGATTCGAATAACAGGAAAGAAAAACCAGGTGAATAAGAAAAATCATCTCATAAGCAAACTTCATAAAGTCGAACAGCCTATCTACATTGGAAGTGTTTCAGCTGCAGGCCAAGAGCTGTGTCCGACATCACTCCCTCATTCACTACTCTCTATTTAATCGACATGCACTACTTTACTTAACAGTGAGCGGTAAATTGAGATTCAGGACACTTAATTACTGTCACTTTGCATGCAGAGTTGCACAATGATACATTTTGCATCTATAAAGTGCAGCATGTTGCATTGTGGAAACTGTTAGTGCACTATATAGTGGATAATGTGCACCATGCAGCGATTTCGGACACAGCTAAGCTAGAAACACGTAGAAATGTCTCCCTAATGTTTCTGCTAATATAATTTTTAAATAGTTTAACACAAACAAGTAGATGCTAACAAAATGCTTGATTTCATTGTGACTTGAAAGACGGCCGCTGAGCTAAAAGCTTATTTAAGTTGTTAGAGAAGAACTATGAAAAGCAGCCTCCGCCATGATGGAGGTCAGTGGGACAGTCAACTGTGGGGTCAAAGGTCACGAGACATAGAAAGGTAGATTTAGATGACTGTAATGCAGCGTGAGCTATCCAGTTTTAACACCTCCCGGTGACACTTTTTTCTAAAGTTGTCTGTAATGTGTGTGCAGGAGTTGATTTATTTAGATTCAGATCTAAGAGATTCAAACCTTAATGGGAAGATTTGCTGTGATTCTTCTCTAAGGAGCCAGAACCTGTTGATATTTTCAAAATAAATGCACAGAGTTTCCCTCATCTTGACTTTATCTGTGTTTCTGTGTTGCTCTAATGTTGAAGCAGCTGTTTCAAGATATTTTCGGGAAATATTTTTTCAAACATATTTTTTCCACAAACATTCAGGAAGATTTTTCATTAATTGTCCGTGTAACGCCTATGGGTTTAATTTTCCACAGGAAAAAACAAATTGAAAAAATATGTCAGATCACTGTTAAAATTAAGCTTTTGGATTAGGCAAAGTTTTCTAGCTTTTGGACTTTTGGTGTGAAAAATGGGGAAAATCACAAACAGAATATCAGAGGATCGACACTGATTCCGTCCAAACTAGTTTAAAATCTTAATTTTACATTCATCTGGCAAAAAAAAAGTTTTTATAAAAATACAACTCATACAACTGAGTACGTCTCAGAGCCAAATATTGTACTGTTTGGTACCAAGATATACCTTTTTTTTAAGAGCAAGAACTTTTTGCTTAACCAGAAACAGTCACTATATTGACATCGCCAAAGCCACCAGACTCCCTTGATAAAAACAGTAATTTTACACAAGAGTTTCTGGTCTACCACTGCCTCGGTCGGTTAGTTTGTTTGTGTTATCGTGTGACTTTGTTGTCTTTGTTTTTTTGTGTTATTGTGCTTAAAACCAAAAGGATATTACTCTTTAAAAAAAAAATCTATGTCTGTAGGGATAGTAGGACGTATGGGGCACAATTGCCCGCAAAGATTACATTGCAGTCCTGTTTTACGGCTGCCAACTGGAGAGCGCTCGCTCAATACTGGACCAATTTCCACACAAAAACATGGGAAAACAATGTGGAAAAATACTGAAGTGATTGTACTGTAGTATTATGTCCAATTATATAAAATGGAAACATGACCCTCAGCAGTATCAGTGTTTTTCTTTATCCACTGAACCCCACAAGAGGAATTAAAGTGATAATATGATTTCACACATGAAACAACAAGTTTTCATATCTTGGGAAACATGGAGAGGTTTTAACACTTAAGCACAATAACTTTTCAGCAGCATTTTTCTACTTCCTCTCTGTGTTCTTACCAGACTTTCCGTTAGTGTACTCTCCTCCGGTCTCGTCGTCCACAGGGATCTTCTCATATTTGCCGTGACCAGTGACGATAAATTTGTACTTTTTACCAGCTGCTGAGACCTGAAGAGAGATGAGACAGAAGTTTGTTCATTTTCACTATCATGTATTTATCATCCTGTAAGTATGCACAATAAATATTAACCATATCTTTATCATTTCATATTTGTGTGTGCTCACCTTGGCCCTTTGCCCCGGCTGCCCTGATGAGTCTCCAATCACCTCCCACATGTTCTTTTTCTGCATCACATCTCCAGGCTTCACATCCTGACAGAAATCAATCAGTAATCAATACAAACATGGGCAACATTCTGTGTTCAGAAGATGCATCAAAATGGTATAGTTCAACGTTTTGGTTCAGATATCATGTTTGTGTGTTACAGAGCTGAAGTCAGGACCTGGTTAGCGTAGCTTAGCATAAAGACTGGAAACAATGAGAAACGGCTAGCCTGGTTCTGTTCAAGGTTCAGAAACACACCCACCAACACCTTTCACTAATTAACTAAACAGCAGTTGGCACAGTGACTGTTTGCAGCTTCCTGAAGACTTATCGTGAGGTTGCCAGGTTTTGGCATCATCGTGCCTGAACAGAGACCAAATCTGGCAACCCACAAAGCACAGAAGTACTGAGCGTACTGATCTTTTTTTAAAAAGTGTGATACTTTTTTTTATCTTTGCTGTCAGAGCTTCTGTCTTTCACAAGGTTTAAAATATAAGCTTTTACCTTTCAATAAAAAAACATGTACAATTGAGCACATTGTTTTGAAAAAAAAAATAGATATTTTCTTATTTAATTTTTCCCATGGTTTCTACATATTCTTTTTATTAATTTGAAACACAATTACACAGTAGGTTTGTTAGTTTTCAAATAGTAGAAATGTAGAGAAATCCTTCAAATGAACAGTTTGGATATTGTTTCTTGTTTCTCCACAAGAGGGAAACCTCACATTACTAACTTTGAAGCTGCACCTGAACACATCACATCAAATCACAGTGGTGTCAGTGGTATTCAAATACTTCACTTAAGTAAAAGTACAAACAAAATATAAATATATAATATACTATATATTATAGTATCAGCAAAATGTACTTAATGTATCAATAAGTACTCTTTCTGTAATTCCACTGAAATCTGATTCTTAGCTTAGATTAGCTAGTTTTAACTCCAATGTGTACAATTAGCTAGTTTTGACTTGTTTATAATAGCTAGTGTAATCCAGTGGTTCCCAACCTCTGGGTCAGGCCCCTCTAAAGGGTCACCAGATAAATCTGAGGGGTCTTGAGGTTACGATTGAGGGAAGAAGAAAAAACAAAATTCTAAACAATGTTTTCATATTTTGAACTTCTCTGATCGTTTCAGTGAACAATTGGATCATTTGACCTCTTTGAGCTTGAAACAGTTATTGAAATAAAACCACCTGAGAGGGAAAATATGACAAGGAGTCACAACGAGACAGGCAAAAAAAAGACAGAAAAATGTGTTGTATTTTATAAGCTTCTGATTTATTGTTTAATTTAAAATCTTAATCTGAAAATTAACTATAGCTGCAATAAATGTAGTGGATTAAAATGTACAATATTCACTCTAAAATGTAGAAGCATAAAGTATCATAAAATGAAATTTAAGTTCCTCAATACTGAACTCTTGGTCATTTCAGCCAAGCAATCTATCCACCACAGCATCAAACTACAAATTGAGTCCTCTACCATCACTCCACCAGTTATCTCTCACCTCGACTATTGCAATGCCCTCCTAGCAGGTCTCCCAGCTTGTGCGGTGAAACCCTTACAAATGGTTCAGAACGCAGCAGCGCGTCTGGTTTTTGATCAGCCCAAAATGACAAGTCTGAGCTTAAAAAGAAGAATTCAAGATGTTCATGATGTGTTTGTGACTTACTGCCGGTTTGCAGAGCGACTGTCTGCTGCCGTCAGACGGACCCTTCACCCACTGAGTGATCAGGCTGGCCACGCCTACCTTCAACCCCTCAGTGTCCTGATGCAGAAATAATAAAAAAGATGTTTTGTTTGTGTCTGGGAAGTGTTCTGAAGCAGTTTGGTGAGTTTTCAGTCTGAATCCGGATGAAATTTGCTCCAAATTAAGTGTCTGGTTTGATTAAATTACTATTATTTTTTGTTGCCAGGAGTTAGAGAAGAGGGAGATCCGTCTGCTTCTTGTCAGATTTGCCTGCGGGTCTGCATTCATTTTTACAGTTTACAGTTGTTTACCTTCAATAAAAACACATTCAAAGCCACTTTATCATCAGTTAATTCTGATGTTTCCTGCCGCCTGTGTGTGCAGCCTGTTCCGTTTCCGAGTCTGTGAGCTGCATTAGTGTGTAAACAGACCCTCTTTTGAGGTTTAGTCAGACTTTATGTTTAATTATTGCGTATGACACCACATTAATTACAGTTTCTTTCATCTGTCACAGTGATGCAATCCATGTCTTCAGTACAGTACAGTATTCATCAGACATTGAACAAACAGGAAATACGTCAGCTGTCTTTCAGCAGAAACTAGTTTCCTCTTAAAAATCACATTTTATGGATTAATTTCTCTGTACCTGATGAAGAATTATGGCTTAAAATGTTATTCTGATGACATAGCCTTGGTTTTTAGAAAAACTTAAACTTTAAAAACAAGACAATCCTTGTAAAATTTTGTTGTTAATTCATCTCATTGTCTCTGGTGTTTAGTGCCACGCATTTGCGATACGACCACTGGGAAAGTGACCAAAGTCTGACTTTCCTGTAACGGCGTTAAATAATCCACTTTATTAATTCTTATTTCCAATTTGTGAATTTAATTTATCAATTAATGATTTTGTTGAACATTGGTGAACTTTACCTCAAGGGAGTTCATTTTCTTTTACCGTTATTTTTATTTTTATTCCCCTTACAGTGCCGTTTTTTGCATGGCTGAAGTTAAGTTGCTTAGAAAAATGCTGCTGTGCTAATGGATTGTTTTCTTTGGAAATTTAACTGTTTGTTATAACTTTTAATGCATATTGTTTACAGTTAATACAACTATGTAACTTAGTAGTTTTGTGTTGTTTTGATAGATGTTTTTACCTGCCTTTCTAGGCGCCATTTCTATAACAGCACACAGTGTCATGCGGCCAACATAACACTGCAGAGATTTTAACATCCATTTCCTGGTGCATGATCTGTACTTGTGCATCTTTAGGGAGCAGAGGTGCAGAAAAAAACAGAAGGCATTTAATGGGTTTGATTGCCTTCTGCAGGAATGTGCTTTCTTTAATTGCTATAATTTTTATTGTGTCGGTTTAGTCACCCTTCCCCACACACCTTTTTACTTTGCCCACCAGGTATCACTTTTATCCCTTTTGGAAACCGTTTTTCATTTAATTTGGAGATTTGTTGTCAGAGTTTATGTTCAAGATTTTCCGGGCAATTTTAAAGGCTCTCAGCTAGTGGTGTGCACTCAAAATACACACTGTAAGGTTAAATGAATGTATTTGAATATATTTTAAGAAAAAGAATGATGAAGAATTATGGATTGACATTGTATTGTTGAGGGAGTTGAGCTGCAGAAAGAAACCAGAAGGCAATTAATGTTTTTTCCTGTCTTCTGCAGGAGAAAATAAATGCTGGAAAACCATCTCAAGTCATCCCTTTTTGTGCCCTGGCTACATCTGTTACATTTAAATCAGAGGATTTCAGGACACCAGTTTTTTTAAAGACAGCAGAAAGTAAACCGGGTGTCTGAGTGTTTCCTCACCTTGCAGGTCGCTCCTTTGGTGGGACTTTGGCTCCAGGCTTCTCCGGCCTCAAATAGGTTTTTCTTGGAGGCGACGACCTCAGGTGAGCTAGGCAGGTCGTTCAGTGATGCCTTCACTGCCCGTGCCTCCTGGGAGTTCTGCACAACAACAGCCCTGAGTTAGTTAGTGTACATTACAACCTTGTAATTTTCATGTCTCTGGTAAGACCATGCTCACGGAAACTTCTGCTTGGACAAAATAATCTCGTTCACTCATTTCTGATTAACTTATCACAAATTGATGAGATACTTTCTATAATTCAGACCTAGCGAAATGATATGTTCCTATTTGCTGCAGTGGGAATGTGTCAACCTGTTTCTAATTACAAATCAGTAATTCAACAATATTTTGTAAAAACTGATGATGAATGTCAGCATCTTGAAACAGGAGAGAATAAGTTGCTGCAGTAGAACCTTGATATAAAAAAAATACTTAAAACAAGTTGAAATGCACTGAAATATTGTTTCACTTGTTTAAATAAATAAAGACTTAATGATTTTATGAGATTTTGGTCTTAACATCTTTACTGTTTTTCGATGTTTAAGTCTAATAACAACAAATACAATGACAATAATGTTTCAATTTAAGGACTGAAATATTGATTTTAGCCAAGAGACCATGGGAAAAGAGTTTAGTCTGAAATGCTCCTTATTTCAAATGACTTCAAATTACATTTAAGACATTTCTGCTTTCTCTTGAATATCAACTAATGTAAATAATTTCTTTTACTTTATAGATTATATACAGTATTCCTCAAGGTTTCCCCATAATATATGACTTGTGTTTTCTTAGTTCCTGGACTATTTCATACCATTTTTCACTTCATGGATCTTTCTGGTTAATTATTGGACTTTTTTTCTTGACTGTGAAGCCCTTTCATCATCTTAAATCTTATCAGGAAAAGGGCAGTTTCCTTTTAATTTTTTATTATAAATAAGCTTAAAAAAAAAAATTTAAAATTCAAATTTGCTATTTGATTTTCAGGTTTAGGATGCACGTTATTGTTTATTATTATTGTTTATAATCTGAATTGTTTGTCAATTAAGATTTCATTTAACTTTTTGTTTTGGCACATTTTCAATTGACAAACATACATGGAAATCCATATATGTACCCAAGTTAATGCAATTATTTATTCTTTCTAAATAAAAATCAAGTCTCAGTTTAATTAAACATTTTTTATTTTAGTATCAGCAGCCTTGGACTTCCATACTTTCAAAACACTATATATGAATAAGGTTTATCAGATAGAAAGAGCATTTCAAGACTGGTTTACGGTCAGAATATTCTTTTTTCTTCACACCTGTAATTTCTGTCCTCTGTTGAACTTTGAGTCAAACCTGTATTTTTTTTTTTTTAAATGCTACATAAATAACAGTGTTTTGAGTTTACAACAGGCAGCTCACCGTGTTGTTAATCAGCCTGGGAAATTCCTGAGGGGAAGTGTGAAAACAGGGAAGGGAAGGATATAAATACAGAGCTTTGAATATTGGGTTTTGAAAATGACCATTCACACTTTTACTGGGGGTTATGCACCAGACTATTTCTTTCTTTCTTATTAATGAGCGTCAGAGGTGCTGGTAAGTGGATTTTGTTACTTTGGATGGAGCCAGGCTAGCGGTTTCCCCTGCTTCCAGTCTTTGCGTGAAGCTAAGCTAACCAGCTGTTGGCTGCAGTTTCATATTTAGCGTACAGACAGGAGAGTGGTCTCAATCTCATCTAACTCCATCAGAAAGTTACTAAACATATGTCCCAAAATGTCAAACTATTTCTTTAAAAGGGTCAGAATTGTGACTTGAAATGTCCTGATTGTGTTCCTGCTCCCTAGAGGATTGACCCCTCTCACAACTGGTAAACTCTAATAGCTAAATCATCTGTTAATTCTATCCATTGTCTTCATACTGTGGCTGTAAAGAACACTGTGGCCTCTTGGGGACGCTAGCAGCCCTTTAAACTGCTCAGACTGAGGAACTGAGCGTGAGTACAGGTCAAAACAGTGTGATCGAATGGTGTAACAGGTGTGAATCAGGTAAGAGAATAAGCCCGAACTCGTCCTGAATGCCGGTATACGCTGCTCTGAATGAGTCACAGCAGCACCTGTCTGCTCTGAGCAGTGAGACAGTTTCTCTGCAGACAGGTGTGTTTCTGATGAGTGAAACCAACAGGATGTGATCAATGGGCCTTCTGTGTTTGTGTGCATTCCTGTCTTTGTCTTTGTGTAATTGTGTCTTTCCCTAAAGCTGTTTTTCCCACTTACATTATATGACTTCTGGACAGTTTGTGCAGTCTCCTTTTTATTTACCACAGCCAAATCACCAACTCTACTGTACAGGCATTAGCTGTTGCAAGCTAGCGTGTGTGAGAAGTGTCTCTGGATTTCCATGGGACAAATTTCAGAACTGACCAGGAGCTCTGTCTCTTTCTGTTGTTTGCAACACGTCCTCATACATAAATGACAAAATAGGTTGACTGTCAAGTGTCCCCATAACATCATATGGCCGTTGAAAAATCCAATGAGCGTTTACTGTATCAGTTCAGCAACAGGGTTACTGGACTTTCAGTATAAAAAGTAAGTCACCACTTGGTTAGGTTTGGAAAAAGATTGTGGTTTGGGTTTAAGTAAAGTAACGGAAGTCACATAATGGAAGTCAGTAACGCTTTTTAACTCTACATTTCCTTGATTTCACATGGAACTCGAATGCCGCTCTCCTGTGTGACAGTCGTGGGTGTGACCCATCCACCACCACATCCTACCTCTTTACACGCAACCCGTTCTCATCTCAGGCGTCATATACCCACGCTCTAGACAGCGTAGTTATTTTATGCAAAAGATCGATTTGGTGAGTGTATGAAATGCTGCAGTTTACTAGTGTGTTGCAACACAAAGGAGGCTACCCTACCTGCACGGCCAATGAGCACAGCTGTAGGGTTAGCCGGCTGACATGCATATATTTACTGACTTAGGTTGAGGCACAAACTTGATGGTAAGTTGACTCGGGGGACGCCTTAAACACAAATTTCGCTAGCAAGCTAGCTAGTTAGCGACCGGAAGCGCTACTAGTGTTTCCAGTCTCCTATACACGCTGAAGGGCACCTTTTGCGTGAAATAACTACGCTGTGTCAAGCGTGGGTATATGACGCCTGAGACGAGAACAGGCCGTCACACAGATTTTGTCACAATTTATTATATGTCATCTGAGCTTTGCTACCATCGTATGGCCACCAGAGGATGAACTTTATGGTCGTTACTCTGGTGAGGAGGGGTTTGGTATTATATATTAGTTTTTCTCCTTTTTGCACTTCACGGCACAGGTTCCTGCACCCTGGTGAAAAGTGCATATTTTTTGCCCAAAACTGTTTCAACTATGTGACTTCAGGAACAATCATTCACCTGCCAATCATTCATTGTGCTTTGCATTTCTTCAAAAAAATAAAATAAATCCCAATATATACAATCTTCATTATACTTTGTGCATTTGCAAAGCAAAACGCCTGGAAAACAGAACAAAACTAAATATATAACGACAGTGCACATTTATTAACATATATAACCAACAAGCTCAACGTCATTATGTTCATATCTTATATCATAAGTGCATAAATATAAATGAACATCAACATAAGTTAACTCCTCAAATGCAGTTCATCTATATCTAGTACAACCATCTTTAATCCTTCACCAACTGAACAATATGATCAGGGTCTTTAAATTCTGACCACTTTAAACACCTGCACCAGGTGGCATTTTTTCTCCGAACACATCTTAACACTGTGTGTGTGTTTTAGTGTGTGTTTGTGAGCTTACCTCCACAGCGTGGGCGTACTGCTCCAGCTTGTCGTCGATCTTGGGCAGCAGTACGAGAGGTTGCGTCTTCTTGAAGCTGTTACTGATTCAAACAAAACACAAAACATGACCAGTTAAAATGACTTTAATGTGTTGACTTTCTTACCCTGATGAACCCTTAATTTCTCCTTAAATTCCACCTTAAGTGGTTCTTCACAAGTGTCAATATGTTACTTATGTAGTGTAAATTTTTTAATGTTTTTTATGGCTATATCATTCCACTAAAAGGGAAGTATTATTGTCTTCTGCTTTCATTTCATCGTTTCCCCTAAATTTAGCCGGCTGTATTTGGTATTTTTGAAAACTTTGGGATCTTCACTAGAATTTAAAATGAAAGTTGTACAATTCATGTGTTTCTCTTTCTTCCAGAAACCCCCCCAGTAGAAGTCACACGTCAGAGCAGCATACGTGGACTCCAGGAACTGATGTTGCCTTGTGAGTTTGTGGATCAGCGACTGAAGGTTTATATGAACTCTGCGGGTGAGTCTCTGCAGATGCAGGAGGGTTTCATTCTCTCGCCACCTTCCTCCTCCCTGTGATGCTCCAGATATGAGCTGTACTGCTGGATGATGTCATTCCTTCACAGTGGGGGGGGGGGGGGGGGGGGGGGCCTCATTCATCACCTGAACCGCCAGTTTCAACATGTCTGAGGCGCCGCCGCAGGGCAACAACCGCTTTTAAAAAGAAGGTTAACACCTGATGATGTCATGACTGATGAAGGGAAACGGCAGAGGCGCTGCTGATCTCACACGTTTGGATGGATAGTTTTTATGAGCTGCTTACTTTACTGCTGGAAGGTGCGACTCGGTAATAAAGTTAGAGGATCAGTCTGTCTATGAGTCTAAGAATTCTGAAAAAGTAAGGTAGTTAACGTCTAGCATTTCCGTGGTTCAGGCAGTGTCACAGCTCCACACCGGTTGAAGAGTTGCACGAAAACAGTATAACTGATAAAAAAAATATTAAACACAATGGTGGCAGTGGTAGTGGTGCAATGGATAAGACTCCTGCCTTTGGTGTGAGAGACTTGGGTTCAATCCCCCACTGTGACCCATCCACCAATGTGTCCCTGAGCAAGACACTTTTAACCCCTAATTGCTCCAGAGGCGTGCAACCTCTGACATAAATTGCAATTGTAAGTTGCTTTGGATAAAAGTGTCATCTAAATGTATCCAGAACCTTCTGTGACATGTTATTATGTTGCTCATATATTTCCTGTTAAAGTTAGTTATTTGGCAAAATTTTATTTATTGAACTTTTTAGTTTGCTATAGAAAACTACATAGGCAAACATCAGCAAACTGCTGATTCACCTGAACTTGTTAAATGTTTGAAAAAGTCAGCAATTATTTATTTCTTGAAGGCAGAGCACAAAGTTTAGCATGCAACAGCCATGCTAGCAACTCTGTGAGGCTGAACTAATTGAGCTAAATGCTAATGTCAGCATGCTAACATGCTCATAATGACTGATGTTAATCGTCTGTAATGTGTATGTTCACAGTCTTAGTTTAGCATGTTCACATGCACAAAGTGCGGTTGGGGATGAAAAGTACTGATAGTAATAAAGATAATAAAAAGTCAGAAGATCACTTAAGTTATTACAGTTCATCCAGAGGGGTACCTACATTTCTGAACAACATTTCGTAGCAATCCATCCAATAGTTTTTGAGAAATTTCAAAATCTCAAATGTCAATAAGATAAGAAAGATATAACTTTATTAATCCCCCCGTAGGGGAAATTTAGGTCAACATAGCGGCACAAAGGAATATAAAAGAACAGATGCAATCTCGGCGCTAGTGGAGAAGTCAGTGGAATACCAAAGTCATTAGGATTCCTTCTCTGGGGACCTTCTTTGCTTTTACAAAATGTCACTGCAATCCATGTAGTAATATAATAATAGTTGAATAGTTGAGATATTTCAGTCACAGTGGTGGACCGACCAACATCAAACGGCTAGCATTATAAATTAAAATAAAGTAGTTGTGGCCAATATATTAGCAAACAGCAGCCTGTGTTTATGTCACCTGATTAATATTCACTCTCTTTTAGGTCTCATGAGGGAAATATTTACATTTATTCATGTAGCTGACGCTTTTATCCAAAGCGACTTACAATTGCTACTTACAATTGCTATACATGTCAGGGGTCGCACACCTCTGGAGCAACTAGGGGTTAAGTGTCTTGCTCAGGGACACAATGATGGATGGGTCACAGTGGGGGATTGAACCCAGGTCTCTCACTCCATTGCTCCATCACCACCCAATATCTCTTTTTTTAGCAGCTAAATGTGCCACTATGTTCACCAGCTTGCTGTAAATCAACTTAGGACCTACAAAATAACATTAATCCAATATTAAATCAACATATTACTGCAATTGTTATATAAAACTTTGGTAAATACCTGCTGATAGTAAATGCTACCGTGGCTTCTGTGCTAACATGAACATGATGCCAGACTGGATCCTTGTTTGTGTCTTTTCTGTTTAGTCTTAGGACTATCTGAATGCTCCGAGAGGAAACATGTATGGGCACTAACGCTGCTGGAGTCAAATGTTCAGCTGCCTGCTGACATCATACCTCCTCTGAACACTGTCCCTGTTCCTGGTCCAGTTATTTTAAAATACAAGCGTCCACACAGAGGCTTCACTCCTGCTGAGAGCTCCTCAGAGCAGATAACTTCCTGCTGCAGACTGCATGGAGCCACCATACCTCACCAACCACCAGAGAAAACACAGCCGCCTGCATCTGGACGGAGTTAAGCAGAGCCATAAATCACGGCTAAGGAGGGTGATGCACTGAGAGAGGGTGGAGACCTCCGACCCTCTTCATCAGTGTTCAGAAAAAATGTGACCGAGAGAAACCCTGAGCTGCAACTTACTTGATTGACAGAAAATTAATCCACAACAGCAGCGATAATCACTTTTCAATCCAAATACCAATTATTCTCTGGCTCCAGCTCCTATAAATGTGAGCATTTGCCCCTTTTCTCCGTTTCATTTCATTGTAAACCGAATATCGGAGTGTTGTTCAGACAAAACAAGACACATGAAGACGTCACCTCATAAGCTGCAGCTCTATCTATCTGTTTTGTTGAATTGATCAAAGGCAGTCTGCAGATCTGTATCACTCCTCAGCAGTTAAACTTCATTTTGTCTGTCCCTGCTTCACAACGGTGATTTAAAACAAATGTGCACAAGTTTATTTCACTTTCAACGTGATATCCCCAAATTTCCAAAACATACCAATATGAACTTTGGGGCAAATGTTTCTAAAATGAAGCACCCAAAATGTTGCAGTAAATGACAACTTTAGCTGTAACAGTGATCCGTTCATTGATGATATTCACCTTTTCTTTAGCGAGCGGTTCAGCGACTCCGTTCTCTCTGTGATCTGAAAAAAAAAGAAGAAGTAGTCTGAGGTAATTTTTCAGAGGAACGCAGGAAGTTTTTCATGTTGCTGCCTCTGTTCAGAAGTGTGTTAATCACAGCTCGGCTCTGCTCAGACCGCCACGACGCCGTCCAAGACAAACCGAGCTGAGTCTGCTGGTCTTCATCACACAGCTCCCTCAGAGGAGACCGAAGGAACGGGCAGAGGATGATGGGAAACAGAACAAGAGACTGATTTGAATGGTTTCTGATGAAAATAACTGTTTTCTTAGCTTGTGGTCAGGTGTTTGATATAAATTTAATCCCATTGTTGCATTTTGTATTTCTTTCAAACCTTTCTGTTCATTTTCAGTCGACCGACAGTCTCTCTTTGAATTTCCTGTACAGGAGGTGCCTTCTAATTTTGAATTTTCTAAAAATGTCGCCCCCAAGGATTATGTTGCAGCCATTTGGATCACAAAATAGGTAAAAATATGGCCATGGCTTAAAAATACTTTTTAGTATGAGCAGCTCTTCGAGGCAGTGTGCTGTTTGGACCTGTACTGCTGCTGCAGTTGTGACTTGTTTGTCACGTGTGTGTGAAAGTTTGTTTTGTCACAGACACACAAAGGAAGAGGTGCAGGTGAACACTTCGACCTCAGAAGCTGTCCAATCAAAATCATATACATAGCTGAGGCATTCATGTAGATAAAAATATGTGTAAAATTTCTGATTATGCTAACCTACCTGGCACCTGTCATTTAGTTTGATGTTATTAGCCTGATGTTTTGTAATGTGAAGTATGTGAAGCCGTTTAAATCACACAAATACATGTGGTGAACATTTTATCTACATCTACAGGTTTATCCATCAGCAATCTACTTGTGTGAAACCTGGGTATGAAAAACACATCTTTGAGGTAAAAAGGAACCAGCTGGACTCATAACATGCAGCAAAAAAGCATCAAAGACACTGTGGACGAGAGTGCGGAGATAAGACGGCATCAATACCCTGAACAGTTGAACACAGTCACAGCCCGAATGCTTCACACATATTCTAACTTTTCTACATTTTCTACATACTTTCTAGTTTGAATCCCTGAGTTTTAGTTTTAAATGTGTTTTTTCCGTTTATTCTTTTTTATGTGTTCTTCCTTAAACCATCTGTCTGTAAACATTGTGTTCAAGGAGGAAGAAGAAAAGCTAGAAGGTGCAGAAAATCACATGCAGAATCATGCACGTGGACATTTCCATCAAACATCACTGATTTAACATCCAAATATAGAGTCTCCCGAAGTCCTGACAAATGTTTTCTTTCTTTAAATCTTGTGCGCGCAAGATCATAATTTATCATCCTGTGCCCAAATGATCTTGTAAAAGGCCTGTCCCTTTTACTGGCCTGGAGTGGCTGCACGTTTTGACAATAAACGCAGGTTCAGTTAATCTTACAGAGACAATTGAGATTGGTAAACAAGAGATAAAAAAAGCCAAGTTTTACGGTATAAACTTGTGGGCACAAGATAAGAAAATATTATTGTCCAGGACTTTGGTGGCTCTGTTTTAAACTGTGAAGTATGAGGTAAGAGGCCATCTCCGAGGTCACGGTTCACAAATCAAACTCACACACCAAAACATTTCAAGTATCAGTGAGCTCTCTGATAACACAACATGCTTCTCCTGGTGCAGCCAGGACACGCTGGCCTTTCAAACACACACACACACACACACACAAACGTGCAACTTACAAGCTGAGCCTGAACCCATCGGCTGTAAAGATAACACACAGTTATTTATCACTGAGTTTGTTCACAAAAGGGACGTCATTGTCAAGTCACTCAGTAATCTTTAGAGGTTAATGAAACTTAATGAATTACAACCCCAAAACAATGAAACCTATTTTTCCCAGAGTCCTGTCTGTCTGTGTATCCAGATAGTCTCTGTGTGATGTGAAGTTATCAGCAGCAGCTCAACCAAAACACATTCAAAGCTGCCAACTCGACTGGATCACCAGCTGTTCACGAATCCATCACTTCATTGTGTTTATATTTTTTCCACAGTTTTTTGTAACTACTAGACAGTTTGAAACTATTAAATATAACTATATCAGGTTGCACCCTTAAGTGTCTTAGCTAGTAAGCAGTTAAGTCATGTGTAAATTGGTTTTTCATCGTCATCATCTTTACCGTCACTTCATGCTCACTAATTCTGCTCAGGCGGCAAAACTGGAGCTCAGAGTCCAAATATACAGAAGCCCCAAGCGGCCATCGATTCATATCTTTATTTTAGTGATAATGGGAAAATTATCTCATGATCTCGAGATAACGGCTGTTGTTTTTCTCGTGATAACGGAATAATATTCTCGTGATCTTGAGATAACGAACCATAGCTGAATACAGGGGTCGGCAGGTGCGTTTCTTTACCGTAATTTCATGCCACTTTGCTGAGTCAGTAGTTAGCTCAGCTGATCAAGTGCATGACTTGCAATCCAAGGGATTCCAGGTTTGACCCCTGCTCTCTGCAAAGTTTTTTATTCTTCTTTTGTGTGTTTTTTTAATAATTCTCTTCAACAAAGTTGTTATGAAGAGATTCAGGGGAATCCAATCACACATTTCCTGACGGCTATTTCAAAGGTTCTGAAATAGCCACAGGAATTTGTGCCTTACCAACTGAGCTAATCAACAATACTGAGACCACCTGTCTTCTTGCCAACCTGTGTTAAACTACTGTATCTCCAGAAAAGGATCCCGTTATCATGAGATAATTATCCTGTTATGAGATTTTGATTTTGATATATACTTTAGTAATCCCACGAGGGGAAATTCAATGTTTTCACTCTGTTATTGATATGTTAGTATTTTACACGCAGGTCCGAAAGACACACACACTAACAGCTACCAGTCTCCACGCTGCAACTGTGGTCCGAGCTGGATTCAAACAGGCAACCCTCTGGTTTCCAGCCTAATCCTTACGGACTGAGCTACTGCCACCCCATTACGGGTAGACGGAGTAAAATAAAGATATGACTCGATGGCCGCTTAGGGCTTCCGTACAAACATTCACACTAGAGGAAAACTCTTATTTAAAGATGAAAGAATCCATTTTTGTCTTGCTAGAACAAAGATGTTGAACTTGTGTGAACAACATCTGCGTTTGAATAATCTAATCCAACATTTTACTACAACAGCTAACGCCAACGTCAATAAATGATTTGCCTGTTCAAAACTTTTCAGACGCAGACTGCTTCAATAAATGTAGTTGAAGCTTCTATTGGTGATATTTACCTTGTGTGTGGGAGCTTTGGGATTGACGGGACTGAACATCTCGTCTCCGTCCACGTTGGACGTACTCAGGCTCTTCATCCTCTCTGCTGCCTCCATCCTCCTCCTCTCGATGTCCTCCTTCATCCGCCTCCTCTCCTCCTGGGAGTGTCGGGTAACAAACACTGTTCAACTCCACATTTCTAATCTCATCTACATTGGTCTGAATGCTAATAGAGGGCACTATAACTCGACATCTAGCTAAATAATTACACATATCTCATGTTATCTTCTGACAAGCTTGTTTTGAGCCAACTAGCATGTTAGATAACAGCTGACATCCAGCAGACATGGAGCAGCATTATCATCCCATTAGAGTGATTTTTGTTTTTTGAAGTCCAATATTTCCTCTAGCTTTTAGCTCTGTTTTGGTCTCTCCCAACTCCTGAGAAAAATCGTTGTCTCTAGCTTCTAAATGCTCCACTGTCTCTGTGTTTGTTGTACACCAAAACTATGAGCTAAAAGAGTGTAAAGGTGGTTATAATTCTGTATGTTTATCATTATGAGTAACCCAAATGTTATTTGATCAATTGTTACACTATCCTGATTTTGTGGCAGCACCCACAAGCCTAAAAAAATACCTCACAGCTCAAGACGATGTTCTCAGTCTAGTTTGAAAGCTTTGGAGTAGATTTAAGGATTTGACAGAGCTGTTGGAAGCTTTAACCAAATTAGGGAGTTTATTTTTCACAGCAGTGGCTCATAAACTCTATGTTCTTTCACGAGTAAAGCAGCCAATAAGGTTTTTCACAGACAATTGGACTTTAGAGGAGCTTTTCTTCTGCTAAACTTCACTAAAAATAATCTTGTGTTTGACCGGAGGTGGTTTCCTTAATCCAGCAAGTCCTTCTTGTAGTCATGTCTACATATCTAATACCTCCGCAAATATTTTAAGCCTTTCATGACGCATGGTCACCTCCTCTTTGGCCAGCCGTTGCTGCTCCTCCTCCTCCCTCCGACGCTCCTCTTCCTCCCGGACTCGACGTCTCTCCTCCCTCCTCCTCTTCAGCTCCTCCAGCTCCTGCTCGGCCTCGGCCTGTCGGAGTCTCAGCTGCTCCAGCCCCTGGCTTTCCTTCTGCTGGAGGCTCAGCCGGATTTTCTCCAGACGCTGCTCCGTCTCCAGGATGGCCTCCGCCTCCTCCGGCTCCATGGCTCTGCTACACACAACAGGGAGGCTTAAAATACTAACTGCTGTTATTAATGACCTGAACTGAGTCTGTTAGCTTCGTGTACAGCCCAAACAAACTGCCCATGTCACACCATAGCCACTTCCTGTCCGGCATTTAGTCCTTAAGAACCTTATTTGAGTGCTTTGGAACTGGACAGATTGACAATGGAAAGTTTCTATGAATGTTTGATATTTGACACTTTGTTTTGCCATGACTCTGTGTTGCCATATACACACACAATATAGACTAAACTTTGTGGACACCCCTGTCCACATACTGTAATCAAAGTTGAATCAAGCAAGTTATCTCTGAAAGCTGAAACTGAATACTCCTCTTTTGTCATTTTCTCAGATAAACCCCTGCATTGGCTGATAAAAGTTAAACATTTGTCATTTTCACAAAGTTAAGTAGCCACTTGAGCCACAAATAAAACACTGCACACCTGGTGGACCTTTTTGTCTTGTTGATCACGTATGACGTCACTTCCTCATTGGTTGCGTCTCCATTGCTGTGTTTCGGCTCTTGGTGAAGGAAAACCTTTGATGTGTAGGAGATTTTAACTTCTTTTCTTTTCTCCACCTGAAAAGTTAAACATAATTAATCTTCTTTTCATACATTAAGACCTGAATTTTGACTAGCAAATTGCTTGTGACTTTGTGTTTTTTCCTGAACGACTTTAAGACCTGACTTGGACTTTGAGACTTGCACAGGACATTTTCTAAATGACTTGAGACTTGACTGGAAAATTCGCTCTTGTTTTGAATGATTCCAGACTCAAAATGAATTGAAACTGAACTTGGACTTGTCTCAGATAACTTGAGATAAAAACTGGTTTCTAATGACTTGAGACTTGACTATGACTTGTCTCGAATAAACTGATACTTTACTTGTCTGAAATGTTTGTCAGACTTGACTTGGACATTTTTTGTCTTAAATCATTTAAACTTGACTTGGACTTACCCTGAAGGTCTTGAGAACTGATCTGAGACTTGTTTTGAATAACTTGAGACTTGGACTTGTCTTTGGCTCATCTCAAAGGACTAAGACTTGTCTTACAAAGATTGACCTTGACATGTTATGAATAACTTGAAATATGACCAAGTATGTTTGAGACTTCAGTTATTTGAGAAATCCTTACCTCTGCATTCGGCCTTTGAATCTCCTCCTTTCTCCTGGTCATCACCTCCTCTCTCTTCCTCTTGTCCTTCTCCTCCATCTCTTTCTCCCTCCTCACCCTCTCAGCTCGAATTCCCTCCTTATCAAATGCCTTCCTCCTCTCCATCTCCACCTTGGTGTTTTCTACCTCTTCCTGCTCCTGTATCTGGAGTCGGCTGGAGGATGTGACCAAGGCCTGGATGGTCTTTTCGGGTACAGCTTTGTTTATCGTGACAACCTCTTCTTCCTCATCCTCCTCGCCTCCCTGGTTGAGCTCCTGCAGGCGCTGCTGCCTCCTTCTCTCTCTGCGCTGAGTCCAGTCGCTGAAGCCTTCATCCTCTTCCAGAGACGGACAGCTGTTTGGCTTCAGACTGCCGTCGTACCTGAGGATAAGATGGGAAAGGAGTCAGGATGGCTTATTGACGGCAGTTAACTGATCAGCAGCAGGTGGTCATGGTTTCAAACTATAATAAACTCAGCACTGGCAGACGTTATGAGCAACTCAGTTTTTAAATAGCTCATAGAAATAGAAGACTAAACTACAAATTACATCAGCAGGTCACAGTATGGTGTCATCAACAAAGAAAGACACATTTTGCTTGTGCTTTTAATCACAGGATAAACACAAAACCTATACGATAATGATCTAAACACATAATCGTCTGATTATATCATTGTACTTTAGTAGGAAAATAGTATGGTTCTTTAAAGAAATTGAACAAGATTTTTAATTACTTCCCTGAAACAAAATATGTTAGTTTACCCAACCGGGTTTGTGTGGATCCCTGAGCTCCATGACAGTTTTTAAATAGATTTTTTTTCTTGATTGAGAATTGCTGCTCTAAATGATACATGCTCTGTTCTTATGCTACTATCTTTTATTTAGATCAGATGACTAAATGTAAAGTAAGCCTGGTTTGACTTTACTGTACATATTACTATTAACTATAAGTTAATAACAATGGAAGTTCATAGTTAACTGTTTGAAAATAGTACTACTGCGTCCACCCTGCTGTCCTTGTCCAAGTCCATTTCAGAGACCCTTCATTTAGTTGAGATGAGACACTCATCTGCTGTTTGAGCACTTCAATTGCTTTAGTTTTCACAGGAGTCTTTCTCCTGGTGGAGGTTTAACTTGTTGATTTTACTCCTGAAAAGCTCATTAGTCCCGAGCTAAGTCATTTTAGAAGTGACAGTTGAGCTCCTAACAGCAGGTCTGATCTGGTCTGCAGGAGCAAAGAGTTTCTGTCCGTCAAAAGGCATTAAGTGATTTTAGTAACAAGCCTTTCAGTGCCTTAGTAAACAAAAGGCTTTGGACTGGCTGCAGGGAGGCATTCACTCTGGAGCCCAGGACAGTGCATAGAAAATAGCACTGTGCAGCACAAGTTAAAATAATTTGAAATCAGGATATTCACAACTACTTGCCAGATTACCACAACATCTGGTGTGGATATTCTCGGTCCCCAGAGGATAGACTGCTCCTCCAACACCACTATAAAAACAAAATGTTTCACTTGTACTCAAGATAAGCCAAAATCTAACAGTCAGATTGCCATTTCCACCTGGATGTCCCCCCGAGTGTAACAGCTGAAATGTATCAGTGTCGTCTGTTGGATCCAAACCCGTCTCTTCACTGAGTGGGGTAATACATTTCTCCACTGATTAGCTTCTGTAATCACAGAGCTATTAGTAGCTGACAAATGAATGATTAGTCTCCACCGCAGCTGAAATAACAACTAGTAAAAGCAGAAAATGGAAACTGGCCCATAGAGGGTTTTATCACTTGGGATTTGCTGAAACAAATTATGCTTTCAGAAAATCTCTTTATCCATTACTCATCATAAGTTCACCAGACTAATGCAATGTATTGTGGTTACTCACTTGCGTAGGTTCTTGCACAAGATGATTTGAGTCAGAGAGAGAAATTTCTTCATAAGTCACATCATTAGAAAATAACCAAACCTGAGCAAGACCAGAGCACAATGTTGTACGTAACAAAATGTCTCAATGCTGAAACCCACTGAGTCGGCTTCAGACCATTTTGGACCAGCGGTTCACTTCCAGTGTGGAACATTTGGACACGTGACATATCTGCAGCCCATCAGTGTTGCCGGTGCTGTGGTCTCAACAGAGGATGTGTAGAGTAATCATCCATCAACACTGAGGCCTCTGCAGCTCTTCACCTGCTTCCCTTTGCACGCAGGTGCAAAAAACAGCCACACAGCTGCAACACGCAGTATAATCTAACTCATTCTTATAAAAGGTTTGAACTTTTATTTAAATATTAATTAAGTGTTGAGAAAGTGAACTAACAATTGGACAAATTTTCAGCAATTAGCACAGAATCTCCTGCTGTCCCCCCCTACTGAATAAACATAATGAAAGTGTGTTTTGTGTTCCCAGGAGCTGGCAGAAAGGAATTCACTCAGCATTCCCCAGATGATTAAGACGCCGACGGAGCCCCTGCTGCATGGGAGTCTCGGCCTGATGTCTCAGCAGCTAATCATCATTAAACGAGCAGGGACGTTTCTGTTTGGGCTGTAAAGTCAACACCTGGACAGATTCCTGACAGGAACAAGTCAGTCGGATATCTTTTGATGATGAGACACATCCGTCAGGAAACAACCTCCACCTCCTCTCTGTTTTAACTTGTATCAATCCGCTCCTCATAGTCTCAGCGTCTGTTGCAGGATTTCTGTCGTCAGTTATTTTCAAGTTTTCTAAATGATCCTCAAATAATAAAAATAAAATAAAATCAACAATTTTATAATCAAACATCTAAAAACCAAACCATAATGTGTTTTACTTACATGCCAGCAGTTAGTTTTTAATAATATATATACATTCTTTCAAAACTTTTCATGTTTCGTGTTTGTCTTCTACTTGAGCACTCGTAATAGTTGCAACAAGTAACTACAAACTGATTTCTACATTTGTGCACTGTTTATGTTCAAATTAAACAAACGTGCAACGTGTAACTTTGTGAGCTTTAGAAACAAAGCCAGGCTAGCTGTTACTCCAGCTTTATGCTAAACTAGCCTAACCACATCCTGAGTCCCTGTAATTCCTCTCAAAGTCCATGGTCTTTTGATTGGCCAAGATCTGAAGCATGTTACCAGGCTGTTCTTGTCGCTGGGCGATACAGACAGACTGAGCGTTGCTGTGCCATTGCTGTGCGAGCAAATGACCATATATGGAATACCGGCTCCATCTGGCTCCGTATTACGTAGAACGGAGCTGTTGGTAGAAAAAGCAGTTGAAAACAGAGCGTTCAGAACAGGAGGAAATCTGAGGTTTTCGCTCACAGGGATTTCTTTTAAATACTTTTACCTCATTATGTGAAGCCATGAGCTTTGGCCATGTTTAACATGAACATCTAACATTGTAACATTGTAGATAAGTCATAAAATATGGAAAAGCATAATAGGTCTCCTTTAACATAATGTTAATAATCTCTGACCACCACAGAGAGCAGCAAAGAGCACAAACAGTCACAGAATCTAGCTACTGCAAAAGCCAAAGCCAGCTTTAAAGCCATTAAACACTGGGAGCACCAGCCAACATTTTTATGTACGAAGTAGAACTAAAGGATGAGTGATTTTAAGGATAAATCTGGTGATTTGTTTTTGGTTTGTTTGAAGAGAATTTAATTTCTTAAAGCCTATTTCATTCTATTTATGGTATCTAGTAGTAGCCTACAGCAGTTCTTTGTATGAATGTTTGTAAAACGTATATCTACCTACCTTATGCTTGTTTTGTGTAATTTGTATGTGTTTTGTAACTTAGTATCTATTTATAGTTCCAAAATATCCCATAAAAAGTCAAACTAACAGTGAATGCATCTCGTAAAAAAGCCTGTGTGTGTCTCAGAGCCTGATATCTCTTCTTCCTCTGAGCCATCAATGAGCCTCACTGGTGCACTGGGTCACATGTTCCTTCATCACCATGAACACACACACACATACTCTAGTTTATTCTGACTCAGTCCCACATACACCGTCCTGCTGCCCCAAACCTCCTCTTTGTTTGATAAAAACTAAACCAGCTATTTTAGGTAGTTACTGAGCCTTTATTAAAAACTATGTATTTGTGAGGGTTTTTTAAAGATTACCTTAAAATCAGAAAGTATTGAAGGACGGCCAAACGCATTTTTGGTTGATCCATGGCCAGATATAGAGTTATGCATGTAACTTTTATTTTAACATCTCCTGGGCAGAAGCGGTTCAATTCAATCAACATGGATGAATTCAGCACTTGACCTCCTTGGAGGCAGGAAATCATACAGCTAACTTTGCAAAAAGTAGTTTCAAAACAGCATTACATCACTGCTTCGTCTTGTACAGAAGACTTCTCAATTACAGGCTGCAGTGGAGCTGCCTCATGCCGAGTCACCGCAGCCCGACACCAGCTGAGCCTGTGATGTGACCGAGGAGAAGGTGTTGGAGGTGCAAGCTGTATTTATGAGTCTTAAATTAAAATTCGGCTCAAACGCCACAAGCTTTGACATAATGGTGGTTTTCATCAAGACATTCTTTGGCAGTTGTGTAATGTGAAGGCAGCTGTGTGTTCGTTTTTCAGAAAGGCGGGAGGGAAGAGGTTGTTTGCAGCTTTTCCCAAGGGAAACGTTTGTTTTATGTAACCAGACATCCGTGAAACGCCATAAACTTGCGAGCGTACGACGAGCAGCGAGGAGCAAGGAGCTTTGAGTTTCACAGCTGGGAAACATGACGACACACTTGCAGTTATCACTACAAAAAAATAACACAGTCAGACAGTTAGCAGCTTGTACAGGAAGTCGTGTCGTGGGACCTGAGGGAAGTGAATGAATAATGTTCTGCACCTAATAGCTTCCTGGGTTCTCATGATTAAATGGACAAGGAATTCAACAATGTCATATTTGTAATTATCCTCATTTCTTTTAAATCCTAAAAGAAACATGACAACTTTTAAGTCACTTCTCAAAACCTCTCTTTAAAAAAAAAAAGCTTTGTGGTTTAATGACAAACCAAGGTAAAATTCCCAGCTAGTATCAACATTTAAAATTTTAATTATCATGAAGAGTGTTCAAATATCACACTTTTAAAACACTTACTGTAAAAACTCTCCGGCATCAGCCAAAATTACTCCAGTCTCCCAGACCAGCATGTGTAGCATGCAACGTGGGTTTGGGAAGGAAGGAAGTGACAGCACTCCAGAGATTTTTCAGCCTGTCTAAAGTGTGGTCGTTATTGGAAAACTCTTTATAGCGAATGCAAGGTAAGTTAACTTTTAGCTCAATGCATGATGTGGGGACTTGATTGAGGGAACATGTCATGGTTTGTCCGTCTGACTTGTGAAGTGAAGCTGTCAGTGTTACTCTGGTAAAAACACTACACAATGTTTTGCTGCTGTTTGTGTCATGTGTCTGCAGACTCTGTTCCTCCATTGCACATGATAACATGCACCTTTAGGCCATTTTCATACTGTTTCATCTCTAATTTTAGTGCTTGCACATTGCCAACAAATGCTTTAATCCTGGTTCAACCGTGTGAAGCACTTTGTGACTTTGATTTGAAAAGTGCTGTATAAATAAAGATCATTAGTATTATTAATATACGTGGACTGTAAAATAGCACTTTTGTTCTGAATGCCTCTCAGTGTGTCAGTACTTACATGCTCTCCTCTGCCGGCGTCTCATTTTCCAGTGAAGACTCTCTGGGAAGCGAGCCGCCGTTTGACCAGCGCAAAGACTCACGAGCTCTTCGACGGCGCTCCCTCTCCACCTCCTCAGCATCCTCGATGCTCCTCTGAGCCGTCAGCCTGGAGAGGAAGGAGCACTTGGTACAGTTAGCAAAAGGTGGGAAGCACCAGTAACTTTACTCCAGTTCTGTAATGAAGTCAAACTCAAATGCATCAGTGCTTTCCTTGCGTCCCACCGTTTCCATACAAAACCACAAATCCTCTTAAAAGCAACTATTTTTCATCTCAATGACACAGCTTTACAAAGGGAAAAGCTCATATCTACAATTTTGGGGATGAATTAAAGTGGGCTCAATGAAAATTCCCAGAGCTGGAGATACCAGATTAAAGGGAAATCCCTTAGATGTCTGGAAACCTACAGAAGTAAATCACTTAAATGCAGTCTTTTACACATAATGAGTACTTTTCCACTGTGGTATTATTGCTCCTCAGTCATTCATCACTGGTGGTTGGGAAACAATAAAAGCTTAAATGAGAAACACTTGTCATGAATCACAGACGACACAGAGTCCTGACTCCTCCTCGCTTTTCTTAACAAAAGAGTCTGTCAGGTCGTGAAGAGATCCGGAAAATCTGACGTGCTGCGGATGAGAAACGACACCGGCTGTTTATCTGCAGGATAAACACACGTGCTCTTCACCTCGTGTAAGCGTGACATCACAGCATTTATTATGAACACTGTTAATCTATTTATCCAGAGACGTGCCAAACACGACCACTCACACAGGCATGAAAGCTCTGACTCAACAACGCCCTTCAGATCCAAGGAAGGAAGGAAGGTTGAAATGAAGGGCAACTGGACTTGGTTAAAGATACTTGCAGACATTTCGCCTCTCATTCAGGAGGCTTCTTCTATTCTCAATGACTGGCAGGGAGTCCCGCTCGGTTTGTTTGTACTCCTGGCTGTTGTAACGACAGTCATTGCGGTTGTTGGAGTTACATGAGCCTGAAGCTGATGATAAACGGGGCAACTTTTTGAGCAATTGTGCAGGGCAACATTGCAATGGTAATGAGTAAAGATTACTACCGTAATCTCCTTTCCCCACCACTCTGCCACCCGCCCCGACCCGCCCCTATCTGTTCAAAACATCGTCGGACTTGCCACTAGCAAGATTGCCCAGCAACATTGCTCAAAATTGAGTCTGAATGACCGTTTTTGGAATTGCCAGATGAAGCCAACTCCTCAGGCCAAGACTCTGCAGTTTACCTACATTTGAAGGACAAGAGACACACAAAGGGAGGGAAAAATCCTGTTTACACCAGCATGGAGGTACCATCTCTCAACAGGGGGATGGCTAAAACACCACTTATCCCCCACCTACAATTCTGTCCTTTCATCTCTTCACAGGCGAGTGAAGAAACTCTCACATTAGGCCTCAACGCCAACATCGGTCGTTCAGACTATGAACACAGCAACTGTCGTTACAACAGTCAGGAGCACTAACAAACCAAGAGGTATCCATCACACTGATAAGGCGGTTAAATAGCTAGGATTCTCTACCAGCCAGTCAGAAGCCTCTTGGATGAGAGGCAAAACGTCTTCAGGTATCCACTACCCATGATTTTGACCTTCCTTGGATAACTTTGACCTGGATGACTGAGAATCTTCACAAACAAAAACGGGGAAAAAGGGATATCTGGATAGAATATATAATAATTGATGGTTTGGTTGCCTTTCTGTGTGGAGTTTGCTTGTTCACGTGGGTTCTCTCCGGGTGCTCCGGCTTCCTCCCACCATCCAAAGACATGCAGGCTAGGTTAATTGGTGTCCTTGAAGGAGTTTGAGAAGCAACCTGTGTTTTGTATGTGTTAACTTTTCTGAGAAGCTTTTACATAAATTTTGAGCACATCAGATACATGATACCTCAGATACCTGGTCTGTGGCTTGTGTTGATGTTGATCGTGTTTCAGCCTCAGCTGAGATTAACAGGTCAATAAGCTCCATGTGTCTGCTCAGGTGTCAAGTTACTAAACTCACATTTGGCTTCTGGGTCACTAAATGATCCCTAATGGCTCCAAGACGCCATCTGTTCCTTCACTTTCTGTAACAGATTGATGTAGGTGGGGCAGGCTGTGACCTCTGATCCTCATCAACTTTCATCTTTACCCCTTTTTAGGTTCAGTTTAGAACTACAGCGTCATCTCTTCTCTCTGCTCTGCTTTGCGTTTTGGTTTCAGTATGAATTCCTACTCGTCTCCTGCACCACTGTTCTCCATCGCTGTAGATATAACTTTCCAGCTATAATCACATTAGATTTTTGCTAGTTTCCCCCTTAATACTCAGTCTAAACACAACGCTACAAGTAAAAGACAAAAGCAGCAACTGCAACAGCAAACTGTGTAAACTCCAGGTTTAATTTCTGCTGCTGCAGAAGAGAGTGTCTTTGACTGTCAGATCTAAAAGTTATCACTGTAAAATGCCACTTGGAGTTAAAGGGTATGATCCACAGGCTCCAAAACCTGATCAGCACAGTGCTGGATCAAGGTTTGCGTGTGGCTTCCACACCATATCTGTTCGGCCCACAAAACTGCAAATAATTCTTATACATGCTTGAAGCTACGTCTCTGCACGGCAATTTTACAGAGCTTCACAGTAACTTTCAGGTCATTGTTTATCAGTCTGACTGCAGTTTTACTGTTCTGGTTCACTCTTAGAGCGTTATTTTCAGAGAAGCTGCTGTAAAAAGCCACCGTGCCCTACCTCCTCAGCAGCAAACAGCAGACAGACACCGAGATGAGCTGGTGAACATAGCGGAGCATTTAGCAGCTAAAAAGCCAGATATTTCCCTCAGGAGCTGGTGGAGACCAAAATTAGCAACAGTTTGCTGACAAGTTCATCAAATCAGCTTACAAGGTGATATGTCAACGTTGTGTTCACAATGCTGCTACCCCAAGTGGCCTAAAGAAAATTCAGTAACTGTCGGTCTAAAATATTTCAGGTCATTGTTAACGAGTCCAAAAGGAAAATGTACCAAACCGTCTTAAAAGCTGTGAAAAATTTACCCCAGCTTCTACACTCCCTGCTGCTGTTTGAACATCAGTTGCAGATTTTGTTTTGCCTTTGGAACAAAAAGATGAGGTACGGCCTCCATTCTTCTACAAAGCTCCGGTTGGCTCGTTTGTTTTTTCAACTGTTGGAAAAAATACCTGACCTATTGGACTCACTAAAAGAAAATCTGTGGCTAGTGATTCAGGATACTGATAAACTCTACACTCGTCAGCATCAGCATTACTTCCTCCTCCTCCCCCATTTTTCTCTCTGTCCTTCCTGTGGCCAGGCGGGGAGGAGCAGGGAGGAAATGAGAGAAGGGGTGGAGGTGGAGAGGCCGGTGAACAGCTGGAGGTGGGTCAGCTGGGTGGTGAAAAGGGAAAATTCAGGGCAAACTGTTTGTTTTAGGAGGTGCTGGAAGCAGCAGATAGGCAGTGGTCACTGTGTCAGGACACATCACTCAGTGTCAGATAGGGCGGCAGTGTTTAAAATCCATCAGTGTGATACTTAAATTAAATCCAGCGGCCAAACAGTGCCAAATGCTAAAATGTCACGTAACAGTTACAAATATTAAAGCAGAACCGCCACACACATTGCTGTAGTGGAGTAAAATACTTAATATATAAAGTTTTAGAAAATGGAAAATACTCAAGAAGGTCAAAATTTTATTTAAGCGTGATTTATGGACAACACCACAAAAATAATATTTTCAAGAAACTTTCCAATAGAATTTGGCATAAAAACAAAAACAAATTACTGTCATACCTAAATATTAATTCTGTCCTACAACCCCTGAAGCGTTCTTTTGTGATCCTGTGTGACGGTGGAGCGTAGGTGTTGTTTAAAAACTGGCTGGTTGCTGTTTATTCTGTGTTGTCAGCGGTTTGGGTGTTGAAAGCTGCAGCAGAGTTAAACCTCCCCCCCCCCCCTGCCCTCTCGTTACGTCTCCTTTCTGTAATCAGCGCTGTGAAATTCTGTCATGCTTGGCACCAGGCTCAAACATCTGATTCAGACTAAATAATTAATCCTCCTCAGAGTGATTTTAAAGTACCGGGATTACCGGCAGCTTTACTTTCTCCTTCTCGTCCTGCATTTTATCAAATCTCCTTGTCGCTCGTGTCATCTGATCATTGAAGCAAGGCAGAACTCGTCCTAAACCCTGAGAGCAGGCCTAAACTGTAATGTCGCCTCTTAAGAAAATTACTACAATATGTACAGAACACACTCACTTCCCCAGCAAGCAGGTTTGTGTCGTTACCTCTGTGAATGTTTCCTCAGATAATTAATGACAAAGTGCCCTTGAACCCTGGAGGTCAGTATGATTGACAGAAGCTCAAGCTCAAAAGACGAGGGAGCAGTGAGAAAGTGAATCAAACCGAGATGTGGTTCCTGTAGAACCTTAAAATGTCTTCAAACAGGATTTTTGGAAGGAAGGCGTTGAATTTATTTTGTATGTTTTACACCACTGATGCTTTACGTCACAATGACCAATAGACATTTACACTGTTTTATTGTATTGTAGACCGTGTGGTGGTGGTTATCAATATTTTAACCTTGAAGAAGAAGACAAAGACTGAAGAAGGGCACAAAGAAGAAGTAGACAAAGAAGACTGAACCAAGGCACAATGAAGAAGAAGGGCACGAAGAAAAAGAACAGAGTACAAAAGAGTAACTGAAAAAGGGCACATGAAGGTAAAAGAATAAAATGAAGTGAAATGTGGACTGTTGCTGTTAAATCAATCCTGTCTCCTAGAAATAACTAGCTCCACAACAACTTATTTTCATCAACAAATAGTCTATCAATCCATTAATTGTTTAGTCCATGAAATGTCTAAAGTGAAAATCATTACAGAGCCCAACATGACATCTTTATACAGTATGTTGCTCTTAAACCCAAAGATATTAAATTTACCATCACATGACAAACAGAAACGAGGAAACATTGTTAATGGAGGTTAGCTAACAGGCTAGTCGCTTGTTCATCCTGTAACTGACTGGGTTTAGCTGACATCTGACTCTGGGAAAAGATATCAAATGATGTTTTGTTAAGTTACAGATTTTCAGTGTTTTGGAGACACTGCTAGATACTAAAAGATTTGGGGCAAAAAGGCTTAATAAATAAAAATGCAACCATCAGTGTGTAAAGTAATCTGTGATCACCCACACTGAACCACAGCAACAACCAGAAACACGACACGCAAACCAGATAAAAGCTGCCCCACCTGCCAACACACCATCTAATCCACATATTGTTGGTCTCTATCTGTCTGCACTTGTTCAGGCTTCAGCTTTATTGTCCGGCAATGTTTCAGTGACAGTGAAAGAGGGATTAAAAGGCTAAAAGTATTAAGGCCTCAGTTGCTCTTTTGTAAGTATGCATGCTGTCATCGATGACTCGGTTGAATGACAAAATAATAACACGGTTTCAGCCCGAAAGCCCGGCAGCAGCCGCGGGACAGACGAGGACGGTGGGAAGACGTTTGTGAGATGAAGTCACTGTTGTGTTGAAACAAGTCAGGGCAGCGGAGGGCACTAAATCACTCCGACACAGCAACAAAAAAAAAAGATGCCACTTCCCAGAAAAACAAAATTCGCTGGAGTCACCGGACGAGTTGTGAAGAAGGAGCCGGGAGCTGCAGCGTCAAACTGCTGTTAGTCTTGTAATATTTCTCACATTTACTGCTTTACCACTGTTTCTGTAGCCTCTCCATCACGGTCCAGTCCTTTTTTTCTGGTAACATGTGGTGCATTAAATAACTTGACTTTTTCTGTAAGGTTCACTTTTGTTTTTGAGTGAAATGTCTCAACTACTGTTGGATAGATTGCCGTGAAATTTGGTTCAGAGGTACCTTTTGGGATGAAATGTAATCACCTCTTCATGCTTCATCTAGCGGCATCATCCGGTCAAAATCTTATTCGTTATTTTCCAAAGATTTTGCTCAACAAACAGCGCTGTGGTGTTTCTTTTTGGGGCTCAGTCTTGAATCAGTTTCCTCTGATTAAGAGGGAGAAATAAAACCAACTTGTGTTTCTCTCTGCTTCACATGAGTACTCCAGAAAAGTGGCTCAAGCAAAGGCGCTGCTATAAAATTCGGTCACCCTGACAACAGCTCAACAACAGCTCTGACACAATAAATGTCTGATATACCTGGCATGATCCAGGTCCAGCTCTGGGCACCTTAAATCATTCAACCCCGGACATTAAGTTTCCCTGAATTAGGTTATTAAACGGACTAAATCAAGCAGATGTTTTTGCAGAGACGGCCCAATTGTGGCTGAATGTCGACACACTCTGCTTTTCATCTAGAAATGTTAAATCAAAGACACCTGGACTTACTGTTGATGGAGACTTCTGCTAAACTTCTCAATTGAAAAAGAGTTTCCAAACGTTTTAAAGAAATCTACAGAAAAGTAAATTGCATTTGGCTAAGTAATAACTTGATTCAAGGCCTGGACTGAATGATTTCAGGTGCCCAGCGTTGGACCTGGATAGCACCCATTATTTATTACAGATATTCGTGTGTCAGAGCTGTTGGTTGAGCCAAACCTCTGCGGTACCTCTGTTTGAGCCACTTTTCTAAAACACTTCTTTGAAACAGAAAGAAGCCCAGCAAAACATCTTTCTCTGGTTGGAAGCAGCAATGATCAGCGAGCTGTCAGACACCAGTTGTCATGACCAGAAGTCCAACGAACCCCCCAGAGACATCAAGCAGACAGTAATCACCCTGTTATAGCTGCATGCCTCTCCCCTCCCCTCCATGCAGAGCACAAATGGGCTGCAGCACATTTTCTACAGATCCCAGAAGTCTGGGAATCCTGCAGGTTTGTTTGCACAGAGGCTTTAACTGGAGGACAGGGAAGAGACATGTTGCCATTTTCCAACACGTCACACTGACTTGACAAACATGAACCCACAAGAAAAACCTCATCCCGAAGGACTACAAACAAATCAGGGTTTTGGATCAAGAGAAGTTTACAAGGACAAATACCTTCATGCAATGGCTCAATGTGAACTTAAATAAACCAAAATCCCCCCAAAAATGCAGCAAGGGCATCCTTCACGGTGTAGTCCACAGACCAAAGAAAACAAACTTTGTATCTGATTGCACCCAAAGCTTGCTCCTGAGACCAGAGAAGCTGGGAAAGTATTCTGGTTCATACTGGGGCAGAAATGCTTGATGTTTTTCCCACATTAGTAATAACTTTAAATTTGTTCCTATAAATGAATATAGTTGGTGCCTTGAATTAAACCATACCCTCCCTTCAGTATAATAGAAGAAACTTACTGTGTTATATTCAGTTGCTGCTGTGACTTTCCTGTTTCTAACTCTCAAACAAGCAGCAGCAACTAAGCACTAATGACCTCTTAATAAACAAACATTAACTATGAGATTTTTAAATTAAGAACACACACAATCAATATAATTGGACATTACTAGAGGTTCTCCAGAAGGAGCTGTATGTCTGATAAATGTCCTCAAGTGACGTCATCCCATTGGTTTGTGGACTACCGTTTTGAAACCTTGAGTTGTGGCAATTTGGCCGTCGTTGTCTTGTTTTTTTTGGAACCAGAATTGACCGTATTTGGACCAGAGGGTGGAGCAGGAAGGAACACGACATAGTAGCGACTTGTCAATCACAAGGTAGCCCCGCCCTAAAGCTTACCCTACCTTATCGTCTATTTTCCTCTAAATGGGACCATAATTTACAAAATTATGGAACATCATGCTGTATTTAAGAACACTTGAAACTAGCGACGGAGACAAACTCATTAGGAAAGTGTTTACTGAGAAGTGGTAATTTTCTCATAGACTTTTATTCAATCTGACTTATTTTTGCATTAGAAAGAACGCAGGTTTAAGGCACTTTCACATTGGCTTCACCTTTCAGACCTAGAGGTTCTTACTTGGTTGGGAGTTGGAAAGAAAGTGAGCTCACCAGACCTCTTTAGCCCGCTCCTCATCTCTGCTGCAGTCTACAGGCTTTCGGGCTATATTAGCTGCTGCACACATAACATCTGAATCTCCGACCAATTGACCCTTCGCTAAGCCCCCCCCCCCCTGGTTACTGTTGCTAAGTCTGACAAACTGTTGGCGCTGCCACTGTCTATTACTGCACTCCCTGGAGAAATATTGTCAAATTTGTTGGAAAAAGCGATCTCAGAAAGAAGCAGTGTTTTAATCACGTCATCTTACTGATGGTCACTGAGGTGAGACAAAAAAAAAAAACTATCATCGGCTCTCACAGATAGGACTCCTGGAAACAGGAAACCCCACTCTGTTTACTTTCCCCCTGTCCCTTTAATGCAGACAACCTGCGGAGGGAGGGAGAGTTCAGCTCCCCCATCACTCATCAGCCAACCAAAAACATTCCTCAGTCTCTTATCTCCTCGTTTCGTAAACATTGAGGACACCCACCCATGTGTGGGGGAATCTGGGGTCAGAGGTCGCATCAGTTAGTTGTTTTTGAAGCAGGTATGCCTCCTGAATGACATCACCACTGGGGGATGGGCTAGGCTGGGCCAAAGGGGCGTTTGTCCCCCACAAAGAGCTGATTAAAAACAGCCCTGCTGTATGCCTGCCTTAGCCCGCTATGATGAAAGGCACACAGTCCGATAACACCACCTTTTAGACTCGAGTCGGCGCCACTTTCTTATGATGTTACTCACAAACTGATGTTCAGTTTGTATCTAAAGTTTGTGTGATTTTACAGCAAAATACTGTAAAGTCTGGGAGGTAAATATGGAAATATCTTTCACTGAAAACAGCGCTAACAGTTTGAAAAACAGCCAATGATCCTTGTTGGTGGCAAGACAAACTTTAGTTGGCAATGTTCAGCACCAACCTGTAACAGACAACAAAACTGGTCAGGCAGCTTGGCCATGACCAAAAATGTTTTCACAACAAAAGAAAGGTGGTGGCGACTAAAGTGATGCATTTCTTGAGTATACGAACCAGCCGTTTAATGCCAGTATACAGAGAAAACAGAGACAATTCAACAGACAGGTGGAACAAAATGAGCACAAATAAATGAAGCGCGACAAACCATCAAAGCTAAAAGGACGTGAAAATCAATCTAATCTGGAAAGTAACTATAGCTGTGAAATAAATCTACAAGAGGAGAAGCATAACATATTAGAAAGTGTAAATCCTCAAGAAAAGCACAAATACCTCACAATTGTACTTGAGTAAATGCGTTTTGTTTCACAGCTGGAATCAGATTAAGCTGCCACTGTTAAAGTGCCATTAAGTGAAATTCATACAAATAAATGCGTATTTCTCCTTATTTTAATCATTTTTACCAAAAGTCTTGAAAAAGTAGGCGAATCATTCAATTCATTTTCCCCTGGATTATCTCACTGTAACTTCATATTATTAACCAGACATGGGTCAATTAAAAGGTTTAAAACAACCTAAAAATATGCAGCTGCAGACTGATCTTTCAATCTCAACAGGGAGAGACTGAAAGTTGACGTCATCTGCTGAAGAACATAGTGTGATATGATCAAAAGCTCTAAAACTCCTACTAAACAAACCTTTGGCGAGATTGCTTTGAATGACCTACTCGACCACACCACATGAATATTTCTGAATCCCTAAAAGTGAATTTCACCCAACAAATGCAACACAGTCTGGATAAACTTCTTTAAAAGATCCACGCCTAAAAATTGCAGAATGAATCACGCTGTCTTGACGTAGATGATGGATGTAAAGCAGTTGAGCTAAGATGCCCACGTCGTGCGAGTGTTTTTGGAGTGATGTAATGGCTGCTGTCAGCCAGACTGATGCCATCTGCTGAGTGGACTGAATCATAGCAAGAGGCTGCCTCCTCCAGCTGTTATCTGCTTCATAAACATACAGCGGGACTTCTGCTCTCACTGTGACTCAGAGGTTTACATCAAGCCCGCTGTTTGCAACACCTCCAGACTGACTGAGACACCCCGACCAGGTTCACAGGTCAATAAACAACAAGGCTTTAATACAGTCTGTGACAAATCCATGAATCAGTTTTCTGAAGAACTCCTCTGGGTAACGTGGAAAGTCACACTGAAAAGGGATGACTTTCCGTTTTACGTTCAAATCCCCCTGACTGGATCTTTTTCTTTCAACAGAATAATTTTCCATGTTTAGACTAGAAGTCTTCACAGGGCGGACCTGATCTAAAACAGAACGACCGACCCAGACATGACGTTCTTAAACTTATTTTCAAAATAAGAGAGACCTGAGGACAAATCGGAAATATGCCATCAGTCCGGGACATGACCCAACAAAAAAAACAAATTGTCATGGCTGGAAACTTGTTTTTTATTCCTGATGGTGTGATAGTGTTGTCTGAAATTCTCTCATTAGTTTTAAAGGACTCCTGTCATGAGTCCCGTGCACAAGTGGAAACTTTGACTTGCCGTTTGTGCTAGGTGAAAGGGTCGCGGGGATTATTAATGTCGTCCGGTTGTGGCACCATGAATGTCTATTCGAAATGTAATAATAATTCATCCAACAGTTGCGGAGATATTTAAATACAAACTAAAAAGTGGTGGACCAACAGATCAACACTTAAAGAGATGTGTTCACAGGACAGTCAAGTTCTGCCAACAGCTACATCGTGATTATACGTAATGACAAATGAAGTCATTTTAAAGTTTCCTTATCCAGATTTTAAAACATTTTAATCGCTATTCTGAAGTTTGTCTGAAGAACTGTTCAGAGTTCAGGCCCCAGTGCACAGTAAAAAACAAAACAAGAGACAAGTCAGACTAAAAAATAAGCGTGTCCTACTGATGTCATTTTATGTCATCACACAGGTTGCTATAGGAGCAGTTAGCGTTTATCATGCTGACCTGTACAGCTGCAAATACCTCACAAGCACTTTAAAGTCAACATTTAAAAAAGGTACGTTTGTGATGGAACATGTTCCCATTCTTAAATCCGAAATTACAAAACTGCGATTGGTCAATTAACAGTCGTAAATCAGCACAACAGCAGACATATTTGAATCACTGGTAGTGGGGGGAGATTTCAGGTGGAACCAAGCTAGGATATTAAGTCAAAAGACTAAACTCTAATGGAGCAACTGATGTTAAAGGAACAGTTTGACATTTTGGAAATTCAGCCGAGGTTTAGTACGGATTGACCTGACAAGATATAACATAGCCAGGCTACAGTTTCCCTCTATCTCCAGCCTTTTGTTTCCCGCTAATCTAAAGTAACTGGCTGCTACCTGGAGCTTCAGATTTAAAAACAGTCATGACAGTATTGACCCTCTAATCTATCAATGCCAGAAAGCAAATAATGTTGTTGGTGCTGTGAGGTGGAACAGCAAAGTCAGTCCCTGATCACCTCAATATGTCACATAAGTCATAAAAGATGGACCGCTCCGATTGTTCGGGGTCCAACGTGTAATCTGCAGTATATCTCTGCCAAGTCCCGGCAAGAGTTTATCACTCTTATGATCAACTCATCTGACGCATGACCATCTCAAAAGACAAAATTCCCACGTTAGACTCAGAGGAGTCAAACTGGAACCTGACACGTGATGGGGAAAAAAAAGATATCTTCTGTAAAAGACAGGATGTGCCAACACCCGAAATCAGGCACAAAACAAAAGACTGACTTTGGCGACCTTTCACCTCTGATACAGGTCACCGACACCACTTCCCCTCTCTGTGAAACCGAGAAGCCTCGGGCATCCAGCTCGCCGCAAACCTCTCAGTTAGTCTGGCTTTTCACTGAAAATTAAGTTTCCTGTCATTATTTAGTTTATTTTCCCACTAATTAAAGATGAGTGTAACTGTTTTTTAAAAGGAACATAATAAAAGATTACTGAGCAGAATGAATCCTGTTCCTTTGTTATTATGATTCATTCATTTAAGTGGAAGTAAGTCGATTCAAAACCCCAAAATCCTCCCCAAAATCCTGCATGACCCAAAAACACTCCCAGTAATCCCACTGTTCCCATTCAGACAGACATGTTTACCACACAAACACAGACTCAAAATATGAAAACACTCTTCCAGATGAGGGTAAATTCCCCTTTAGAAGGTTACTGGTGTCTCTTCTGAGCCAAATAAAGATTCAGATTAATTTTTCTAATCTTAAACTGAATCTGTGTGTGATGAAGTGTGTGTTTTTAAGTGTGTGGTGGATTAAATATTAACCTGAGCTGTCTCACAACAGAAACAAACAGCAGCAAAAAAGGTCGAACACATACCTCATGAGGTTTCGTAAACCCTCTTTACTAGAGTTTCTCCTCAGCAGAGCGTTGGACATGTTGCCGTTGTTTCTTCGTCTGCTAATTCTTCTTCTTCTTCTTGTCTTCCCCCTGTTAGAAACAAAACAGATCAGACACCAGCCGCTGAGAGTAACTTTCTCCTCTGGTTCAGTTTCCACCTCAACACTGAAGGCAGCTTTCTGTCCTGCAGCCTCACCGAAGCTCAAAGTTGTGTGTGTGTTACACTGTTAAAGCCTCCTCTAGTGGATTCACACACACTGTCTTTGTTGTTGTATATCACACAGTTTTCTCCCCTGCAATGCTTGCTGGGAATGTCAGCGGAGCTCAGAGTGACTCTCTCCTCTTTCTCTCGGAGGCTGGGTTTTTAGTCATTACACTGACACCCCCCCAGACACACACACACACACACACACACACACCTCACCCCCGCCCCTCCCTCTGTCCTACATGTGGTTTTCATTGAAGAGCTCAGAGCAGCGGGGCCCAAAATCTCTCTTTTTTTCCCTCCTGTCTTCTCTTTGCTGCCTTTTTCTGTTATACCGGGTCATGTGGTCTTCCCCGAGGGGGAATGAAAGACGAGCCCCCCTCGCCCCCCCCCACCCCAAGACAAAGAAAAATCCACTACTGAATAATCCCCGTCCCCTACTAAACATTTCAATCTCCAGTAGATTTGAAAACAGCAGGATGAAAACTTAGTGAAAGGAGTGTGTTGGAGAGGAGAAAATCTTGTCCCTCACTGAAGTATTGATGTCACAATGTAAAATACTACAATACAAGTGAAAAGTATAGAAACATCAGCAGTACAATGTGTTTTGGCGGGGTTTAAATAGGGGGAGCAACAGGGAGAAATTAATGGGAGTGCTGAAATATTGTAAGTTTTTGATGCCACTGTTTTTTCCCCTTGTATAAATGTTTATTTAAGTTACTGAAATAAATAATAGGCTAACAGTAATGTACTTGTCAGGGTGCATGTTCATAAGCACAATAAAGTTTTTGATAATTAGTGTCTAATAAACACAATGTTGTCTATTTCTGCAGTGGCCATCCATGCGTCCAAGCATGTTCATAATTGTCCTGATGCAACCTTGGTCTGGTCTGTTTAAGGGAAAGTAGGTGGTTGTAATCCAATACACTTTTTATTAAATGTAGCTAATATTTCCTCACAGTTTGCTAGCTCTCCGTTTTGAGTGTACTCTGAAAAAAAAAATCATGATTTTCTAAACAGCCCTGGCTCTGAAAATGGAAAACAAAGAAAGTGGTGTGGACCAATAGACTGTATACAAGAAGTGGACGTAGTCACCCGTTGGTTTGTGGACTGCCATTTTGAAGCTTAGAGTTTGGCCGTTATGCCATGTTGATTTTTTGCAACCAGCGGCACCAGACGTGACCATATTTGGAAGAGACGTGGAGCCAACAGCTCCGTGTGGCGCTTGCTAGCTTGCTTAGCTAGGTGCATCTTTAATTCACGTTAACAGTCGTTTTAACAGGGCTGATAATTTTGGCTAGCGAAAAACAGGCTTAAAACTAAATGTACTCACCAGAGAAAGTGAACAGACAACTCCCAATAAGCTTTATTAATGTCATTGGTTAAATTTACATAGGGTACAAGTCACTCTGGCCTGATTGACAAATTGTTACCATGGCGATCTTCCACTCACATCATGCTATCAAGGTAACCACATGAAAGGAATGAACCCACAATGCACGACTCCAGGAGGCACGGGTGACGACTGTTTAACAAAGATAACTCACAGGCAGGTGCCGCTGGCGGAAATCGCAGACCAGGGCTGGGTCCAGGATGCTGCTGGCCGAGACCGAGGACCTCTCCTGGATTCTCATGGTCTGGGGAGGTTTAGCCGCACCACCACCAGGTTGATGACCTTAGACACGGGTAAGGGGCCGAGGAGCCAGTTTACAAGAGGCGACCCGGAGGGGAAGATCCTGGCCAGCCAAAACCTTTGTCCAATGTGGTAGGGATGCACTGGGACCCGGTGGCGGTCAGCGTTCCTCTTGTAGGCAGAAGAGGCACTGAGGAGGTCCTGGCGGGCTTGAATCCAGGTCCGGCTGCAACGGGAGACCAGACAACGAAGGCCCACATCCAGCTCCTGGTTCAGGAGCTCGGTCTGGGGGTGGTAACCAGAAAACAGGCTCACAGTGGCTCCAATCAGGTAACAGAAGGCTTTCCAATACCGGGAAATGAACTGTGGGCCCCGGTCCGACACCACCTCATGAGGAGGTCCACTGGACACAGTTGCGTTGTACAGCGCCAGAAACTGTAATGAAACAAACTGAAAGTTGTGAATACTTTGGGAGAAATGTGACCCATGTGAGGACAATGAAAAACGGGAGTCTCCTGCTAGCTAACTGGAGCCATGTTGCTCCTTGTTTACTTCTGCAGCCTGCAACGGCGTGCTGCGTGTCACGTTGTGTTATTCCTCTGCGCATGCGGTTCACTTTCAGGCCGCGGATTAAATGGCGTTAATATTATCACGTGATTTACATAACTTTACTCACTTTAACCCAAACCACGACGTTTCCTAAACCTAGCCGAGTAGTTTTTTTTGACTAAACCCAACCAAAGTGCGACCGTCCGTGTCAGGAGGTTGAATGGGGTGGTTGGTGGGTCAAACCCTTGACTGTCACACAGGAAGACGGCATTGGAGTTCCATGTGAAACCAAATAAATGTAGAGTTTTTGAGTTTTATGACAAGTTAAATAGCATTACTGACTTCTGTGACTTCAAATACATAACTTTACTTACTTTAACCCAAACGACAATCTTTTCCTAAACCTAACCAAGCTACAACCCTTTTTTACAACGTGTGTACACCACTCTTTTCCACTGTACGTAGTTACATTACATTTGTGGACCAAAGAGTTTAGCTTGCAGGTGAGCAGGGAGAGAAAAAGTACTTAGATTCTCCATAAACCTGCAGAAAAGTTTAGTGAGGAATAGAGGTCGGCCGATTAATTGGTCGGACGATTAATCGGCCGATTTTTGGCATTTTTTAACATAATCGGCATCGGCCAATAGCCAAGTATATCAAGCCGATTATTAGGCAGGCGCATCTGTGGGCAGCCTAGTGTTGTCGTGGAACACGTGTTTGACGTGCGCTGCCGCTAGAGTCATTTTCCAGCCGAGTGAGCAGCAGACCTCATCCAATGCCTAAGGAGCTAACGGTAAGGATTCAATTCTTATTACTCCTTTATATTTATATAAAGTATTAGGAATTTGGATTGAAACTAAATATAATATTATTCACATTCCTTTTTGTATTGTTGTTTACAAATCTTCCTTCCCTCAGAAACAAGGAGACGGAGCTGCTAAGAAATTGCACTAAAAACTTTAAACTTTATTTATTTTTTCATTGAAAAGTATATTTGACAGTTTATTTTCTTCTTACCCGTTTTGTTTATTTAATATATTTTTTTACATTTATACAATTTATTTATATATGTTTTTTTACATTATACATTTTTAATTTATAAGTGCAGAATGCAGATTGTTCATTGTTCAAGTGTTCAATAAATGTTTTTGTTGAGAAAGTTTGTCTATGTTAAGTAATTATCATTTCTTTTACATTTTATCTTTCAAATAGAGGTTAAAAACCAAGCAAATTAAATCGGCAGCATTAATCGGCCATCGTCCGACCCGGATTTCAAAAGATCGGTATCGGCATCGGCGTGAAAAAAACCATATCGGTCGACCTTTTCAAAATATACCAAATATATCTGGCTGAATTTTTTATGAAATGAAGTGGGGGAAAGTAATTAAGTACATTTAATTTTGCACTTTTTACTCCCACTACATTTATTTGACACTTTTAAATTATAATTATAATATATTATTCTGAACTGGCCATTCTGCATATTGAGTACTTTTACTTTTTGTACTTTAAGTATATTTTCTCTGAAAAGTCAAAAATCTGTCTTTCAATGAGTAAAATTAAGAAAAAAACAGGAAATATTTGAGTGTCTACACACTCGACATCCAGTTCTGCTGAATCCGATGTTTGCTGAGCGCTCGCAGGTCACGAAACCTTCTCTTCACACTTTGACAAACAAACTATGCAACTTTTTCTTCGCTGCCCCCACTCCTCCCTGAAACCCTCTCACACACACACACACACACACACACACACACACCGCTGTTGCTACAGTAACCCACTCATCACCATTCACCCCTGGAGTGTTAATAAGTCCTGCTTGGTGGCACGTCAGACAAAAGGGAATTCTGGGAAGTGGATTTACAGCTTGGACCCCCCCTCACCATGCTCGTAAAACAGAGCTGTGGTTTCCAATGAACATTGGCTGACCTGAACACACTTCGCCACTCAGACGCTCTAAAACAAACAACAAGCAAGATACACACACACACTGATTTTTATCACATCAGCATGCATTTGAAATAATTGTTTGTCTTAAAAAACAACAACCTGGTTTCCAGTGATTAGATGAATAGAAATGAAGTCCTCTTGCCATCATGTGAAAATTATGAAGCAGCTAAATGGATTTTTAGAAACATCTGTATTTTGAGCGTGGAGCTTCATTCATGACCTCTGGGAACAATATAATCTACTGTAACCTTTAAAAGCTCAAATTTAAATGTTTTTTCCCTTATTGTTTGTTTAATATAAGCCTTTATTGATTCAAAGAGGTGAAATTTTTGTATGGTCAACATATGAAATAGTATAATGCCAAAGTTCTGCAATTCAAACTTGTCCTTACAGTTATTACAATCTGTTGTAGATATAGTATTTTGTTTTTGCTGTGTTTATAAATGTATTCATCATTTATGCATTTGTTCACTTCTCTGTTCATTGATTGTTGATATTGAACTCCTCAATATTTAAGTTTTGTTGCTTTTTCACATGGTAAGATTAATGTTTTATGCCGTATTATTACACTACATTATAACGGGGTTGCTCATTTCCTCCATCGCTACTGATTAGTGCAGAATGCATCAAATGATCATACACTAAACAAAATTATAAACGCAACATCTCCTTCGCATAGAGTTGATCAGGTTGTTGATTGTGGCCTGTGGAGTGTTGGTCTACTCCGATTCATTTCAGGCTGTGCAAAGTTGCTGGATTTTGGCAGGACCTGGAACACGCTGTCAGATCCGCCGATCCAGGGCATCCCAAACATGCTCAATGGGTGACATGTCCGGTGAGTATGCTGGCCATGCAAGAACTGGAATGTTTTCAGCTTCCAGAAATTGTGTACTCACACAACGCCATACAGGCTGTCTGCCATCTGCCATGGACAGTGAAAACCAGGATTCATCTGTGAAGAGAACACCTCTCCAAAGTGCTACTCAATTTGCCCAATCAAGTCGGTTACGATGACGAACTGCAGTCACGTCGAGACCCCGATGTCGACGAAGCGCATGCAGATGAGCTTCCCTGACAGTTTGTGTAGACATTCTTTGGTTATGCAAACCGATTGTTGCAGCAGCTGTCCGGGTGGCTGGTCTCAGGCGATCTTGGAGGTCCTGGGCTGGTGTGGTTACACGTGGTCTGCGGTTGCAAGGCCGGTTGGATGTACTGCCAAATTCTCTGAAACGCCTTTGTGGTTGTAAATTCATGGGCAACAGCTCTGGTGGACATTCCTGCAGTCAGCATGCCAATTGCACGCTCCCTCCATCAGAACTTGCGACATCTGTGGCATTGTGCTGTGTGATAGAACTGCACATTTTCAAGTGGCCTTTTATTGTGGCCAGCCTAAGACCCAATACCCATGCTGTCTGATCAGCATCTTGATATGCCACACCTGAGAGGTGATTTTGACATAATTGTGAACAGTATTTGAGAGAAATAGGCCTTTTGTGTACATCTTAGATATTTGAGTTCAGCTCACAATGAATGGGGGCAAAAAGTTTTGTGTTTATAATTTTGTTCAGTGTAGTTGATGATAAAAATGATGATGAAATAATGATTTTATCTGCAGCTTAGTAACTCGGTATTCACCGTTGGTCAACAAAGTATTAATGAGCTACAATCAAATGCCATCATCGCTCTGTCGTCTGACAACAGAAACAGAAAAACATTTAAATGAGAGCAACTGGAGACTGAATGGAGGTTTAACAGGACATCCCCCTCCATCAGGCTTGTAATCTAATATATACATATTTTATTAAACAAATTACTGTTAAGGGAGATGCTCCAGATTCTGATGTAAATATGTGCATAAAGCAAACACCAGCCCACTGTATCAGACTGCTGCTGTTGAGTCAAACTGTCACAGTTTGTAGTAAAACTGTAAATTAACATTTAGCTTTGTGCGATACCGCTCAATTACATGTCATCTCGCACAAGATACGTCAACTCTGTAATGCTAAGCTAATTATCATTGCTTGCTTGCTGATAGCTTGGTAACTTATCTACGTCCCACCACAGATGTCTCTCACCTGATGTTTAAACCAACAACTCCTGGTCCTTTAATCACATCTACACATGGAGGCTTCAATAACTTTTTCTCTTAATGACTGAAGCTATGCCATCACATACTCACAGCCTTTGGTTTTGTGGTCTTTGTAATTAGGACTTCGACAGTTTAATGACAAACTGCAACTTTCTTGACTTTCAAAATGATCTTTTAAATTGACAAACATCACGTGTAATTCAGGACTCATTTCAAAACCTTATTTGTCTCTCGCCGTTGACTAGCGTACTAGCGTACATATTTTTTCTGAAATAAGGCCCCACAGTGGTCCGCTGGAAGGGGGAGGGAGGCTCTCCGCTGGAAGAAGAGGAGGCTTTAATAAACTGCAGTGTGGCGTTCACTGACCTGTCCAAGTGTTTCCCCAACACGACACAGTTTCCACTTCAGTTTCAATCAAGAAGCATGTTCCCTCTGCCCTCATGTTAGTGTTGGACTGCGGAGTGGAGGGGTTTTAGTGGTCAGGGCTCCAGATTAACTCTCCTGCTGGTGGAGAAACATGTTAGTCCATTTTTAATCTTCCCCAATTCTTGGCTGAGAACAGACAGCTGTTTCACTTCACAGCTGAACTCTTGTGGTTTCTGTATATGTAAAAAGCTGCTCGTGTGAGTGATTTACACTGCTGTGGAAATCCAGCCATGACTCAGACATGCATTCTCCAAATCCTGTTCTGATTAAAGAATCGTGAGGTAGATTAAACCGCTGCAAATAAAAAAATACGCTACAAAAAAGCAGAATCAGTGTCTGCAGACGATATAATCAGTTAGGAATCAGTCTAAAAGATCAGTTTAATTGCACAAATGAAAAGCTCAAGTTAATATAATTGGGATAAATGTGATGTTGATTCATGTGGGGTTGTGAAGGCATCACCGAGGCATGCTGAGCTGATTCATGTCCTCCCACGTTTCCTGATCACACAGCTGCTTGTGGCGGTCGCTTGTGAGAACAATTATTATGCTGAAGAAGTGGTTTAAGATGTTTCTGCGGATGTTTTTAAACTTTGTTTTTTATAATGATGGCATGTTTTTCACAGCACCAGACTGTCAGGGCTGTAATTTTCATGAATAAGCCATACTTTTGAGAAAAAGCGGTTATTTCTAGAATAAAATTGCAATTTCTATAGAGCAAAGGCATAATATACCAATATAGTCACAATTTTATGAAAACAAATTCATATTTCAATAAAGAAAAGTTTTAACAATCAAAATATATGCTATGACTACATGGGTAAGATAAGATGTGTTATGTAACTTTCTTGTATTATTTTAAGAATAAATTCATTAAGTGACATTTCTCATAAAACTATGACGTTATTCTCGGAAAAGTACAAAAAGTTGAACATTTCATCAACTACATTATTAATCAGCTAATCAAACTTCTTTACAGATATGTTAATAATGAAATAATGATTAGTTGCTGCCCTGGACTGTCTTACATTTTAGACATTAGAGGAAACCCCTTGACAGAAGAGAGAAACAACCCTTTCTGCGTCTGTTGGTTCGCTTTCAGGTCAAAGCAAACGGCCTCGGCTCCTGTGTTTGGCTTTCTCTGAGGGAGGTTATCTGCTGACGCCAGGTACTGATGGAAAACTGCACTCTAGCCACAGTGAGTCCACTGCTGTTCATGATTTAAGAGGTGAAGTGTCTCTTCAATGCCTTTCAGTGTCAGAATCTGTTTTCACAGCTGTATTTACTGACTTAACACCCAGAAAGCCTTTTAGATTTTACTGCAGAATGAAATAACGGAAACGTTTTGTAAGGAGAGAGGAAAACGATCAGCGCTATGTTTTTAGGTTGTTTTAATATTGACACGAGAAGCTTGTCCTCAGTACTTAACAAAATAATAAAAGGCTGTTATCCTTTCCTTTCCCATTTATCACCTCACAATTCAACATAACTATCTGGTGACCCTTTGGAGGGGCCCAACCCCTAGTTTGAGAATCAATAGACTGAACTAGTTCACTGTACATAAAATTGGTTAAAACTAGCCAACTGTAGGCTGTGGCAACGTTAGCGCAGACATGCACAGCTCAATCCAGTCCTTATACTGTTGCCCTTCAATTTGTGTCTTTTTTGTATATAGAGTATTGCTTTATGTACGTGTTGTGTCGAAAGTAGTTGAATAAGGAATGAAAAAAAAGAGCGCCTACTTTAGCACGTCAGCATATTGGTTTAAAAACATAAAGTGTCGGAACGCAGCCATCCTGATTCCAGCGTCAGACATGAGGTTTCAGATGCCTTTAAGCACATTGAGACTTTTATTTTGTACTGTAGTTGTGTGACGTCAACAGTTGACATTCATTTAGCTGACGCTTTTATCCAAAGCGACTTACAATTGCTATTTATGTCAGAGGTTGCAATCCCTCGGAGCCGAGGCCGTTAACTAGGGGTTAAGTGTCTTGCAATGGTGGATAGGTCACAGTGGGGGTTTGAACCCGGGACTCTCACACCAAAGGCAGGCGTCTTATCCATTGCACCACCACCCCCATACAGTCACAAATGTATTTCTGGATAAAAAAAATATAATTACTGACAAGATTAAGGGCCAAAACTGTAATAATAAAGTCCAGGTTTGCTTAATGTATAATACATTAGGCTCAGCTTCTGCTGATTTTTTCCAGGTTAGAAAAAGAGTCTGCTTTGCTTGTTTGGCTAAAGCAGGATTAAAAGCTCCAGGTCCTCTGGAACAAAAGAGCCACTCATTCCTGCAGATCTCCTCCAGAGCAGAGGTCAGAGCGAGGAGTGCTGTTGATCCATTTGAAGGCTCAGGGAGTGCTGACCTCCAACCCAGACTGTGTTCCTTCATCTCATCCAGTCAGTGCCAGAGCAGCTCTCATCACCTCCCACTCAAGAGAGGCTCCTCTCAGAGCCAGAGATCTCCTCGCCAGACACCGAGAGCTTAACAACATTGCAGTCTACCCTGACGGTTGAATTTACACACTGGAATTCAGTCACAAGTTTTAGGTATTAACCCGTCAGCAGAAAGTGATATCAGAAAGATATCACATGTGTTAGATTAATGCAAGATCCACTCGTCCAAATGATTTTAAGCTGTACATAGTCATAAGAATGTGTGTCACAATACTCTCATATTTAGAATCTCACGAGTGGTCCAGGCCCGTCGCACTAGTCATGTGCAATCTGCCTTTGTCCACTGGGGAGAAAACAACAACAAACATCCTCATGCTAGAACTGACGGTCTTGTGTGAAGAGAGGTTGGAGGAAGCGCTCAAGACACCAGGCACTACAGGTGGAGGAATGCACTGAAAACAGATGGAAGGTTGAGTGTCTACCTGTAGAGGTCAGAGCAGGAGGCTTTCCAGGAAAGTTAGTGTACAGCTGCAGACAATTGAGGGAAATTTAATCTGTAACTATTTTTGTCATTAATCATTTGAGGCATTTTTCGAGCAATAAAAACAACACTTTTCTTGATCTTTCATCATAGTAAACTCAATATCTTTGGGTTTTGGATTCATAGTTGGACAAAACAAGACATTTCATGATGTTGTCTTGTGCTCTAGGGGACTGGGACGAGCATATTTTACAGTTTTCTGATCGTTTTATAGACCCAGCGATTTATTGAGAAAATCAGCAGATTCAATTGATAATGAAAGTAAATGTTAGTGGTGGAGGACAATTAATATCATAGAGAACATGGAGGAAGATCTGCTCTTAAGTCTTAAGTTAAGACAGTAAGAGTCTAAGATAGGATATTTCCCAATTTGGTGCTACAGAAGCAACTTTAGGAATCCTATCTCAAATCAGGAAATCGTAAATACTCAATCAACATGACTTAATCAACTTTTATGTCTACAAATGTTCTCATCTCGCTGAACTAAACAACTTTGTAACCATTATTTATTCTTATATTACTTAAAACGTACTGAAACATACATGGAAAGAATTGAGAAAACCAACGACGGCCACTGAACTTCTAGACAAATAAACATCAGTGGGCTAAAATAGCAGATACTTACATAGTACACTAACATGCAGTACACCGTGTACACTATGTATTTACTTGCGTAGTGTGTAAATTTCGACAGGGTGGCCTTGTCTTAAATCGATCATGGATGTGGTATAGCCTACTAACCGGACATTTGACATAAATAAAAATTAACATACTGTTACATTTATGATCGCAGCTTTCTTGGCCACCATTTTCCCAAGTTTGAAAATACGTTGGTGGTCCCTCCACCTTTATTTAACCAGATCATCTCATTGAGATTGAGACCTGGCCAAAACAGCAACATTTTCACAGAGTGGAGTTACAGATACGAACACCAGACACACTCGAAACAACTGAAGGACATAAGATGGAGCTAAGATGGCGACCGTTGAGGATGAGAAGTGTCCAGCGTTCCACACTCAACTTTGACCGTTATGAGTACAACATTGGGGTACTGTGCACTGCACTTTGCCATACTTCTCAGTTATAACCTCAGAATAGCAAGTGTAATTATGGAAGGGTGAGAATTGAGACACAGCCACAGTGTCCGCCGTAAAAAGAAAATAAGCACTCAAGCAAGTGATGCGAAGAGAAAGCCAGCTGCAGAATCTATTATCTCTTACCAGACAGGACACAGAGACAATACTACAGTACAGTACAGTGAAAAATCACTTAAAATGATCAACAAAATCTTGAGCAAATTGCTCAGCGCAAAAAAGTGCTTAGTGGAATTATTTGTGTAAATTCAACCTATTAACTGCAGTGCACACAAAAGAGTCTTCAAATCTTTTGGTTCTATGAGTAGGAACTCTCAATCTGCCCCTGAGGGTAGAAACTCAATCTCCCCTGGCAGGGGGTTGTCAGTAAAGGTCAATTGAGAGCCTAAGGGTGTTTTCACACCTGCCTCGTTGAGTTTGGTTGAATCGCACTAGAGTTTGTTTTCCCCCTTGGTGTGGTTCTCTTGTGGTGTGAAAGCAAACGAACCAAAACGCAGGATTTTATGATAGCAGAGATGTGATCAGAGCATTTCCAAAGCTAAACCACTAATAAATCCATCGTCTGACCGTGAAATGTGTTCAGCGACCTTATAATTGATCTGTATAAGCCACAATGTTTATGAAAATCCAACACATTCTCATCTCAATGCGTCATGACTGATGCTTTCAGACAACGTGACAAAGCGTAAGGATTTTACGCTGAAGGTACCCGTCAGCATCCGTATGAAACGCCCCCGTTTGCTACATTGCAGCAACACAAGGGAGGCTAACCCTACCTGTAAGCAAATCGGCTGTGAGGCCACTGTGCGCAGCTGTAGGGTTAGCCGGTCGACATGCATAAAGTCAGTGACTTAGGTTTAGGTACTAACATTTCTGGTGGTTGTGGTAAGAGTAGGGGCTTCGGGGGGCTGTCAACACCTTTATCACGAATGTAGCTAGCTAGCTAACTACCACTTCCGGTCTGTACGGGACGCCCCAGAGCGTCTCACACAGACGCTAAAGGGTATCTTTAGTGAGCGTCAAATAACTACGCTTTGCCACTCTTTCTCAAATGTCAGCGCGGGTATTTCCCTGATTAATAGGTTAAAATCTGTTTTTAAAAAAAGGGCAAGTAGTAGTCAGTTCATTGAGCCCATAAAAAATGTGTGACAGCGATACCACAGTATACTTTAGGCGAATAAGCCCCGAATTATTACTGTACATGTCCTGTTTTACGTTATTATTCATAATAGGCTATGCGGTCGATCTGCTGTCTAGCATTACTAATCATGCTTACAATAAATTATTACTTCGTGAGCTCTTTGCGATACAGATCAGAAGCGTTAAAGTGCTGCACAAACTCAGTCAGTCACCGGAGTTTGATTTCCACACGTGGATCCTGATGATGCAGGATGACAATCGCCAAAGCTGTCCAATCAACAACTTACCTGTAAGTCTGTGTGACGTCATGGTTACTTCTCTGGTTCGGTTGTAAAACTGCAGTGTGAACATGAACTGGACGAGAACTAAAATGCAACACTGACCAAATTAACCGGCCATTATATCACATCACCCTCTCATGTAAGTTCTTTGGCGTTAGCTTCAGTTATTGAGGGAAAAAGTTACGTCACATATGCAAATTTTGCGTTTGTGGTCTGCAACTTTCTTGACTTTCAAATGTATATTTTAAATTGACCATCATCATATGTATAATTCAGAGCACAATTCAAACGGGATCAAAAAATTAGTTGTCCCTTGCCATTGACTACCATACATATTTTTTCCCAAAGTAAGGTCCCATTGTGGTCTACCAGAAGGGGAGGGACTTAGGCTCTCTATGAGGCCTGGGATGTCCTCACGACCCGTCAAACGTAAAGGTCACAGAGCTGTGCTTGGTTCAATGTGTAAATTTTAGTGGCATCTAGTGGTGAGGGTTGCGAATTGCAACAAATGGCTCACTGTGCATTCACTTGCTCCTCGGACGAAATAGGTACTTTATAATAAAATGTAATAATTCTAATGGTAAAAATAAAATTTGTACTTCAATTTAATTTCTAAACAACATAAAGGAACATATAGCCATTTTTTAAAAATATTTTGACATAATATAGACTACCCCGGGCAAGGTTTTTTATTATTTGTGTCTATGTGTGTGCTGTTCTCTATACTTTTTTATGTCCCATGTACACTTTATTCCTCTTTTGTAATAAAGATTTAAGGAGGGAAAAAGAAATCTGAAAAAAAATCTTAAATTCAGACACTACACAAAATTTCACTCCTTTTCTTACATCTAATAAACCAGGTAATGGGTACAGCAGCTGCTGCTGCTACTACTTCTGCTTTTTTTCCTGTACGTATTCAACGTAATGATGAAACACGCTCTCTAGGGCAGTTTGTCCGTTTGGACTACTGTAGAAACATGGCGGTGCAACATGGCGTCGTCTATGTAAGAGGACCTGCGGTGTATGTAGATAGAAATTGCTTATTCAAAGGTAATAAAAAGATAACGGTTCATTATATAAGGTCTTTAAACATTGTTATGGATATTATATTGCATTTCTGTCTATAGATCCTCCTAAATAATACACATTTAACCTTTAAAACTCAAAATTTACCTTCCACAGAGACAAAAATCTGTTTTGTTTTAAAACTCTTGGGACCATTCTGTAGTAATCATCATCATTTCACAGTATGTAGCTTTACAGTAGCACATTCAAGGCCAGACTGCCTTACAGTGCATACATCTCCAGTGGGAATCCAACCCCTGACCCCTTGCCCTAATGACTGTGCAGCAGAGTGACACATCAGGCAGCCACAGGGTCTCATTGTGCAGCCGTGAATATCTGCGAAGGGATCGAGTTTCAGATTCCTCAGATTATTAAAGCTGATGAGGGGAAAGATGATCTGAAGCGAAGGATCTGAGGCTGAAGATGACAGATTTAATGTCTGCTGCTGGGTGAACCCGCCTGTGTACTGTAAACAGTTTGCGTTGAGGCAACGCGGCTCCGGCCGGAACACAATCACATAAACTTGGATTTTATGATGCTGGTGTCCTTGAGGGCTTTTCTTCCAAGAACATGATCGCTTTGTTTTTTCAGCTTGCGGTGATAAATAAAGACAGGTTTCCATGCCACCGCAGATCTGCTGACACCCGGCTCACAATGAAACCTTTCTCGGGAAACTCTGTCTGTTTCTTACTGCAAAAAAGAGTTTCTCCAACTGTCTATGGCTCGGAAATCCTCTGTGTTTTACAGATATTTATGATTTATGAAGTGGAGAACATTTTGTTTTGTTGTATAATGCTGCCATGGTATTTTGACCAAGTCTGCCAATGTGCACATAAAAAAATAATTTTTTTTTTTAGATCTGACTTAGTCTTATTCTAAAGTAATTGTTTAACTGACTGCAAACTTGGACCGTATTCTAAATATCACCAAATGAAATAATGCACTGAGTTGTGCATTATTTTTGTCGGCCCCACTTCCAGACAGCAGTCATCAGGTTAAAGTATATCTATGTAAATGGATTCTTATGTAAAGTTCTCAGGCTCAGATTGTTATGTGTGTCTGAGTAACACTGAGAAAAGGATCCTTACAGAGATAGAGCTATTTTTTAGGATAAGATCCCTTTTGTTTAACCAAAATCAGTCGCAATTGCGTTCTTGTTAAAGCCACCAGACTCCCTTGACAAAAATAGTAATTTTACCTCTCTGGTCTACCACTACCTCAATCGGTTAGTTTGTATCATTGTGTGACTTTGGTGTTTTTTAACCTTTGAAACACCAAAGTCATACAATATTACAAACAATCCGACTGAGGAACCGGTAGACCAGCAACTCCTGTGTTCTGCAAGGTAAAATTATAGTTTTTAATCAACGGAGTCTGGTTGCTTTAACGACAGCGATATAGTGACTGGTTAAACATCTACGTTTGAACTCGGACCCCTCAGAGGGGCCATAAAACTGATTTACCAACCTTAAATATCTGCCGAAGAAACGTCTCTGGCAGTTATTATCAACTCGATGGCAGACGTGAAGCTACATTAATGGGCGTGCACTCAGTTTACGTCCTCTTCATACTCCCAGCTTGCCCTGCAGTTCAGTGCATGAGGGGACAGCAGCTGATGATGAAGTACAAACTTTCTCACATCAGTCTGGTTTTGAGTTTTCTGCTCTGAGGTGGAAACTACGATCCAGCATCACCAGACCGCTGACTGAGCAAAGTGTGTGAGCATACAGCACTCTGTCTATTGAGCACAGGTGTGCACTGCTGATAGAGGACACCACACACCTGGCTCATACTTAAACACCCCTCAGAACAAATTGTAGAGATTATTTTGCTATTTCTGATCAATAATGTGTGTAAATAAATAAACAAACAAATAACGTGTGTATTGCTGGTATAAAGGAGGGACACAAATGACAAGACGCCATCATCAGTATTTTGTTCATTCTGTCGAACAAAACCTGATTTTCGTGTATCCAAATACTTTTCTCAGAAATTATTTTAGAAAGTATTTAGCAGAAATTAAATCCCCCCCCCTTCAATGAATGTATGTGACACTTACATTTAGAGTTAGTTTTTATCTTTTACATTACAAAATGTTACATTTTGATCAGTAATGATAAAAAGCTTTGTCAAAGTTCTTCATTCACGAATGCAAAATGCTTTAGAGTGCAGGAGGTCAGTCCTATGTTCCCCAGATTAATATGGCAGATAATGGGAACATGGCAATAGGTCCTATGTTCCCCAGTTTTTGGGTCAGGGTTAAGGTTAAGGGACCCTGGGAACATAGTTATGCTCCCGAGTGCAGCATTTAAGGATTAATGTATACTTTTCTCAAGTCTCCGAGCTGTCTGTATTATAAAGAGTGTAATTTATTTATTTGTGTCGGTTTATTAATATGTTAGGTGTTGTTCTTGTCTATCTGCTCCATTGTGCTTAGAAGGGGAGACCGGGATGGTTTTAACATTTTTGACATTTCTGTCTGTCTCTTGGAGCTCTTTTAAGCCAATGCGCTCAAAATGTGATACAAACTAGTCACATGTGTCTGCTATTAAATGGTGTAATTGTTTACTCTCAAACAGGAGTAAAACATTACCATTCACCCCAGAGTCTGGGTTAGTTTTAACATACACTTTGGTGAAATGCACAGATATACAATAAGAGATTTGAGAAAAACACGATATTAACATAAATTACATAATTAGTATGCGTGTGTTTGTGTGTATAGGGGTGATCCAAGTATCTTAGTTACTGCCAGTCAGTGAACATAAAAATAAAATTGTTCACTGAATATTAGTATATTTGTGCTTGTTTGTCTTGCACTGACATACTACACTCCTGGAGAGTAGACCTCTTACACCAACATTTGAATATATTAATAAAATGTGTTTGTTAGACACATACTTAAATTCAAAGAAAACATATAAATACAACTGAACATTTTCATAGTTGTTACAACTGACCCAGACTCTTGTAGCCATGAACTATAGCTTACCTTACAGCTTATAGCTAAAACATTAGCACTAACAACTTGCGTGAAATATGTCTACATAGATACAAATAAACATGGTTTAATATTTTACCTACAAAGCAGACAATGCTATATAACTTTCTTCCTCAAAATTATTTTTTACCTTAAAATTGGCTGTGCCTGCCACAGGGTGATACTTTTACCTGGAGGACTAAACTGAGCATGTGCAGGGTGAATCAGGTGATTAGTTCCTGATCGGAAAAACTGGACGTGTTACAACTGACCCATGTTACAACCATCCCCGGTTTTACCCCCCTGTGGGTATGTATAGAAATATATAATATGGTATAATAAAGGAAAAAAAAGACATAAAACTCTTTATACTGTGGCTGAAATGAACACTGCAGCTTCTAGTGAGATTTCTTTCTTGTATGAAGATGTGAGATAAGTTTTTACTTTTTACTTACTGTTTTTTTGGGGTTACAAAAAATAAATGGTTTCTGTAGTGAAATAGCTTCTGACAAGCCCTGATTCGCAAATGCATGAGGTAAAATTATACACCTGCGACTCACTCACACTTTTCAGTAACGTATACGCTGTAATTAGTGTTTGATACTTCACTCCAGACAGACAGTAGACGGGGCAGCAGAGGCCTTGAACAGTCACATCTGAATCCTGAGCAGGATTAAAGCCTTGGATGAAAACGTAATGTTAACATTCAAAACCACAGAAAGTGCTTAGGTAATCAGTTGGAAAGCAACGTGTTTATTTGCCTGGAGGGAGACGAACCTGGACCACACAGAGTCAAGAGGCCGATACATCCTGATGCTGCTGAAGGCTACAAATGGGTCAAATACAGGACAGGAAAAAGCAAATACAGCACATATAAGCAAGTACTGTATGTACAGTAAACAGCTACATATAGATCAATATAAATGAGTCAGAGTTGAGATGCCTGCTCAGATGAATAACCTAAGTTACATGACCTAAGTTACACGATGTTTAACACATGGAAAACATTGTAAAACAGTTGTGGTTTGGTAATGTTTAGGAAAAGATTGTGGTTTGGGAATAAATAAGTAAATTATGTAAAAAATGTTGCTTTCACATGGCACTCGAACCTCGGTCTCCTGAGTGAAAATCCCTGAGTTTACTTCAGCCATCCAGCCCCACCCCTCTCCACCATGGATTTTGTCGCTGTTTATACTACGTCACCTGAATTATTCTGCCACTCGCAGAGGATGCAGTCTAACAAAAAACGTAAACATAGGTCATAATAAACTATATTATAATCGACCTAAACGGCTGTTTTTCTAGTGAGGATGGCCTGGATTGTGATCCTAAAAATTAAATTTTAATGTCAAAGAAAATGTAGTTTTATTTCTGTGACTGTGACTTTTGGGTATTTCCTGTTTTATTTTGAAAGTATCTTTTCTCATGTGCCTTGTGTAACTTTGCTTACTGTCTTTATTTGTTATGTTTCCCGCCTGTTTGATTGTCTCCCCTCCCAGTGTTACACTTGTCTTGTTATCGGCCCCTCTCTTGTGTATACATTCTGTGTGTTTCCCTTGTCTTTTGTTGGTTCGTCTGGGTCTCTTTGTTTTGCCAACCCTCTCTTCCGTATTTCCCTCTGGTTTTTGATCTTTTGCCTGATTGTTGGATTATTGCCTGTGCTTTCTGGATTTGTTTGCCTTGTGTTTTGTAACTGTTCATCTATTTAAGACCCTCGCCTGCTGCATTTTATCGTACGGCTCCCCCCCCCTTTTTGTTTTATTGTTAATAAACAGATAAATTAAACCTGCTCTGCCTTGGCAGTCTGCGTCTGGGTCCTACTGATGGTTTACCTGCTCCTCGCTTGACTTGCCACGACAGACGCTAGCTAAACTGTTGTAACTGAACTGTTAAGGTGCAGAAGTTATTCTTCTTCTGGTGTGTTACCAAATAGCATCAGGTACCACTTCAGTAAAGCAGACCGTTATTTATATGTAGCCCAGGAAAAGCCAGATGGATTGCAATCAGAATTGTGATTTGGATACTGGAGACATGTATATCTGGATTTTATCTGGATAAGTAAAAAGATTGGTGTAAATGAGGGTAAAGTTGCCTCCATTTCATCGCTGGATTACTTGTTAAAATTAGTCCCACAGTATCAACCTGCAGAATGGTATTTGACATAAGTCAAAAACTGAAGTTTTTGTTAATAAAATCAATGGTGTTGCTTGAAATGACCTCCTTCTCATGTTCTGTTCTTGAGAAATTAATTGTTATCATGAAAACCTCTAGGATTTTTTCTGCACTAACACAAGAAGTGATGATCACGTTTCAGAGAACCTGACTGGCTCGGGAATATTCACCTACCCGGAGAACGGAGAACAGGGTTGTTGTTCCTTCATGCCCCGAGGCCTCCTCCAGGTTTTATGAGCTTTATCAGGATGGCTTTTATGGCAGCGTAGTTATTTTACAGCCCCCACCAGGAGCTTTACAGCATGTAGGAGCGGTGTTGAGTTTACTGACGGTGTAATGCAGCAGTGATTCCACACTCAGATGGAGGAATGCAGCCTTGTTAAAGCAGCAGCGAGCAGGAATGATTTATTCATACTGAGTGAGGTAAACCAGGAAGAGACACAGAGGATATACCACCAAACCTGGGGGGTAAAACATAAGCTGATGGGGAACTACAATAAAATATTAAATCACAAATAAAAGCCTCCATAAAGGACTGTAGTAAACTTAACACAGGTTTTTTGCATGGATGTTGTACTGGACAATAATGCACATCTTCTGTACAACTATCTTGCACATTTCAACTACTTTTGTACTTCATACTGTGAATAATTGCACATTTCCTGGTAAATATTTTGCACATCCTGCACAAAACTGTACAGCTTCAGATCTTTCTGACTTGCAGTACTTGCTTTATGTTTGTTATAGTTTCTACTTACTTTTTTATTGTTATGCAACAAATTACCAAAGCAAATTCCTTGTATGTGGAAACCTACTTGGCAATAAACCAGATTTTGTAGAATCTGCTGTAAATAAGAAGAAATTTAAATTTACCTGATGCTTATATCCAAAGCAACTTCCAATGGCTGTACATGTCAGAGGTCGCACGCTTCTGGGGGATTGAACCCGGGGTCTCTCACACCAAAGGCACAGTCTTATCCATTGCGCCATCACCACCCGAGAAGAACGTGGAAGCAGATCTCAAAGCTGCTGAAAGTGTAGCTGAAACCAGTCTGCAGTGCGACTGTGATAAGCCCTGCAAAGATCATCTTCTGCTGCATTCAGTCATGATGGCTGTAAAAGATAACAAGAATTTTTGCATTAAAGGCTCAAATAAAAGTAAATAAAGAAAAAAGTAGCAAGAAAGGATGAGCACAGATGGTTCAAATCAGGGGCATAGCGCAAAAATCTGAACCTTGTACGTAGGCATTCCCTATGGGCCTCATCCACAGCTTTTCATTCTAATAACTTTGTGGGCCCTGCTCACATGAGGGCCCTGTACACTCACTCCCCCAACCTCCAGTCCTAGTTCAAATAAATACACAATGAATTATGAAGTAAGTAAACTGATAGAAACAGCAGATCAAGTCCTGAAACCCGACAAAGAGGAGACATAAATAGAAGAAAAAAACCTCCAACAAAAGGATCCAAACTGTTCCAGATGTTAACTCACAACTTCCATAAATAGCAACAGATTGTCATATAGCGGCACCACAATTACTTAAATTACACGCACCTACACATCTGTATAAGCCTCACATAGTCAGGCAGCAGATTTCAAGCTGTTTTTTGCGGTGTGGAGGCTCAGCGGGTAGTTTGTCGGATTAGGTGCGTCATTAGTGGTTGAAGACCAGAATTGTTTAGCAAGTAACTGGATCCGACAAGAAAAAGAATTACTGACTATGTGTGCTTTGTTACAGATCTGGATCCTAATGCAAAAAATCTTCTGTTTTTAAATAAATGTATTAGATTGTGTATGACCACGCTGACCGCTTTATCGTAAATTCGTCAATAGACTTCTTTTATATAAAGCCTGCACCATAAAAAAGGCAACTCAAGACAGTCATATCTTATTGTAGGAGGATTAAATACAAACACAATTAGCATTAGATTACCGAGTTTGTTTTCATTTCATTTACCAAAGACTCCCACACACTGTGATTACGCAGCCTCACTTTATTAATCATGTTACTGTTCATCAGATAAAATTAGGGCCAGTCTTAGGGCCAAAGTATTTGTAATAAAGTGAGTACAAGTGAGCGACAACGTCCAGGATTCTTCACAGACAATAGCTTGTGATCATGACTTGTATGACAAATATGTTGCTAATATTTTTATTTTGGCACGACTGGTTTGAAAAGTTTGACAATGGAGGGACAGGCCTATAGATATACTGTTCTGCATTATCATGAATCAATGGTCACTGGTAAGTCTGGGTTTGCAACTGGGCAGGATCGGCCCTAAGAGGCTCTGGGGGAAGTGTGTCAGCTGGTTTGTGGTGCAGTCAAGTGAAGTCAATTTATTTATAAAGCACTTTTAAAAACAACCAATGTTGAACAAAGTGCTGTACAAGGTTATGCAATTAAAACACAGACCAATCAAATAAAAACAGACAACAGGAAATAGAAAAACAAGACAGTTAAAAACAAAGCCAAACGCCAAAGAATATAAATAAGCTTTAAGACAAGACTTAAAAGTTGTTTATCTGTGGTGGGGGGCCACCTGATAATATAAGGAAGTTTATTCCACAGTCTTGGGCCGTAAAGGTGTCGTACACCTAACGCAGGTGTGCTAAGGTGAGCTAAGGGAGGACAGAAATGTCCTGTGGAACAGTAGATTAAATGATAATTAGAATATGCAGCAAAAATAACAATATACCGACACAATACAGCTTGTTTTATTACTTAATCTGCAGGCCCTGGGTTGAAACATTCTAGTCATCATTGCTGTTTCAGTTTTGTGCTCGACGTTGTTGAGATGTATTGCTTCTTGATGTAACAAAATCAGTAATATTATACACGTTAAAATCTCAGTAACGCATTTTAACTTAAAATGAAGTGGTGTTTTGTTTTTTAAATAATTCACCAACACCGAGAAACATTTCGGCAGCAGAAAAACAACAACAAATCCATGAGTTAAATAGTAGGCATAGCGTTAATGATTGAGATTGTAGGCCGGGTCAAACTACACTACGACAGCTCGGCTCCTCTTAACAAGACGGTAGCTCCTTTGTTGGATCATATGTAAATAGATGTAGGCTGTGTTTTTGTGCTTTAATGAATTACTTTCCTGATCAGAGAGGCTGCTGTCAGTTCATCCTGACTGATCCTGTCTGAGTGTTGGGAGATTCAAATAATCAATGCGTAAATGCGCACAGTGTCTTTCCCCACCGCTATTAATCAGAAGGTTGTTTTTATGACAAAGACCCACCTGATCTGCGGATATAACTCAGCACATCACTAGAACCCACCTATGCAGCACAGCTTACTATCAGAATAATGTGCCCATTAAATAGCAGTGAAAGTACATCAAAAGTTCAAAATTACAATTACATAAACCGTAATATTGTAATATAACTTATTACTCTTAAATGACAGTAACTAATAATCTACAATCTATTACATTTTGGAGGTAACTGGCCCAACACTGGTGCTCATATGCTGCTCTCTGTGTGATGCACAACCTGCAGGAAGCAGATGGACATCAGGTTGGGCTGCATTCAAGACTCTGCCAGGTTCATGGTAACAAATCCAGCTTGCAGCTTGGACTGCAGAGGCCTGGCCTGGTGGAAGGCCAAATTCAAAAAGAAATAAATCACCATCCATCCAGAGATGACAAGCGTGCAGAGAGGCAGTGTGACTCTCCTTCAGCCAGAGGGGAAGAAAGAAAGACCCGCTGCCTCCCCCTCCTGCGTGCTCCGGTGTGATGAAAGTGAAACCATATGGGACTCAAACAGGGGAAGGTTAATGAGATTTTGAGCAGGCACTAAATGTAATGGCACTCCTTGAACTTTTACGATGAACTCTGGCAGGCTGGACATAATAACCCCTCAATGACTTTACAGCCTGGGTCAGTTATTAGGATCTGCTTGGGTTACAGTCATGAGGTCTGCAGGGAGCCGGCTGCAGAGCCACATATCTGATTCAGCAGAGTGAGGAGATGGAAAATGACCAGAGCGACTTTCACCACGCAGGAAATAAAGAAAGGTCAATATAAAAAGGTGGATGTAAGTTAGAGAGGGTAGACATAGGGCTTTGGACAATGAAAATGAAACAAATGAAAACAATACTAAAGTTCATACCTACACAACCATCTACATTTGTAATTAAATATTATTATTATTATTATTATATTAGAAATTGAGGGATTTGAACGACAGCTCGGTTTTGCCAATTCAAGTATAGTTTCTAAAAAAGGTGAGAATGATTAACAACATCCTAATAAACCCTTTTTAAAGACGTCTGGACCTGCACCAAAAACTAGTCACTTGTTCTGTAGCTAGTGGCCAAACTTTCCAATAAATAATTTCCCCCAAATGGGCAGCTTCAACGTTTTACTCTACAGCTGTTCCCCTCATGTGACTAAGAAGTGCTACACATAAACCTCTCATGTTTCTGCACAGGTATGGGTCCCTCTGAGTCAACATTTCCATAAGGTAGGAAAAATACAATAAACAACCAATTTAGGATTGATCAAGATAAAGATGCAAAGTGTAAAAAAATTAACTAACCTTATCAAAAGAATGTGAAGAAGTAACAGCTCTGACCTCGTGTTAAAGGCGCCCAAGTATTGTACTGCAGTCATAGACTGTATATAAGAAGGGGGCTAAGTCATCGTGACGTCACCCGTTGGTTTGTGGACTCCCATTTTGAAGCCTCGAGTTTGGCCGTATTTGGACGAGGCGGTGGAGCTAATGGCCGTTTGTGGAGCTAGTTAGCTTGCTTAGCTAGGTGTATCTGTGTGTAGGTGTAACACCAGTTTTTAAACTAAATGTACTCACCAGAGAAAGTGAACAGCCGACTCTTGATAAGCTTTTTCAACGGTGCTGATTAAATTTACACAGTGCCGTGGGTACGAGTCACTCTAGCCCCGATTGACAGGACACCATGGTAACGACTTGTCAATCACAGATAATCCCACCCTGAAGCACACTTCTTTGCTTTATGGTCTATTTTAAAATAAATGGGGTTCAATCCCTGGCTCCCCCTGGTTGCGTGTCAAAGTGTCCTTGGGCAAGATACTGAACCCCGAATTGCCCCTGGCGGCTGTTCCGCCAGCGTATGAATGTGTGTGAATCTTAGTTTCCGTTTGAGCACTTAGGCTCAGTGTATGAATGTGTATGACTGGTGAATGCAGATGTAGTGTAAAAGCGCTTTGAGTCGTCGAAAAGACTAGAAAGGCGCTATACAAGTACGGAGCATTTACATTTTAAATGAACATCATTTTGTATTGAAGACGACTTGAAACTAGCGACTGAGACCATAAAGTCATTATGAAAGTGTTTACTGAGGTAATAAATCAGCTGAGAAGTAGGGTCATTTTGTATTTCTACTGGAGCTGGACTTCTTTTTGCAACCAGACGTGTCGCCCCCTGCTGGCCATTCAATAGAATGCAGGTTTATGGGAAGCTTCCCGCTTGATTGCAGTGATACCTACTGAAGTTAGCATGCTAACCAGCTAGCCCCGGCTCATCCTGTGTTGTAATACGCAGCTCACAACCTCAAGCAGCAATACTCTGATAATATACATCAGGTCTTCTCCCATCATCTGGGAAACCAAGTGTGAAACCAAGTCACAGTGCCTAAACCTGCATTCTTTCGGCCAGCATGAGGTTCTCCACTGGATACAAAAAGAAGACAGACTGCGTTGGAGTTAATGACCTAATGACCCTGCTTCTCACCTGATTTATTACCTCAGTAAATACTTTCCTAATGAGTTAATAGCTAGTTTCAAGTTCACAGCATGATGTTCATTTAATAAATTATGGCCACATTTAGAGGAACATAGCCGACGAATCAGGGGATGCTTCAGGACGTGGCCACCCTGTGATTAACTAACAAGTCACTTTTTAATATTTATGATGTTTATATTTCTTATATTTCATACATACTTTTATTGTTATGCACCAAAATACCAAAGCAAATTCCTTGTATGTGTAAACCTACTTGACAGTGGAGACAATGAAGCTGACTCTGATTGTGATACCACGTCGACCTGTCAGTATCCCTCCCCAGCTTCAGAATTTTCAATCAATATATATAAATATTAATATATATATATATATATATATATAAATATTCAGCAGATTAATCAATAATGAAAACAGTAATTAATTAGTAGCTTTATATAAAACGATTAAAAAGCTCCACCTGAACCAGCTGCAACAGTAAAATCTGCTTTTACATTAATGCATGAGTAATAATAATAATAATACTATGATAGTATAATGTATAAAAGTAAACCAGTCACAGGGACATTTTTCCTAATTCAGTACTTTTTACTTTTCATACTAAAAGTATTAAATACATTTTCCTGATTATACTTAACTTACATTTACTTAAAGTAACTTTTTCAATATTGATGACTTTTTACAGTGTGGTATTAGTACTTTTATTTAAAGATTCAGTGTGTAACATTTAGAAATGCAATGTAATATCCATAACAGTGGTGTATAAAGACCTTATATAATGAACCGTTATGTTTTCATTACTTCAGAATGAGCCATTTCTATCTACACTTACAGTCGCCCTGTTTCTACAGTAGCCCAAACAGACTTAACTCTACAGAGTGTGTTTCTTCACTACATTGAATATGTACGAAGAACAAGAACAAGTAATGTTAGCAGTAGTCGACCGGTTTATTAGAAGTAAGAAAAGAAGACAAATTTGGACAAATGGGGGCCCACACGTAATGTTTAGCATAAGAGCCGACTGCAAGAGCAAACTTCTCCTGCATGCTTGGAAAAGGTGGGCTGAGGGGTTTATTCAGGTGGTGTTGGACTAATCAGAATCTTTTTTCCTCTTTAAATCTTTATTGAAAAAAGAGAAATAAAGTGTGCATTGGACATAAAGAAGTACACAGAACTTACGTGTTCTTTACGTATTATTAGGTACTTATGAACTGACACGTATATACTGTCATATAAACTGATATATACATATTTTGCAAACATGTAATTTGTTATATGGTTATAACGGTTAGTTTGCTGCCCATGTAGAGTGAACTAGATGTCTGCGTGTTGTTTATGTGCTCTGATAATCCTAATCCAACACATCTTTGTAGTAGCGTCCATGTCGATTCCATATTTCGACTTAAGAACACATGAAATAGTCTTAAAACTTAATTCATTTTCATTCTCTATGTGTCTGCAGATACAAAACTGTCCGTTCCAGTCCTCACCTTTACCCTCCTATCGTCCCAAAATAACAAAAAAAATAGAATAAGGAAAGAAAACATGAACACATACAGAGACACACAGCTGAGAGAAAGTCAGAGACACAAATATAAGTTCCTGTATACAGTCAGGCAACACTCACATCCTTGCTTGAGCCATAGGTGTCATTTACACTGGGGACGCTGGAGACATGTCCCCACCACTTTTTGAAATGGCTGATTATGTCCACTTTTAAAGCATAATTTGTTCAAAAAACATTCTGAAAACATGCAATGCATTTAAAATATAGAAGAAACAAATGCGCATTGTCCAAAAAAAGACAAGCTACTGATTATAAAATAACCCAAAAATGTGAACAACTTCTTGACACAGTTTGTTTTTGGCCAAGTTTTCCGTTCTTGACATGACAAAAGAGGAGGGAAAACTAAATCATGCCTATACGTGTTGCCTCAGCAGGGATGATATTACATGAGAAAAGTGCTGAGTGCTACACTGACTTAGATTCTGTTATATTTATATAGTTTGAAATGTCACGTCCTACCTGAATGTTGTGTTTCCTTTTACATAAATAAAAACATTTCCACCATAAAATGGTGCAGAAACTTTGCATTGAGGATAACTTTAAAACACTCTTTAAGGATCTTTTCGTCTCGTAACCTTAATATCGCGTATTGTGACGTCTCACAAGCTAAGTGTCTCTTCACACCCCCAATCTAAGCCACCATCTAATGTCCTCACCACTTTTCAACATAGTGACGCCCTTGAGATACTTCAGAGCGCTGTGTTGCTGTTCAGGACAGAAAAACAGAACAAACACGCCCCCTACTGACCCTGAACCTTCATTCCCGTCGGCAGGACAACCTCTGACAGCTGATCTGAGGTCAGTTTCAGCTCTGAGCATCTGACCAGATGACTTTTATTCTTGTTGTTTGTATTATTGTGAGTTTTAGCATCTTCTGTATTCACCATTTGTTGACCTCTCTGCAACCTACATGCTGTTTTCTGCCCTGAAAAGCTCCAGACTGGTGTCAAATATTCAGTTTTTGTCCTTTTATTTTAGTTAGTTTTAGATGATTTAAACTGACAACCAGCACAAAATCCTCCAGTCACTTCAGTCCAGAAATAACAAGTATCAGTTTCCAGAGTAATATGTTGGTCAAAGGGGACACCCCTCTGAACTCTGACCTCTCTGAGACCCAAGGTGGGTGTGGGCCTGTAGTTCTCCCTGTGTGGCATGAGCATGTTGACTAAACAGGAAAGTAAATGTTTTTTTCTAAGTCATCAGTTTGTTTGAGTTCATTAAAACAAAGATGAAACTGAAGTCATTGTTTTTGGAGATTACAAGTAAGCAGCTTCAATCAGCGATGTTAAAAGCCACAAACCAAGCCAGAAATATTGATGAAGTCATGGACTCTCCTGACTTTTAACTACATTATTGTCTTACAAAGACAGCCTACAATCACCTGATAATATTTCAGGGATTAAAGGACTTATGTCTCAGCTAGAAAAACCTTTAAAATACTTCTGTTGGTTTAAAAAGCACTGAATGGTTTAGGGCCAAAATAAATTTCTGATCTCCTGCTTTGTTATGAACCATCCAGACCTCCCAAGTCATCTGGGACAGGTCTGCTTTCTGTCCCCAGAGTCTAAACTTAACACAAAGAAGCATTTTATGCACCAAATATCTGGAACAAACTCCCAGATAACTTAAATCGAAATTTTAGGCTTTTACCTTGCACTGTTTTTTTCTTTTTTGTATTTAACTCCTTTTAAGTTGTATTTAAATGTGTTTTTATGTTTTCCTATGATGCTTTAATGTTTACTGTCATGCTCTTGTTGTTGAAATGTGCTATACAAATTAACTTGCTTGGCCAAAGCATTATAAAAAGGATTGTTCCGGACCTTGATTACAATCCAACCCCAATTAGCTGTTCTAAAATCACTGCAAACCACGGCGCCTAGTCGCTTATTGTTTTAATTTAGTCATTAAGTGTGACTTTTTTGAAAATCTCTGCTCCTCAGGGCTGCTCAGTTTTTACAGATAGCTTTTTACAGCAAATTAAAACCAATTATCATTAATTAACTGCAATTTAGCACCAAATTAAGCAGCAAGAATGAAAAACCATGGAATTGAGAATCAAATCCAAACTTAGCTCAAACATTTGTGGTTTTCTTGTGATTTTAAATTGTATTTAAATATCACCCTGGTTTCCCATGATCTCTTTGCCACAGATGAAGTTTGGCTGTTGTTTGTACACTAGAGAAAAAAAACCTGGATGTGTTTTGTCCTATTAACTCACGGCTTTGGGAGCAGTAAAAGTCCTTTAAGATATCAATGCCTGGACAGAAAAGTCTGAATGGCTTATATGTTTCTTGGGGCAGGTATTTGATGCATATCGTAGTTTGAATGACACATTTTGGGCCAATCGTTTCGGACAGTCAGAAGATTACCAGACGTCACGTGCAACCCGTTCTCACTCGCAAGTTATGACTGAGGGGTCTTCACCAAGTGTTCAGATGTGACAAGTTGGGACAAAACGTCATGTTCCTGAACACGCTTTAGAAAAATAGTAAAACAGTTATACCTGATTTGTCCCTATAAAAATACACAAGATACTTTTTTGAAATCTGTAAATGCTTTTCACTGTAAAATAAGAAAACTGCTAAACACTATTATAAACCCACAGTAGATAAGACTGAGCCCAGCAGACGGTTTTTAAAGGGAGTCTTGGTGAAGTCACATGATCCAAATATAACTCTTAAGGCGTCTCCTCACATTCCCCTAGAGGCCAACAGGATAAAGTTAGCTGCTGAGGAAACTTTAGAGGCCCCTGAGCCTCGGGCCCCAGCAGGCCGGAGCTCTGAGCACCATACAAGGAGTGTGAGAGCATCAGTGTGTGTGTGAGTCTGGAAGCAGCAATGTGTTGAATCACTGTGGGAACGTTTTGGGAGTGTGGATCATTGATCACCTTCCTTCACACCCAGTGAGACGTCATTTAATGGCACTAAAATGTTTGTTTCTCCAGTTTGAACAACACCTTGTTAATTTAGTTTTACCAAACACTGTGATCACACCGTAGGATGCCTCCGAAGGATTTTTGGAAACTCTCTGATCTTTGCCTTTAGTGCCACCATCAGGGCAAGAGCTTAAACAGAAGAAATATAAAAGGTTAAGATTCAGACTCTATGGCAAGTCATGTGACGCGAGCAGGAACCTCCAAGTTCAAAAAGTGGAGCCACTGTTCCTTAAACCTGAAGGGGGCAACTCCCAACTTCTGACTTAATTTATTACCTCAGTAAACAGTTTAGTAATGATTGTATGATCCCAATCATGGGTTTAAAGTCTTCTTCAATACAGCGTGATGTTCATTTAGAAAATGATGGAAATTTAACCAGTGCCTATTAGGAGTCGTGATCTCGTCACTTGAGAGAACTTTTTAGATGATCTCCTATAATAATTCATAGAGTTTCCTTTTCTCATTTGTCTTTACTGATTTGTTGTGGCAGGAAGGTTTGGACCAGATTCAGACAGCTTCTCTATCATCCTCAAAATAAAATCAGCAACTCAGGACATTGTATTTTAATCCAAATAACTTCTTTATTGTAAAGGGTGTAAACAAGTCTTTTCATGCCCATTTAATAATGAACCACAGCCTAAACAATAAATGAACATCCATATGTGGAATAGTCGCTGAGACACTAACAGCGCACGGATAATATTATAAAAACTTAGAACACTAAAGAGACCTCTCTACTGACTCTGAAAAACACCAAAAGAAAGACGCCCAGGGCCCCTGCTCATCTGCGTGAACCATAGACTGTATATAAAAAGGCGTGAACGTGCCTTAAGCATGCTGCAAGGAGGCGTGAGGACTGCCGCTGTTGCCAGGGCAATAAATTGCAATGTCCATACTGTGAGATGCCCAAGAAAGCACTACAGGGAGACAGGAAGGACAGCTGATCGTCCTCGCAGTGGCAGACCACATGTGATAGCAGCACCGGACCACAGGGCCACACCAGATACTGTTAATTTTGATTTTGTTCAGGGAAACATTTTTCCATTACTGTTACTTATATGTCTGTGAAACTTTCTTCAGTTTATGTCTTAGTTGTTGAATCTTTTTATGTTCGTACCAATATTAACACGTTAAGTTTGCTGAAAATAAAAGCAGTCGTACACGTATACGCGTTCAATGCAGCTTTCAAACAAGAGCAGCACTTAAAACTGTGGTTATGTCTCCAGTGTCGTTTTACTGAGGACTACAATTTTTAACGTGCCAGCAAAGTCACGTGGTGCTGTCAGGATGAGATTTACGATGTTGTAAGGGCATTCTGAAAGTATTTTCCACAAATGTTTAATTAATGTATATTTAATTTAAATATCTTGTTAATCCGTCAGAAGGATCATGATGCAACAGCGTCTCACAAAATTAAATTCACTTCACCCAGTCCATGAATTCCTACTTACAGTACATATATAAACTGAAATACATTAAATAACATGTAAAATATTAATTGCACCTGTATATTCTGTATATAGGCAATGATCCATATTCTTATTCTTGACTCAGATACACCATCAAACTTTAGCACTGCAAACAAAACATGATACTGATCTAGCTTTTCATCATGTAATGTTACTATTAAATGTACAAAATATTAATAAGACTAATACTTGAGACTTATTTCAAATTGATAGCAGCATCATACCCATGAATTTTTTTATTATTTTATTTTTATTATTTGTTGCACACCCCTGTGTGTGATGCTGATTTTTATGCAACTTGTCTATGTTTCACAATGACTGGCGTAAAGCACTTTGCTACCTGTATAGAAAAGTGCTATATAAAAAAAGCTATTATTATTACTATTATCTCTGAAGTGTCACAGGTCAGGTCAGTTTGTCAGTTTCAGATTAAATTCAGAACACAATTGTTGTAGTTTTTTAAAACTATTTCCAGCAAGATCAAATTAATTTTGTTTCTGGAAATAGTTTTTAGACAAAAAAGTCAGACAAATTGCACTGATTTTAGGTGAAATAATAGTGAATAAATAAAACAATCCAGTATTTTCTCACCAGAATGTTAATCCTGTTGAAGGCTTTGAAACGGGGTTTAGGAGAGGCAAGTTATACATTCACAATATTGTTTTACATGACCAAACATTTGGGTAAACACTTCTATGAGGTTGGTGGGGCGACTTCACTGTTTCTGAAATTATGTCCATGGTTCTTTAAATGAATGAGGAGGCAAATAAAGACACCAAGAAACAAATCCACACTTGTTTTCTTCCACATTTAATTTTATTGTTTATTTTCAACATGGTTCAGTTTGTGTGAATGTTTCCCTTCATGTGTGGAGTTTAAGACTTTGTTGTTGATGTGTGAACCTGCAGAAACTCTCCACACTCCTCCACCTCCCTCCAGACAAACAACAACAACAACAACAACAACAACAGCAAGACAAATCCTCAAACACCTTAAATATCCTACAGAGTGACACTGTTCAGACATGCTAACATGCTGTTCAGCCCTGTGCGACTTCACCGTCTGGTTCAGCCAACACATATAAGACACGTGGAGTTCATATAAACAGAAAGACAAACAGCAGCGACGCGTTTAGGAAGTCTCGAACATCTTCTTCCTGTCAGCCTTGTCCTCAATGTTCTTACGCCAGTCGCCCACCGCTTCTGTAGGCTGCGGAGCAGAAAACACAAACGCTTATTTAACAGTGAGTGAGAGAGAGCTGCCTACTCAGGGAGCTTTGGACTGGAGTGGAGAACCAACTTATCTGATCTGGTATCTGCATGTATTGATTTGGGATTTAAAGCTGGGGCAATGTTTAAGAGCCAGCAGGTATTGATTATTGAGTCGGCCGATATATGCCATTTTGAGATTGTCGCCATCGGCTGACACCTGCACTCACAAGGCTGACATATCATCCTAAATGACATCTGATCTAATCTAAAACCATTACTGGCAAGTGTTAAAAAAAGTATTGTTATACTGTAGAGAATAATGCAGCCGAATGACGTAACTTCTGACAAACTGTACCCTGCTCTCCCTTAAACACCAAGCACGTTCTGAAAATCTCCAGCAGAACCCAATGTTTCTTTTTCATTTCATTAATAAAGCTTCCATCTAAATCAGCAACATTACTGGCTGAGATAACATGTATATTAGATTTTACTCTGCATGGAATAATGGAAATATACATGTCTGTTTCTTTCCCTGCTGGCGGGTTCTTGTTTTTTAAGATAAAATCAAATGTGTGCGATTACTGTGTGGACAAGGTCAAGACCCGAGCAGATCAGAGCTCTTGCGCCTACGATGTCAGTAATGTATCTGGGACAAGCACAGTAGGTTTCACAAATACCATCATTAATTACACAGGTTTAATTGTCTAACATCACTGCATCAGCATACTGACTGATGTATAAATGTGTTTTTGCCCTATTCCAATTAGTATTTGAGTTTGATCCAATATTTCAACCATAATAAGGACGCGTGCTGTACGCTTAGTTTGTAGTCATCCAAAACTAAATCCACTGAAGCTAAGTCAGTTCTAACATTTGTTTTGTTTACTCATATTATTTCTGAACTGGACTTTCAGAAAGTAGGAACTTGAGTTTGGACGAACATTAAACATGAAAAATGAAAATGATTATTGAAAATAATTTATTAATCCTACACAAAAACAAATAACAGCTTGTTTTTCATACTTTTCGATGTTAAGGCCTACTATGTTCGATTTGTGAGACCAGGATGTTGGCTGACTTTGGCCCGTTTTGTGGTTTTGTTGTTAGACATTGATAGAATGAGAAACCATTTTGGATTCCCAGTTAAATCTGACAAGGCTACATGGACTAAACACAGTACAGAGTTCCTGCGCCCTTCCATATTTACACTTGCTATTTAGAGTGCAATTAATTACATGTGCTCACATTGACAAGTATGGCAAAAGGCAGTGACGGCGTGTGCAGATTAAAACTGCTATTAAAATGCCTCAAACTTAATCTCAGCGGGATTGTACAACATCTAATCAAACATTAAGCTATGCACACGATATTTGTCAATATGAAATCTAAATGTCCGGCTTT